>NC_143063.1:45246250-45547500 GCF_052426305.1 Pelodiscus sinensis
TGAAAACAGCCACGTAGCGTGCAGCAGCAGTCAAAAAAGCAAACAGAATGTTAGGAATCATTTAAAAAGGGTTAGAAAACAAGACATAGAATATCGTATTGTCTCTGTATAAATCCATGGTACGCTCACATCTTGAATACTGCGTGCAGATGTGGTTGCCTCATCTCAAAAAAGATATCTTAGCACTGGAAAAAGTTCAGAAAAGGGCAACAAAAATGATAAGGGGTTTGGAACAGCTGCCATATGAAGAGAGTTTAAAAAGACTGGGACTTTTTTAGCTTAGAAGGAGAGGAGAGTAAGGGGGGATTATGAGATAGAAGTCTATAAAATCATGACTAGTGTGGAGAAAGTGAATAAGGAAAAGTTATTTATTTGTTCCCATAACATAAGAACTAGGAGTCACTGAATGAAATTACTAGGTAGCAGGTTTAAAACCAAAAAAAAGGAAGTTTTTCTTCATACAACACACAGTCAACCTGTGGAACTCCTTGCCAGAGGATGTTGTGAAGACCAGACTTTCACAGGGTTCAAAAAAGAGCTAGATAAAATCAAGGAGAATAGGTCCATCAATGGCTATTAGCCAGGATGGGTAGGAATGGTGTCTCTAGCCTCTGTTTGTCAGAGGCTGGAAATGGGTGGCAGGGCATGGATCACTTCATGATTCCCTATTCTGTTCATTCCCTCTGCAGCACCTGGCATAGGCCACTGTCAGCAGACAGGACACTGGGCTAGATGGACCGTTGGTCTGACCCAGTGTGGCTGTTCTTAAGTTCAACACTCCCATGATGTACACAATGTCAAAATGGAAGCATGGATCCTATAGGTTGTAACCACAAGACTAAAGACAGCCTCTGCAATAGAATTCTGGAGTTCTCTGCGTGAGACCCTCAGCCCAGCTCCATCCAGCAGGTTGATGTTGTTGTTATTCAATAAGAACATTTCTTTGAACTCTCCGCCCTTCTGCTTCCTCAAGGAGAAAGATCAAGACAGAATGAATAGTTAGCAGCCAGAGCAACCACAGCTCTTGAAGGATAATATTCCTGGTAGCTAGGAAGCAAAACATTTATGGAACCCATCTCCAGAAAAAGTAATGACCCTCACACAAATGTCTCTGGCTCCTTGCATCCCACCAACTGTTTTTACAGTAGTGTCTAGAGAGATGTAGTTGCTAACACAGACAGTAGAGGACTCATAAGAACAGCCATACGGGGTCAGACCAAAGCTCCATCTAGCCCAGTATCCTGTCTTCTGACAGTGGCCAATGCCAGATTTCCCAGAGGGAATGAACAGAACAGGTAACCATCAAGTGATCCATCCTCGGTTGCCCATTCCCAGATTCTGACAAACAAAGGCTAGGGACACGGACACCATTCCTACCCATCCTGGCTAATAGTAATAGTCATTGGTGGACCTATCCTCCATGAATTTATCTAGCTCTTTTTTGAACCCTGTTAAAGTCCTGGTCTTCACAACATCCTCTGGCAAGGAGTTCCACAGGTTGACTATGCGCTGCATCGGGATGTCTGCATACGGCAGTCTTGGTGTATTAACTGTGAGCCCTGGGTTCATCAGTTGCAAGTCCAGGTTTACAGTGGGGAGTGGACACTTAAGTGCTATCTTAACCCCAGATCCGCAAGCCTGGCTCTCCCAGAGCTGGGTTTGCTGTTCAGTGGAGATGTGTTCATTAGAGCTGTCCTAATTTCAGCTCAGGTACAATGGCCCCCAATTCCAGGTGTGTTTCTGAATCCAAGGAGCGAGGGTCAAGGCAGGATGTTGGGTTTTTGTCTTGTTTGGCTTGACTGGCTTTGAACAGCAAGCCTATTTTAGCCATCCTATCCCTTATACAACCAGGCTGTGCTCCTCCCATCCTCCCCCCCAATATTGGGGTGTTCTGTTTTTTTGTTTTGTTGGGGTCGGTTGTGTGGGTGTTTTGAACCCAGTCCTTGTTACAGAGAAAAGCAAGAGCTGGATCGCTGAAGATGGCCACAACACACCAGTGATCCTTAGAGCTCACTAGTTCGGCAGCCAAATTAGGGATCAGTGTGATCCAAAAGGCCCACCGTCGTGTGAATTCAGTGTTTCAATTCCCGCAGCCAAAGCACTGATCGGAAATACGACAATCGATTACTAACATAGGAAAATAACCAATCTTTTGGTTGGTTAGTAACTTAACTTGGTTAATAAATAACCGTGTTTTAATATCAGGTACTGCACAGGGGGACAGGAGACACCTCAGAGAGTCACTCGCAGCTCCCGAGCCTCAGACCGAGTGTCCCTGCTAAAGACCCTCCAGGGGAGACATGGGACGCGCTCCCCACCCTTTGTGAGATGTCACAAGCAGGGCTGGATTAAAGTCTTGGTAGGACTAGCCACTCTCATAATTGTCGGCCTGTAAATTCGATTATCTATCAATATATAAGGGAGAAATGCCCTATCGCCTGTACGCTACGATTAATAGTTAATTGTATGCCCTACCTGTAGGTTGTTTGTTGGCTAATGATAGCGAATTATTAAGTTTGATTTAGGAGTTTTCTTATTTTCAAGTCAATTATGAATTTTTTTAGGGCCTACATTTTTTGTAGGCCCTCAGCTCTTTCGTAGGCCCTGGGCACTGTGCCTATTGTGCCTAATAGATAATCCGGCCCTGGTCAGAAGTCTATCTCTCCTGCTTTGCTTAGTACAAGATGTCACACTGCTGTCACCATTTCATCGGGGGGGGGGAGGGAGCGAGAGCTAGAGTGTATCATCAAGACCCACACATGAGTAGGGAGCTATGGGATGGAGGAGAGCTGCACCCCACATCCCAGTGGGTGTTTCAGGAGGTAGAATATTACCGGCAGCCCTGGAGCTGGCCAGTTCGGTGGCTATTATGTGGATTAATGGACCCATTTCCCAGGTCTTCTAGAGCCCTTGAGTCCACTAGCCTGGTGCAGATTACCGAGTTAGGCTGACAGTAGTGGCCAGTCTGAGGCGGCTCCAGGGACATAGCTTTCAACTATCCCCCTCTTGTGCAACCATCTAAGGATGGCCACAATCCAGCTGTTATCATGGTGTTGTGATCTATCATAGGGCATATAAGACAACTAATATCCCCCGCAATCACTCACATTGATGGGCCATGAAGTTTGTTCCCTCTGCGTGCTGGCACACCCTGAGTTTCAGGAGACAATGTGTGTGCCTTCAGATTGAAAGGTTCCGGATTATAAATAAATGAAACAAATCGCCTCCTGTTCAAAATTAGCACAAGGCAGACACCGTGTACACAGAGTGTAAGACTTGGTTTCCTGTCTGTTTGTCAGCGCTCTGAAGAAGCTTCCTCTGCACAACAAACAAAGACCCTCAGGCGGAAAGGGTAAGAACCAAAATCAAATGTGTACAACTGGGTTGCATAATCTAACCCTGCTGCACTAGCATCCACGGGCTAAGGAACCGGCTGCGTGTGTGTGCTGTTTTACTCCCACTTAAGTGACATTAAACTAAAACATACAGAAACCTGGAGCTGTGGTTTAAATCAGAGATTTGTCTCTCCTTTTTTTTCCATATTGATCTTTTTCCTGAACTAATTCTTTTGATCCGAGAATGGGTCTTTGATTTCTCAGCCAAAACCTCCCTACTACCCATCACCACCACCCCCTGAGGCCTCATCTGTCTTACAGTAAAAGCTTCTAGGACATAATCTAGCTTCAGTGAAAGTGTCAATGCCTGCTTACTCCTGTGTTCTCGCTGAGCTGGAGAATCCAGCTGGCCCAAGCAAGTCCATAGCCGAGAAGATGTGGCAAGGAAAATTCCTGCCAGAAATGTGAGAAACTTAGAGCCAAAGCTGAGAATGATGATGCAGCATTGTTCTTGTGGTATTTCTGGCCCAGCCAGAAGTAGGAAGTACCAGAAATCTCATGAGAGAGCCTGTCGTTGTGAGATTTCCAGCTGTTTTGCAAACCCCAAAGGTTTGGATAAGCAGCTGAACTTTTCAGTGCTTAGCCATATCAAACGTGTGTCTGCCTGAAGGGTGGCTCATCTCTAACCCCATTTCCGCTTCACACAGCCCAGTGCTACTCTAGAGGCAGGATGCTTAGTGAGGAAAAGGACAAAATTTGAACTGTGGTCTCTGAAAGTCTGTAAGAGGTAAAAGACCAGTACACGTGTCATGCTGGTCACTTTCCTCCACAAGAAACAGAGCAAAACATAGTCTCACAGAAAATCTACATGTCTAGCATTACACTGATGCGATACAAATAGATAACAAGAGCTCTTTCATGGGCAAATTCAATATGGCGGTGAAGTTAAAACAACCCTTTCAAGACCTGTAGCTAATCCAGTGCGGAAGTATTCTCCAGGGAACTCTTAAATAACACCATGACTTGAAGGACTGACTGCCTAACAGAATGGTAGATCAGGAGTTTTCCTAGTGGCTAAAAAGTTCTGCAGCAGATCTTCAGTCACAGAATAGCAAGGACTATGTACCTACTGTGAGAGGGAGCATTGAGAGGTGGTTGGAAAACGACCACTCTGATTCTGGGTCATGTCTAAAACCTGAAAATTGAAAATGTTTGGGGTTATGAAAACCAAAAGTATCCATTTTGTCTGAAAACCAAAACCCTGCCAATTTTCAGGTTTTGATGAAAACGAAGAACAGTTTTTGAAAATTAAAAAAAGTGCCAAATAATGTATTTTTTTTTAAGTTTTAAATGATTTTTTTTAATTCTTCATTTTTCAATCCAATGTATGAATAAAGCAAAAAGCTGTGGCATAAAGTTGCTTAAATGTACGGCAATTTACAGTTAAAAAATTGTCAGAATTTTCAACCCATTATAGTGAGTATTAAGCAAACCTCTTTAAAACAAGACACTTTTTTCATGGTGTACTACAGCACAACTGTATCCATGAGTCCAGCGTGTACTGGTCAGCTGACAGCACTATCCATCTTTGTGGCACTTTACAGTCTTCCTTTTAGCTCTCGTTTGCCTCCAGATCCCTCCTCAACCCAAAGCAGATTGTTTTGCCTTTTGATTGATTTGTAAGCAATGGGCTTAAATTGCAGCAAGAGAGATTTAGGTTGGACATTAGGAAAAAATTCCTGCCTGTCAGGGTGGTTCAACACTGGAATAAATTGCCCAGGGAGGTTGTGGAATCTCCATCTCTGGAGATATTTAAGAGCAGGTTAGACAGACATCTAACAAGGATGATATAGATCAGGGCTGGGCCAGATGTGTTCCGGGGGCTGGATCTGGCCCATCTAACACCTGGCCGCTTTTTATTGATATCCCGCTTCCTGTGCTACCAAATTTCCAGGTGGTGGCTCAGGCGGCAGGATTCTATTTCAATAGCTCCTAGTTGCAGCGCTACCCAGAGCAACGAGCCTTTTAAATAGTCAAAGCAACCACGGGCAGCTGCCAGGCAACGCGGTAATGGTGGGGCTAGAGCTGTGAGGCCTTTGCTGTGATTTTACTTCAAAGCCTCCAGCCCCAGATGAACCGAGGGGAAGACTAGTCCCCTGCCCCACCCCTTCTGCCCCAGTCCCCGCCCCCTCTGGGGCCCGTGACCACTTACAAAATTCAGTGGCCCGCTTGTGAAAATGATTGCCCACTCTGATCTAGATAGTGCTTGATCCTGGCATGAGAATGCGGGACTGGACTGGACTTGATGACCTTCTGAGGTCTCTTCCAGTTCTATGATTCTGTGATCTTCTAATCCCATCTCTGTGTGATTTCAGGTGACCAGCCATCAACAGCATTCCACTTGTGTCAGCTTCATGGAAGAAGAGGGCCGTCAATCAGATGGCGTCTTCACTGGTGAGAGGTCTCTAGTGGCTCACAGGAGACAGAGTCTGTCTCGCCTGGACCCAGGTGTTCAGCGGGACACAGTGAGCCGCTGAGTGTGCGCACACCTGTACTCCATAGCAGGGTTTCCAGAAAGGTCTGTCAAAACTACAGCCCATTCGGTTGGTGAACACAGGAACACAGCACTTAACCACTTTGCCCAGAAGAATCGGCCCATTGAAATCAGTCGGAGGACACATAGGCTTAAAGTTAAGCATGTGCTTACGTGCTTTGGTGGACCAGGGCCAGAGTGTTTAGTGCTTAAGTGTGTGTTTGGCTAGTGAACACAGGCACTGCACCAATCATAGAATCATAGAACTGGAAGAGACCTCAGAAGGTCATCAAGTCCAGCCCCCTGCTCTAGGCAGGACCAATTCCAACTAAATCAACCCGGCCAGGGCTTTGTCAAGCCGAGACTTAAACACCTCTAGGGATGGAGACTCCACTACTTCCCTAGGTAACCCATCCCTGTGCTTCGCCACCCTCCTAGTGAAATAGTTTTTCCTAATATCCATCCTGGACCTCTCCCACCACAACTTGAGACCAGTGCTCCTTGTTCTGCAGAACCAGGAACCCTATTCCTCTGGGGACTCCTGAAGGGGTGGATGGATGCGGGACCATGAATCTACCCAGCCCAGTGCACGGGTCAGCAGAGGTTGCTGGTTGCATGCTGAGGAATCCTCCACCTAGGAGCTCTGCCTACCCTTCCTGACTGCCTTGGCCAGTGGCCTGAGGCTGCCACTGTTCGGGCTGTGTGTTGAGAAAATGAGCCAGCTCAGCAGCAGCATTGACCATAGTGAAAAATCCCCTCTCGCTTCACAGGTTAGCGCGCACACACGCACAACCTGGGGCGAAGGAAGTCTGAAGAGACTCGGTTAGAAAAGGAGTCAGAGAGACGAGTTGACTTCCTGAGCTAAAAGCTCACAGCTGTTTCCTTGTCCTCACGTGACTTAGCCGAGCACCTGGACAGGCAAGTTAAAGCAAACACACGCACAGCAATGCCTCGGTGGTGATAAACTGGCTGTAGACGTGCGCAGCAGTATGAGACAGCAGGAGAAGGCGCATGTTTGGAGAGGGGTGCTGTACTGTTTAGGCTTCTTTGTTTGAGTAAAGGTAACCCAGGGAGCGACTTTATTTCCTTCGTGCAATTCACTGGGAGGAGTTCTTTGTCCTACAAGGTCCCGTCCACATGATAAGCACCACACGGCATGCAGCAAACCTATGCTTCAGAGCACCCTGAGGCCTGGCCTGACAGCAGCTCACATCCTACCTCTCCATCTATGAACATCAAAATGTGGGCCAGAGGGGAGCTTGCCATGAGATGGAAGTAAGGTTCTCAGTAGAACTCCAATGCCTCAGTTTCCCTGAGTCACCACTTCTGATGCAAGTCACTTACAATAACAAAGGGGAAAGGAAGCATTAATTTTCTGTAAAGAAATGCTGGACTTAAAATAAGGGACAAATCCCTCCTCTCCCCCTTCTTCTCCCCCCATGCAGTGAAATAGTTCAGGTTGTATTCAACAGTGAATTCAAATTATACCACCTATCACATTGCAGAAGCATGTAAAACACGTAATAGTCATAAGAACTTAAGAAGGGCCTTACTGGGTCAGACCAAAGATCCATCTAGCCCAGTATCCTGTCTTCTGACAGTGGCCAATGCCAGGTGCCCCAGAGGGAGTGAACAGAATAGGGAACGATCAAGACTATATTTTATTTGTGTCAATTTCCTTTCACCATAATATATAGTGAAACAAGCAATGAAATAGGAGAAATCAGGACAAGAGAGAAGTCGCAATGCGCACCACTTCATTCCTCACGTTACAACTTCTAAGTTTAAAACAAAGTCTTGCTTATCCTCAAAAAGAACTGTGTACTTTTGGGAGCCCAGAAAAAGTTTTGTATCCCCAGATTTGATTCATTCCAGAATGATGCCATGTTATAAAACATTCATTATTGTGATAGCTCTACCGTTCCTGGAACAGAACCGGATTGAGTAATCTATTCAGTGAATTCCCCCCTTTTCTTGTTTTCAGGATGTCGACAAACAACTGCTAATTTTCTGGAAGGTATTCATTAGGGAATGGAATTTGTTTACGCTATGGAGTCCTATTTGAAATTCCAAATCTGACATTCAAGCAGTCCCTTTGAAATGGTGAGTCATACAAATCCCCTGCTATTGTTTCTGCCTCCCAAATGGATAAGTATGAAACCATGTTTCTAGGGTGAATGCCCAGGGAAAGCCAATCGGAAATTTGCTGTTTACAAACTGAGCTACTAAAATTCACCTGCGCAAGGGCGGACACAAATGTGTGCCGATGCATTTAACACTCAGGTGAAAAAGTTGCAGAAATGGGTTCTGCTGTAGGTTCAATCTTTGCCGCAAGTCATTCCTCCCAGCAGCTGACTTGGTTTTCTGCTGTGCCACGTCGCCTCTTCCCCTGGCAGGTGGAGAAACAGCACAGGCAACAGCTGTCACAGGTGGGCTAGGCAAGCACAGTATTTCGAGCTTGCAGTGCTCAGCCTGGAGGATTTAGGATTCAACTCTGCGGACAGGGGAAGGAAATCAGGGACACTGAAGCCAGTTTACACAGGCAAGTGACTGCCCAGGAAATCAGCCCCCAGCGCTGTAACTTTCACAGTATCCACACTGGCAAGGCGTTTAGTCCTAGTTGCTGTGCTCTAGATCAGGGGGTTTCAAACTATGGGGTGCGACCCAGGACTGGGTGGTAGCATGTCGGGCACTGGGGCTTGTTGCTGCAGGGGGATCAGGTGACTTTTGGTGGGGGGGGAAGCAGCTCCCTGCCTGTCCTGGCATTGCAGACTGTGCTGCGCCCCAGATGTGGCCAGCAACAGGCCCGGCTCCTACGTGGGGCAAAGGGGGAGAGTGTGCAGGTCTCCATGCACTACCCCTGCCCTGAGCACTAGCCCCGCACTCCCACTGGCTGGGAACCTGCTGCTGATTGCTTCTGGGGGCAGCATGGTCTGCAGGGTCAGGAGAGGCAGGAAGCTGCCTTAGCCGCACTACTGCACCGCTAACCGGGAGCCGCTTGAGATAAGCTCTTCCTGACCCAGCCCTGACACACACACCCCAAGCCGGAACCTCTTCCTACACCCCAAAGCTCTCCTCCTCAGCCCCATCCCACAGCCCACACTCCAGTCAAATTATGGTGAGTCATGGGCATCAACCATTTTCTTCAACTGGGTCATCAGGGAAAAAGTTTCAAAAAGCGTCTACTCTAGATAAGCCACCTCTACGAGAAGCAGAGAACTCGCTATGCTCTGGATACAGCACTGGGGTGCCAGTGTTTAGTACTGCATCATGACTGACCTCCAGCACCCTTCCCACAATGCCTGTTCTTGCCTCTCTGGTCATCTGTTTGAACTCTAGTGCCCTGCTCTCAGGTCACCAACCCAGACCTGCCCTTCGCGCTCTTTTTGAAATTTCAAAGTCCCCTTCCTATTTACTCAGTGTGTTCTTGGCACATCTCTCCAGCTGGCCATGCCTGCTCCATGCACCAGAAGATCCCCTACTTGGAACCATGCAGTGGGGCTAGATCTCACCAGCATTCGGGGGGAGGAGGCTGTGCACTCCCTGCTTGTACTCCAGCCATAAAAATTATGATACCTATTGAGGCATCTCAAGATGCATGACCGAAAGGAGCCATGACCGGGACGCACTGCAGGGCAGGGTCAAAGTGAAGGAGCAGCAAAACACCTACCACAAAGGCACAAGAAGCAAGATCACACTGTTTAAAAGCACATTTTTCAAAAGCGCACTTTTGAAAAGCCCTCAGAGGAACGTGATGCCAAAAAACAAAGAGCAAAACCGATCCCCTGTGAGTGATTAGCTTAGAATAACGATGCAGAAGCATTAGGTCCTAATTCAAAATGACAGGAGAGAATTTATACTGGTTTACTTACCAGATCACCTTTGGGATGGGTCAATGCATTTGATATTTTAGCATCAAAGGAACATTCTTAAAGCATGTTGAGAGAGTGCAACAGGGCGTCAGCATGAAAAATACCATCTTAGATTCGTAACCACGGCATCTGGTGTCTTATTCCCTGAAATCAATGAGATGGTGTCAATTTCACTGAGTGAGGTACTACTCAATATGACTAATATCGGCAAAACCAACCCCTAAACAATGGGCTTGACATGTTAGTGAGAATATGACGGACTGTAGGAATAAGCAGGTTGGGGAAAGACCCAGGCTACAAAAAAAAGACAATGCAGATACTTGGCTTCTTTCATTGAAACTAAATTGACTTCATAAACCCTATGAGCGAGACTCTACAATTATCCCAGATGCTCCGAATACAGTGGGGATTTTTTGTTGTTGTCGCATGGTACTTTTTGAAGTCTAACCACCCCCTTTTTTTAAGACAGTGCCATAAGAGTTGTGTGAAATAAACAGCTCTGGAGATTCAGTTCAGCTCCAAATGCCGTTCAAGTCAGTGGAGAGGCTCTCATTGACTTGAGTGATCCATAACGAATAGATTTTTGCAAGAGTTTCTCATGCCAGTGAAGCAGAAATCAGGCAGCTGAGTGCAGGGAGATGAGATTTTTCAATCAAATGAGCAACTGATACATCATGGCCCTGGGTCTCCATTTCTCCGTTGCTCTTTACTTCCTATACCAATTTGCAACCACAAGAAGTTGGTGAAGAACGTTTCCATTCCAATTTTACAATCCCCTTCCAATCACTTTGTCTTGGTGTAAATAACTCAACAAAGGGCACCACAAGGGGGAACCAAGGTCCACCACTCAATGCGTTGAAAGAGCAAACTGAAATGGTGAAAGGCTAATATTGCAGAAAAGAAAGTAACACCTAGAGATTAGATTTCTTTGTAAATAGTGAAATACGTTCCAATGAGAAAATCATGCCTAGTTTCCATAGTTCTTGGCTAACAGAGGAGAGGTCAATTTTCTTATCTCAGATTATAGCATGGGCTAACCCTCAACAAACAAGGGTATCATTTAGATGGGTTCACGTACCCTCATATGCCATCACAACTGTATTTGTACGTTTGTTTGCATGATTCACAACAATCCTCAACTGACATGACCTCTCCTAGATAAAGTGTGATAAGGCTATACATTAAAGACCACATATACATGTCCAATATCTATACAAGGGAAAACCAACATAACTATTATTTACATCCTGGTCCTTTAATACTTTGTCTTGTTCTCACAGGAGAGTCTATCTGACAAAACTTCTGTTAGTTGATGGAAGTCACCCCGGAGGGAAGAAGGAATTTTAAAGGACCAGGTTTATAATTGGTTTATTACCAGCACCTTCAACTTTTTTTTAAAGATTAAATAAAGCTAGTGTGATGTTAGTATGGTAAAATAGTAAGAGAAAGACTATTATATGCTTGTTTATATATTATGAGGATTGCATTATTATTATTACTCATCATCATTGTCATCTTCAGAATTCCGTAAGGCATTTGACTTGGTACGGCAAGACATTTTGATTAAAAATCTTGAGCAATATAAAATTAACATGGCCCACATTAAATGGATTGAGAACTGGCTAAGTAATAGATTCAAAATGTACTTGTAAGAGGTGAATCACCCTCTAGCAGCTCTGTGTCCAATGGTATCCTGCAAGGATCAATTCCAGGCCCTAGGCATTTAACGTTTTTATCAATGACCTGGAAGAAAACATAAAACCATCACTTATAATGGTGACACAAAAATCGGGGGAGTGGTACATAGTGAAGTTCCCAGACCTGGCTCAATCCTGGGAATTTACGAATCTCTGGAGTAGGGTTGCCAGGTGTCCAGTATTGAACCAAACAGTCCGGTATTTGTGCCTTCTGTCCAGTAAAGAAATTGCTTCCTCCGCAGAGGATTTAGTGAACTTAAAAGTGAAAAAACCTGCCAGAGCTATTAGCAGAACTTATGAAAGCAGGAGCGGCCTGAGGCAGGCTGCGATTGGCGCCCCTGCCTGCACGGCCGTCAATGGCCGTGACGTAATCATCAGGCGCCCGGGTGCCCCGTAACGTCATCATCAGGCACCCCGGGCCGGCGGGCCGCCCCTGTATGAAAGAGCCATTCAAGTGGTAATGAAGCCATCTAACAGGCATTTGCCATCCCCAGATCTATACTGTCCGTTTCTGAATTGACTGTGTCAGTCGACAGGGCCTTCGTTTGAAATTTGCTTTAAAAATCTTTCATTGGTTCGTTTCTGGAGATTATAAAATCACCTCTCTAAAAAATGGTATGGTGCAATCCCACCTCCCTGCCGGAGCTGCCGTTGGACATAGGGGCACCATTTCACAGTGCTAAGGACGTCCCTGCGTGTGTTACATTTTCCGAGCTGTGAACCCTCCACCGCTTCTGCTCCATTTGCTTTTCCTATGCCTATTTGCCCTGTGTCATTGCTGCGACATGCCTTCCATTGCCGTGAGCTTACGGAACGGGCCTCTGCATTACAGTACTGCCTAGCAACGGGCGGTTGTTTTCTGACAACTTTACGAGAGTCGTGCTGAAGGCGCTAAGGACATAGGCAGCGCTTCCCCAGAGCGCCACGCTGTCCAGACTGAGGTTTATTTTCGGATCGATAATGCTCTGATCTGGCCCAAGTGCTCAGATGTTTCGCCTGTGGGAGCTGCCAGCTGTGACCTTGATGGCCCAGCGTGGCAACCCGTAAAGCCCCTTCCTTTCTCACAACCCACGGCGAGGTTATAATTGTGTCAGAATTTCCAGGCTCTTGCAGAGATTGAGAATTTCCCCCCTCCACCCTGAAGAGAGCGTGTCTCGGAGCGGGCCCAGAGGGTTTATTTTCTCCTCCTCGTTGGTGTTCCACTGTCTTACCTTCGCAAGGAGGACGAGATTCGGTATCGCAATCTGCGGTGGTTGAAAAAGAGGAACTGAGAGAGAGAGCTGTATGTAGAGGTCTTCTTAAAAAATGTACAGGAGGATTTTTTTTTTGAGATTCCTCCCCTCCCTGCACCGCCATCGCCATGACCCTCTAGCCCCCTCTTCTCTCAGCACAGTCATCCTGACCCCTGCCTCTCCTTTCTTCTCATGAGCACAATTTTCTTCCTCCTCCCACAGCCTCCTCTTCACCCACCCCCATCCTCTCTGCTTCACCACACTCACCGCTTGGTTGGCCCATCCCCCAAAATCTTTCCCAGCGCCTCTTTTTCTTCCCTGCCATCAACATCTGCTTTGCCCCCATACCACCGTCAGCCTCCTCTCTGCTGTCATCTGCATCACTCACCTCCCCCTGTGGTTTCCTCAATCCTTGATAGGTGGCAGAATGAATTGTTTGAGAAAAAAAAAATCCAACCCGTTGTTGGAATCAAAATGGAATTGATTTCCTCTGTCCTTCCTTCCCCCACCTAAAGATGGCCACATGCGAGAGGCCTTTCCCACATTATGCAGGCCAGAGCACGAGATCTCACTCGGCTCTGACTTCTCTGACATTTTGTTTTCAGATTATTTCACCCCTTGAGAAGCCAGGGAGAATAATCTGAAGGCCTCCTTTGCAGCCGGCATGAACATTCGTGAGCCAGATTTATCTTGGGAGAAGTGGTTACTTCTAAAGAGAAATACAGAACAGAAAGACCCCAGCGAGGGAATCACCTTGTGTTTCAGAACCTCTGTGTGGCTTCCACATCCACCCCAGGGCTCTCCACGTTCCTGTTGTAAATCGGTGAGATGCCACTCTTCATGAGGGTCACTGTCCCATGGAGTGGCCCTTAGACCACGAACAGCGAGCGATAAGAACATTGTTCAAGCTGTAGAGATGCCTACACTGAGGTCCCAGGTTCAAATCCACCCAGTGATTACACAACCACAAGCGGTACCAGCGGGGGCGGCATGGTGTAGAACTCTGGTGCTGGAGCGCATGGTGCCACCCAGAAGTGGTGCTGACTCCGCAGGAAGCAATGACCTGGGCGGTGCCGGCTGTGGTGCCAGGGCCGGCTTAGGAGTTTGGTTGTCCCCTAGAAGCAATTGCGTGCAAACCTGGAAAACATTTGCTTTGCTCGGAGTGTTGCAATAGCCAGCACACTGTTCCTATCGGAGCCACTTGTGCTCTGGGCCAATACAGGCTAAGGCTCCTCTCCCAAGCCCACTTGAAATCCATGGGAAGATGGCCCTGGACTTCAGAGGTTTCAATCAGGCCCCAAATGAAATCCACACAGCAAGACACACCCGCTGAACTCTGGCTGCCCCGAGTTCTGCTAGAGCAGTGGTGTTCGACTGCTAGAGGCTTTGGTAGCCTCGCTGCCGCTGCATTTCTGACAGGGCCTCTGTTTGAGCAGGGGGTGCAGGGTTTTTCAATGTCCATTTCATATTCATCCCAAGGTATGAGAACATTATCGCCATGCTTGAGATATTTCATCAGAGGGGTGTCAGGCCCCTACGGGGCCGAGGTGGGAAAGCTTACCCATGGCTTTGGCGAGACCACAGGATGTGTGAATGAGAAGTGACACACAGTCATGGTCAATGACCCCTCTAGTATTTGCCATCCATGTGCCGATTTTTTCCCATCCATGTGCGGAATATTTGTATGTGCACCACGGCATGTGCACCACCCAGCAAAACACACAACCCAGCTCTGCGGGCTCGGCTAATCTGCTGGGCGGCATTTGAATTTCTCCCGAGTGGCTGCACATGCACCCAGCTTATAGGGCTCACTGGTCATACTGTAAAGGGGGCTAGGCGTGGCCCCCTCTCAAAATCCTCATGTGAGTCTTGGTTTAACATGCCAAGACCGACACCAACATGTAACGCGCCATGAGTCGGCTGCTCCTTTTTATGGACAGAAACTTCATGAGTTTCCTCTGATCCCAGCTGCACAATGTGGTGCAGGGAGAGAGGCAGGGTCTCTCCAGGAGGCAAGGTCCGGGCCTTATAATGTTTAAGATGTTATAAATCAAGGTGGTGTTGGTTTCCGAGACAGCTCTCCGAGTTAATAGATCATTAACAAATTACACCTGTGACCCCTGAGTTGGGGCCTCTGTTTGAGCAAAAAGTCAGATACGCTCGCTGATTACAACGGGATCCAGATCGTTATGCTATTTGAGCTTGCGGGGTGCTGTTTAGTGAGTGATGTTTAAAGGAAAACATCCTTTCCCGCTCCCTTTCCAAACAAAAACAGAACCCTGCAAGCATCTGTTCGGCTGAGAGAGCAGCCGTCGCTCGTGACACCGGACTCCCAGCGGGGCGTGAACAGGGAAGGTCCCTCTTGAAGTGACACATGTGTATCGTTCATTGAGAGACTGCACCCTGCCCTTGCCATCTGCTGTGCCCCCATAGCTAGTCACGTGAGCCACCCAGGAACACCGCTGGGCTCGCAGTTTGACTCGGCAGTGCCTAAAGCTGCAGGTCGAACCAGCGGGCGCGTAAACCCCAAGAGTCCAGCTCTGTGTTTGGGTCATTGCGCCCTCTGTTTTCCCCCCTTCTCTGTCTGGTTTGATTTCATTAAGGGCCGAGCGGG
This sequence comes from Pelodiscus sinensis, assembly GCF_052426305.1. Taxonomy (NCBI): domain Eukaryota; kingdom Metazoa; phylum Chordata; order Testudines; family Trionychidae; genus Pelodiscus; species Pelodiscus sinensis. The sequence continues at coordinate 45,261,534 of NC_143063.1, forward strand.
CAAATCCTCACTCAGACACGACTCCCATCCATGAATCAGAAGTAAAATCAAAAGCCGTAACAGACCAGCAAACAGAAGGTCTCATTGAAGTGAATTTTTCTGGGCTCCGGGCATCGTGTGTGGTGGTGGGGGGCATCCAGAAGGGGTGGAGTGTTGGGCAAAAGGGGTGGGGCTGAGGACTAGCCCCCGTCCCACAGCCCTTCAGTACCACTTGGCACACTGCCCAAACCCCCATTAACCCTGGGGCTCCAGCTACTTGCCATTTTCACAGTAGCAGTGGCCAGGAGCCTCCAGCCCTTTCAAACCAGCAGGCCACAGGGCAGCTGTCCCCCTTTGATCTTCCCACCCCCCTCGCCCTCTGTCTGCAGGGTGGGCACGAGGCTATCTTTGTGCGACTCGCTACCACATTCCAGCCTTCGGTTCTGAAGCTGCTGCTCTGAATCCCGAATAATTTGCTTTTGTGACCGGCCCTTGCATAGTTGGTGTGTTACATTCACAGTGAGGACCCTTCCAAACTCCTTTGAATTTCTGTTTGGGGCGACAGCGTCTATTTCGAGGCAGCAAGAAGAAGAGTAAGTTGTGACTTTATTTTCAGACTTTATTTTTCATCTTCTTTAAGGATCTCTCCTTATGTTAGTCCTAAACACACTGCATTTCCTCAATGCTATTCATTAGTCCATCTATTAGACAGAGCTCAGAAAGTTCTTGTTTCTTATTCTAAATATAAACCGTACATAAAATATCAGTTTCCTAAAGTGTAGCAGGTTACCAGTGTAACAGCCATAGAAAGGAGAAAGGCCACTTCTGGGTAATTGGACATATTGGGTACGTCTAGACTACATGCCTCTGTCGACGGAGGCATGTAGATTAGACAGATCGGCAGAGGGAAATGAAGCTGCGATTAAAATAATCACGGCTTCATTTAAATTTAAATGGCTGCCCCGCTCTGCCGATCAGCTGTTTGTCGGCAGATTGGGGCAGTCTGGACGCATCGCGTCGACAAAGAAGCCTGTCTTGATCGGCACAGGTATGCCTCGTGAAACCAGGTTTACCTGTGCCGATCAAGAAAGGCTTCTTTGTTGACGCAGCGCGTCCAGACTGCCCCGATCTGCCGACAAACAGCTGATCGGCAGAGCGGGGCAGCCATTTAAATTTAAATGAAGCCACGATTATTTTAATCGCAGCTTCATTTCCCTCTGCCGATCTGTCTAATCTACATGCCTCCGTCGACGGAGGCATGTAGTCTAGACGTACCCATTGTCTCCCTCTATTCACCATGATGTACCAGTGTGTTTTTTACAAACAGCTTATGAAAAACCAAAGTTAGATCTAAATCAGAACAGTCTGTCTGCACGACCTCAATCGAAGTTTCAGATCTGGACCCCTAAACTTTCCTATCCCAAATCAAAATGAAGTCTAATGCAGCAAAATAATAATTATAGCTGAATTTCTTTTCATCTCTGTGTATTTTTGCATCTGTGGTTTGAACAGGGTCTGTTTTCATGTTCTCATAACGTAATAGCAAACAGAAGGGTAAAAATGTCATAAACCAGAAATGCATTAAGAGAAAAATGTACCTGACAATATTATCACAGATTTAAATTATCCATTGTGGCTGGATTGAAAGTATATCCCTCTCTGTCTTACTTATCCTTGTGCCTTTCCTCTGATCTCTAGATCTGCACAAAGCTCAGTGGTTCCTGTATACATGATCGGGATCAATCATTTTAATAACCTTTTCAGTTTTTATGTGTGTACATCCCCCTCCCCCACATTCCACTTAGTGTTTAAGGCCTGAAAACTCATCAGTAAACCATTGAAAGAGCATGATTGTTCCTGGTTTTAGCTCAGAGCACCCTCTTTTTGTGTGATTTCAAGTCATGCTATATATCTGGCCCCAACAAGAGGAAGGAGGATTGCTTGAAACCCAGCCCCACTTGTCTCTAAACTGTTTCCAACTTTGACAAACTTTCAGAGGAATTTCAGCTTTCAGATTTGTCACTCATTCCAGAAATAAAATGAGTTTTACATTGGGCGGGCCGAGAAACAAGAATTCTGTCTTACCACAAATGTCGAGTTTCAAAATTAATTTTCAATCCAACAGGGTAAGGAGGATGGAAAATGAGACCTTTTGTGCATGAGACAGAGAGCGCCACCTTAGAACGGACAACTGCCTGGTGTTTAGAACCCTGGCTTCTGATGGGGGAAACCCACATCTTGAGCCAATGAGGAAAAGGAGATACCTGAAATACCATTTCAAGTGGCTTCATGTCTGATAATGAAGGATTCGCAGAGCTCTGATTGACACCTGCTACATTCTGGCTGGTAATCCCATGCATTAAGTGAGCATTCAGGAAATCTTTTCTAAAAATCTCCCCCGAAGAGCTGAAGGTTCTAAGTTGTCCAGGAAGAAGCAAGAAATCGTCTTACAGCCCCATTGTCTAAGACTATAAACGACCAGACTAGGGATGTGTCTACACTGCACCCTTCGCTCGAAATAAGATGCACAATTTGCGCTATGCAAATTGCGTATCTTATTTTGATTCTTTTTTGAAATAGGCCATTTCGAAATTTGGCACATCCACACAGTGCCAAATTTTGACATCACACACTATTTGGAGACATCCCTTCTCCCCCGCGTGCAATGAGGTCTACAGGAAGGCCGAAATAGCGCGTCCGCTATATTTTGCAATAGCGGACGCATTCAAAAGACGCGGGGTAGCTATTGGGGGCTATTGCAGTGTAGATGTGCCCTAATAGGCCACATCACACAACCCCAGAACAGTGGGCAAGTTCAGATCTGGTCTTGGACCCCTTTCTGATGTGAACTAGCTCTCTGAGTCATCAACATTTCCTTGGCATTTTGATCTTTACCACTGGTAAAAGAGACATGGGACAGCCTAGGTTGATGAGCAAACAGACTCCTTCAGCTCTCCCTCCCTCCCTCTCTCTCTCTTTTTCCCTTTCAGCCGGGTGGGGAGGAGAGAAATCTCTGAAGTCTCCTGCAGTTGTTGAACAAAGAGGCCATCCACAGTGCGCTTCCCATATTACAACACGAGGACAGGAAGAAACCAGAGCTTGTCGTCGTGGACGGCCTGCCGCACTGAAATGGGGCATTGAGCAATCAAACCCGTTGGAAACCCTGTATCTAGAAATAAAAAGTGACTGTTTGTTTTATAACGCACGGGGCTGCAGGAGGCCAAACCAAAAGCAAGAGATTTAGAGGAAGCAGATGTAGCTGGTGTATTTCGTATTCCTGAGCAGTTCAACTGCAAGTGTGGGCTAGGCTATTTTATTTGTAGAAGGTAAAGGCTTCCGCTCTCTGGGTACAACCCCCTGCCTCCCAGGCAAAGACGCTGGGTCTTCAATGTTTGTGTAACGTGACACAACTGACAATCAAGGTGGATCCATTCCAAACACCTTTCAATCTTGACAACATTTCTTATGTGGACTCCTTTCTGCGTAACGCCCGGCACCAAATCTCAGGCTCTGAATGTTCCCAAGGTTTGGGGAAGCATGGGTCTGGCCTAAGCTTTGCTGCTTGATCCGCACCCTAAATTACAGGTTCGTCACCCCATCCGCCCACAGACGTACACCCCATTCACTCGAGTCCTTTTCCTCCTCAGCAGACGGATTAATTATCTCGGTGTAGCTCCTCTTGCAGCCTCATTTCACCAGAGCATGAGGTGGCCGGTAACATAGGCCAAGGAAGGCACAGCCTTCCCAACATTGCCTACCCGCCCTGGCTACTGGGAAGACTAGGTCCACACCACAGCAGCCCGGCTTCCCCGGCCACCAGGTGGCCAGTAAGGATGGGCTGAGCATAGGGACTTGGCTCTAGGGACGGGGCCTCGGCTGGAAGAGGTAGAGCTCGGGCTTGCCTTTGCCAATTGGACCTTCACCCACCGCCCATAGTAGTGGCCATTTCAGAAGCTTCCTTCTAGCCCTAGAGCAGTTGGATGTAGGCCATTTTGGCCATAATGTAGACCAGGTCATTACAGCAATAGGTGAAGCTTATGAAGTAGAGGGCCAGAATTATACTGACGTCTCAGTCCGGCTCCCCTCCTTCCAGCATACGTCCCTCTCCACCTGTCAGGCCTAAAGCCAACGTTGAATCCCAAGGATGCGCCAAGCCTGCGTGGTTCCATCAGGGTTTGGGCTCTTCTCGGTACCCCCAGAGCCAGCGAGCGCCTTTCTGTCTCACGCAAAAACCGGCCCCGCAGTGCGAGGCTCTTAAGAAAGGATTAAAAAGGCAGCTCGATCCTGCCAGAGACAGCTCCCCTGCACTGCAGGGTGGCTCCAACAGCCCTCTGGGCTTCTTTTTCCCCATATGGGACCTTCGTGGCTCTTCGTTATTGCCTGTGCTGCTGGAGACCGTCATGGCAACTCATTGTAGCCCCCTACCTCCAGGTATGGAGGCTAGAACGAAGATTTAAACCCTCTTTTGCTTTATCGCGGGGTCCCCAAACCAGCCCAGGGCAGGACGTCCAGTCAGGAAGCCCTACGAAGAGAACGGCCGTTGTTCACATGGGCTGGGAGGGCCCCAAGAGGGTCAGCACCAAGTGCCCGCTGCTGCGAGGAAAGCCCCGAGCCCCGCGGGTTGGACCATGGGCTCTGCCTGGCCGGGGGAGGAAGCCGCTCTGTGCCAGAACGGCAGCGCAGGGAAGGTCTCTCTCCTGCATCGGCGTGCAGGCTCCATTTTATGTGGAGACTCAATGCCAACACAGGGCAGCATAGAGCCGCTGGCTGGCTCAGCCTCTGGAGCTGCGCCAGGTAGCCCCACCCCCCTATCGCCTGCCCACTTCCGCCCCCCTCACCCACCCAGACCCCCACCCCAGCCAGTTCCTGTACTCCTCCTCCTGCCCAGACCCCACACCCCGCTTCTGCACTCCCAGTAGTGCTCAGATCCCTCTACCCCAGCATCCCCTCTCACTTCGACCCCTCACCCGCCGTCCTCTCCTGCACCCTCTCTCCCACCCAGACCCTACCTCCTATCCCCATCCTGCTTCCCAGTAGTCACCCCCACACACTGAACCCCTCACTTTTGCCCCCATCCCAGAGCCTAGGGAGCCTCCTACAAAATCTACTAGTCCTGGTCCCCAAAAAGTGTTAATCCAGAATGGGGGGGGGACAGAGCCTTGGTGTCTCCTTCCCCCACGGGGCTGAAGCATGACCCAAAAAGAGTTGCCCACCCATGTCCTGGCAGCTGGCTAGTGGCCTCGGCTATAGAGCAGCCTCACAGGTCTCTGTAAGTGGTCTCAGTGCCACCTGCTGGGACCATAGCACCCCCAGGCGTGCCGCTTTCACCTGCGCTGCCAGGGCCAAGGGTGCAGGTCCCTACCAGGATCAGCCATGGAGGAGAACAAACGCAAGGCCCCAAGGTGTCACGTCAGGGGAGCCAGAGAGAAGAACCCAAGTGAACAGGAATCAACGAAAGTGTTCGAGTCCCTCCCGGCCGCCCCAAACCACGAAGTTTCATGCAGCTGTGCGGAGCGCGTCCTTATGCTCAAGCGAGGCTGCGTGAGCTGGTTAGTCAGCATTTGGGAGGCCGTGTGAGAGCACCGCAATGGGTGTCTACATGGCTAGTGACATGTCCGAAGGCAGTGTTGCCTAGTGGATAGCCCCCTGCTCTGGGATTCAGGTGAGTTGGGGGACTGAGCCCAGCTCTGCGCCTGGCATGTGTGAGGTCTTTTGGCAACTTATGTCTCTGCCTCGTGCCTCAGTTTCTCCATGAATAAAATGGGGGGGGGGCAACGCTACTGCCCTCTTCTGCAGACCATTGTGAGAGCTACAGCTGAACCGCTCAGGAGACGCGCTGTGTATTGCTATTGCACGTTATATAGGGAGGCTGCTAACGATTTGTGTAGCTCCACTGAAATCAATCTCCTTTGCTTTCCAGGAGCCAGAAATGCTGATTATTGTCTTCTGGGGTCAAGGGACTTTCTGGTTTCAAGCGGGAAACAGAGGCCAAAAGCTCTCGCTTAGAGCAAATAGTCTGGACAGCCAGGCGTGAGTCACCAAATGGATTAGCTCTGCCCATGTCATCAACAGAAGCTGATCTGCATTATCCTCCTTTGCCACACTGCCTACCAAACACATATCAGTTAGACCACTTTTGGGCTAAGCCCATGGTCTGACAGGGTCTCCTTATACTCCTCATCCATCTGGATCCGTCTGTTTTTCTCATTTCTCCACTTTGACGGGAAGCTGCTTGGGGCAGGGACGGCCTGTTTGTACAATGCCAAGCACGCTAAAGTCCTGGCCCTTGCCAGGGCTCCTAGGCATGGGTGTCACACCATGATAATATAGCCTGGTCCATCCAAAGGTGGCTTCAGCCCCTCATGCCCTTTGGCACCCTTGCTGCGCCAAAGGAAGAACCAGGCAGATACGACAGGGGGCCCTAGACAAGCACATGAGGGTGGTTTCTGCGGGAGGGCTTGTTCCAACCACAAGCCCATGGCTGCACCTGTGACCCATCATGAGTTTCACAAACAGGCATGGGTTGTTCCACTTCGCTCACAGATCTGGGGCGGCACAGCCTTCTTCCCACCCCTTTCCTGCCCAGGATCGGGGGGAGAGAAGGGCAAAGAGGGGCTGAAGCCAGGTCAGGAATTTCCCTACACCCCCCCATATGGAGATGTATATCCCCCTTGAATTTTCCCAACACCCCCCCAGTTTTGTGAACGATGGTGCCATACAGCCCACCTTCACCGTCACGGTGTCACCCCTCATCGGCCCTGACAGCCTCCCTTGTAAATTCACCCTCCCCCCCCATTTCAATTCCTGGGGAGGCTACTGAGCCAGGTGGAAAATGAACGCCTCCTTTTTAAAGCTGAAAGAAGGACGAGCGAGGTTTAGCCATCTCTGGTAGGACAACATGCTCCAGCCCTTTGCAATACGTTATCAGGGCAAGGAAGCGCCCCCTCAAGAGAGGGGCTAAAGATTATTCTCGTCATCTTTCATCCCCGATCATACAAATGAGGAGATAACCGTGCCACAGTGAATGCAAACACCCCGAGCTAGTCCACCGCACAAGTAGGTTTGCTGGCGTCTCCGGTGGCTTTGGATCGTGCTGAAGATCAGCGCTCTTAAGAAGGGGCAGGGCACTGGAGGAGAGCTGAGCTGGCAGGTGGCTTTTACAAATCACATGCCACGTACACCAACTAGACCCTCATCAAGTACAATACACATGACCCCATTAGCCAGAGTCCAGAGTCCCTGGAGCAGGTGATCATTGGACTGAACGAGGCACCAAGTAATGTTTTTGGGTGGGGCGGATCAATTCGCCAGTAGGCTTCGTGACAGGGTAAGTTCTTACGCTGTCCTGGATAAACCTCATGGAATTACGCTACATCTTACTACGTGCAAGACCGTGGTGGGGGAGGTCCATGCTATGAAGCGTGCAGTTCTGTATAGGATTAGACACTTTCTCTGGGAGGTAGAATTGCTGCCAACCTTGAGGAAATGATAGAACTGCTCAGGATAGTGGGTCTCCCATGCAGTATTGGGGGGGGGGGGCTTTTTGAAGCCAAGACATGAGAAGAAAACCTGGTCTCCTTATTACCTGCTCCTGCAAACTCCAGATCCAACTCACTTCATCTGTACAATGGAGGGACTAAACTAGGCGTGCGTGTACTAGGCTGTTCTGAGCCTGCGATCAGACAGGAGACCACTTTATGGAGGTTGAAGAGTTAGTCACCCTGCCAGAGCTCATGCTGGTTGTGATCTCGGTTAGGCTTGGTAGAATGCAGGTAGGTTCGTTTATTGTTTGCAAGGTGCTCTTTCTAAGCAAGCATGTTTTATTCTTAAGGTGAAAGCAATACTGAGGAAACATTACAACGTGGTACTTTACCATTGTAGGCAATGACTGTTATTAGCCTCTGAAGAGACAGCAGAAGAAGCCTGCTTAGGCAGCCTGGCCTTTACTGGGGACCTCAGGGAACTGACCGGCCCAGAAATGCTCTAATCATAAGGGAAATAGACACGTGTCTCTACCCAAGACAGTCAACGGCCAGGTAGCTGGAAACCTGGAGCTAAGTGCCTTTGCTGGACCGTAAAGGGAGAACACAGGTACAATTGCCCTCAGATCCCATTCCTGGAATTGACACTAATTGTTCTGCCCCTGCAAAAAAGCTGCAGTTCCCTTCGCTAATACTTGCACACGGTTTTCCTTCTGGGCTTGTACAGCAGCAAGCTAGGCCGTGACCAGGGCTCTTAGGCACCATAGTCCCTCAACTAATAAAGAATTGACTTTAGCATGGTAATAAAAATGTGCACGTACAACTCAAGGGCAAAACTCAGAGGCTCACTTCAAACTGTTTGGTCCTTAAACTAGAATCCCTGCCAATGACTATAAACTTAGTGACTATCCAGTCCTATAGCAGGAAACATCTATAGGAGGAAGTGAGGTTGAAATCATTTCAGGAGGCGCTGGAAGGGTCTAGATTACAGAATCAACTCCTTAGAACGGGAGGGGCAGAGCACGGACTTCGCAGTCTACGATCGTCGATCGTTAACCCCCCTCTCACAGCGTTAAACCCCAAAAGAATGCAACAGTCAGCACCCTGCCCCATGGAAGGGAAACTGGCTCTCAGGTACCACAGCCATTCAGACATTAAAGAACAGAGATAAAACGAGATACAAAATAGAGCACTTTATTTGCAAGATGCACATTACAAAATCATTTAAAAACAGGCATAAAATAAATACTTAGCCTAGCAGAAAGAGACACACACAGTTTTGTTTGTGGGCTTTCAGTTGTAAGGCACTCGGCCCCATGGCTTAAAAATTCATATTCCCTAGTTGCACATGCACAGAAAGCATGAGGATGCGTGTTAGTCAGGACATGCACACACATCGTGGCAGGCACCCATACCTTGCGCGCGCGCGCACACACACACACACACACACACACACACACACACACACACACACACACACACACACACACACACACAGGTCAGGCACATGCATTTTTGAGGCCAAAGCTGGCTAAACATTAACATTTCACTACAAACTTGAAATCTATATTTTGCATTTCCATATATAAAAAAAAACCTATGTCTTTGGCTAAGACACTTAAAATGAGTTTCCTGCATTCGATATTTACAAATAATTTGGGATTTATTTCCAAATAGCAAAATACTTCCATCTACAAAAAACCCCAAATACCCTCAATATAAAAGCAAACAAAAAGTTACTTCAGGAGTGGGTCCTTTGGAAGCTAAAGGATATTGACTTTAAAACATTTCCGTGGTCTTCTACCATCAAGCGGTATTGCAAATTCCGTTTGGAAGTCAGGGGGAGGACCTGATCTCAGGTCCTGATTCCAGTAGGTTTGACCATTTTAAATTTTCACAGGATTCAGTTCTTTCCAAGAGGTTGTCAAAAGAGGATGCAACTGCAGCAGCAGGCCCTCAGCAGCTGTCAGTCATCCTAGCTCCATGGACTACAACTGAGCTGAGGATCTGACTGCCAGGAGGGTCCCAGACCCTTAGAAGAGGTGGTCTTTGACAGCCTCAATGCACTTTGGTAGCATTACTGACTTTTCTAGTCATTCTCCGACAACACTCAAGAAACTTCCCTCCTCTGGTGGAGGAGGAAGACAAAGAATGGCACAAAAGCCATCCATATCAATAAAATGTAGCCAGAATTGTACATTCTGGTCTAGCTCCTTTGCTCCCAAGTTCCGATTGCTGTGTTAATTATAAACAAAGAACAGCCACGCGCCTCTAGATTCTATGTCAGAATGTTTTCCACGGAGGAATTCAAACAGTGCTGGGGGCCAACAAAGGTCTAAATTAATCCCACCGTTATTTGTTTTAAAAAGCACTCAGACAGTGATCTGTTGATTTTCTCTAAACAGAGGTCTTTGGTGTAAAGGGTAGTTATCTGGGAAGAGCCTGAGTACTTGGTCATGCTGGATGTCGTCGGCTATCGGAAGCATGGGGCTGTTGCTGTAGTTCTTTGCTGCCTCTTCCACAAGCTGTCTAACCCACAGCTGCTCAACCTATGGGAGAAGGAAAGACCGTTGAGATGTTTAACGAAGAGGAGGACAAGACAGATATCTTCCCCCAACTCCCCATAATCACCACTTCACTAAACACATGAGGGGGGATATGCAAAATGCTGTCAGTACAATAGATTAGATACCACAAGGAAAACTTCAAGAGAAATTGGGGGAAGAGCGGGGCTGTGTCTACACTGGGCCACTTATTCCGGAAAATCAGCCGCTTTTCCGGAATAAGCTGCGAGCTGTCTACACTGGCCCTTGAATTTCCAGAAAAGCAACGATGCTCTACTGTACAAAATCAGCCGCTATTCCGGAAAAACTATTCTGCTCCTGCTTGGGCATAAGTCCTTATTCCAGAACACTGTTCTGGAAAAGGGCCAGTGTAGACAGCCCAGTAGTCTTTTCCGGAAAAAAGCCCTGATCGCGAAAATGACAATCAGGGCTCTTTTCCGGAAAAGCGCGTCTACATTGGCCACAGATGCTTTTCCGGAAAAAGGGCTTTTCCGGAAAAGCAGCCTGCCAATGTAGACGCTCTTTTTCCGGAAATACTTATAACGAAAACTATTCTGTTTTAAGCATTTCCGGAAATTCATGCCAGTGTAGACACAGCCGGGAAGTACAGTCTTGTGCTTAAGATACTGGTCTCGGATTCAGTTCCTGTGTGGCTTTGAGCAAGTTGCCTCATTTGACCCCCCTCTTTCCCCAAGTTAATGGGGAATGGCTGTCTATATCTCTAGTGCCTCACACTCCAGGGTTCTAATCTGGAAAGGGCAGCAGAGAGCCATTTAAATTCGCACCCCCTAGCTGGGGCTCTTCCTCTCCTCTCAAGTGCCCTGCCTGACCTGCAGCCTGCCCCATAAGTCCCTACACCCAGCCCTTCCAAATCGGAGTTTTTCCTACTACTTCTTCCCTATTCTTTGTGCTGTCAGATTTTACATGCAAACTCTCCACTGCACTCCAGTTCATTTACCCCTGTGCTTGCTTCTCAGCATAAATTCTAATCCTGCTGGTAACCACACAACCAATTGCAAATGATTTATTTGACAGTTGCCTGGAAAGGAGGAGTGGGAGGTTAGAAAAAGGTCACCAGGCTCAAGAGCATGATCCCTAGCATAGTTAAGCCTCTTGCTAAATACAAAGGGGGAGAGGGGCAGGACACAGAGAAGGGAGGGAAATACATCTCCTCCTAATTTAGGGCCAGATTTTTAAACCAGACAGAGTCTGTGCAGTTTGGTGCTTCATTTGCTCATTAATGAGATTACATGGGCCATTTGGGGATTGGTGTGTGCAAATGAAGAAAATTAAGGGGCTGCTGGATGTCTAACGGCTGATTTGTGCAAGCAAATACTCGTTTGACACGTGCAGGTGATGTAAACTAGTTATTGCATGCTGCCCAGTGCTTCGGAGGTTGGAACCATCCGATTCTGAACGTTAAGAGACAGACACCGGATAGTCTTGGGGCTGTGTTGGAATGGCGGGAGAACGAAGAAGGAGCTCGAGCGACGGCTATTCCTTGAGAACGTGCCTCACCTGTACGAGGATTAATTTACAGCGTAAAGGGAGTGTGTCGGGAAACTCTTCACCAAAGCACAGCAGGACTTTGCTCTCGGGGAAACGGCCTTGGTTACTGTAGAACTGGTGCAGCTCTAAAACAGGAGAAACACAAGAGGGTCGGAAAGGACGGACACAACCAACTGCAGCGAGACCTTAGCACACAGCTCGCGGGGAGCGTATTCACCTGCGGGGCGGACTGCGTACACACACCTCTGCAGCAGGTGTTGTACGCCAATCCACACGAGTGCCTGCAGACAATGCTGCACGCACGTTCCGCCCAAGGTAGCTAGCTTGTATTGAGAGAGAAAATTAGAGGGGCTTTAAAAATCTCATTGCAGGAAATTCTCGTTCAAGATCTGTCTGTACAAGTGACGGGGAGGAAGGGATGGATCCTGTCAGGCTACGGTACCAGCTGGACTGCTTCAGTAGCCAATTCGACTGGAGACTTGACAGCCTGGGCTCAGAGCCTTCTGCTTCGGAGTCTATAACAAGCACATCCAACAGCGCTTCTCAAACTGTGGGGCAGCATCCCAAAGCGGGTCGCAACCAGTGTTCCCTCTAATTTTTTTTTCCATCCATGTGCAGAATAAATTTATTTTGTGCACTGAGACGTGCCGATGTGCACCACCAATAGAAACATAGGCTGCCGGCTGTGGGCGCTCTGCTGATCAACTGGGCAGCACCTGAATCTCCTGGGTGGCCATCCAAGCACCCAGATTACAGGGAACTCTGGTGGTCACTGCATTTCAATGGGATCGCTGGGGCTGACTTAGATTTGCTGGGTTCCGGGGCTGCAGTCTGAGCCGCTCCGCCCAGGGGTGTGGCCAAACCACATGGGGTTCACCCTGGACGGCAGGGCTCAGGTTGCAGAGCCCCTGCCTGGGGCTGAAGTCCTTAAGCATCAGCTCCCCTCCCCCACTCAGAAGTGGGGCTTGAGCTACACCCCTATTGCAGGTAGTAGGGCTCAGCCTTTGGTCCCCGTCCTGGGCCCATGTGTGCCACAACTGGGTTTGTGCATGTAAAAGCCTGGGCCAGTTTCAGAGGGTAGCGAGCAGCAGAGCTGCCCAGGGCCCCATGCCACAGGATATCCTGAAAAGCTAACTTGCTTAGGTGTTGGCTTCATCCTCTCACAGCAGGCTAGGGCTTCACAGTATCTAAAGCAGGGGTGGGGAACCAGATGTGGCCCCCAGCTTGCCTAGATCTAGCCCCTAAAGCTCGGGGTCTCCCCCTCCCCCCACTTCAGGGCCATGTTAGTGAGAGTTTGGTTGCTTCTCACTTGTGAGTGGCCCCCAACTGATTTTTCTGTGGGTCAGTGACCCCCAACCCCAAAAAGGTTCCCCATCCCTGGTCTAAAGCAAGCACTGCCTAGTGGACCCCTGGGAACCTGTTTGTGGCCCCTGAGGGTTTCAGGGGGGCCCTAAGGAAGGAGGAAGGATTAACGGTCCTATCTTCCCACCTCAGGGAAGTCCACAGTTATTCCTTGTCCCCTGAGGGGAACAAATTGGCCTTGCAATAAAGCTTATGAACAGATTCAGTGTCTCATGCAGTGCTTTTAGGAATGTTATTTTGGGCTCGTTAGATTTTGAAGTTATTGATTATACCCTCGCCTGCTGTAAAACACTGCAGTGGGGTTTTTATTAGGGATGTAAGCGACCTGTCAAGTGACTACTCAACCACTCACTCCCCTCCCCCCCCCCCCCCCCGTCTTGCTGGTTCTGTATCCAAGGCAGCAAGTGGGGGAGGGGGGAAGCCAGAGCTGGTCCTGGGGGGAGCTGGTTTAAAAGCCAGTTTCCCCCCAGCATCATTTTCGCCAATTAGCGCATTACCCTCTTCTTAACATCCTTAGTTTTTATAGAATATCTCCAAGCACCACAGCTCCTAAGAAAGAAGCCACAGCATTTGCTGGATGGGATGTGGCTGTGTTGATTTTTACAAACTTTGGCAAGGACAGACAGACCACATCAGCACTTTGGGGCTGATCACTAGACATTCTGGGCCAGATCCTGATCTGGCGTAAATCAGCAGAGGGTCCCAAAATCAGCTAGGCTACTATTATGGGACTTAGGAAACTTGGGTGGAATTCTCTGCTCTGCCACAGATGTTCTGTGTGACCTTGGGTGTGTCACTTAGCTTCTCCGTGACTCAGTTCCCCGCTGCCCCACTTTACCTGGGTGCAATGAACATAAATATGTTAAAGACTGCAAGGAGCTGAAGCACAATGGGAACAGGAAGCCATGTAAGGGCCTTAAAAACAGCAGCAGATTGACACCCGCAGAGGATCTGACCCCTACCAGCGCTACAGGAAATTGAAGTCACCACCCAAAAGCAACATGACTCTGCCCATGTACAGTGCTCAGAGGACAATGGGGGGAGAGGGTCCCAGAAAAGGGTGGCTGAAGAGAGGTGGGAACGTTCCACAAACCTCGGGCAAACTGGCTGGAGTCGAATATTTTGACCACCTCCTCCCGGTCCAGCTTGTTGGGCCTGTCCTTGTACAGCACGTTGTTCCCGCTCCAGAAGACTCTCCCCTGGCACAGCCTCTTGATGAAAATGCCCTGCTTGTTGCTGTGCAGCAGAACCCCCCGGTCCAGGTGCCCGAAGAGCTTCTTAGTGACCTGCTTCTGGCGGTCGTTCTGGATGGTGTCGGTGGAAGGGAACCGCACGTGCTCCAGGCTATCGGGGCCATACAGCTTGTCGCCGTGGGTGGGGGGGTGGCTTATGGAAATGCGGCAGCCTTCGTGGTAAGAGGTCGTCGTTTGGCCCACCAGCTTCCCTCCGTAATAGAAACTGATCACCATCTGTGAGTAGGCTGCAGGGAGACAGGCCGGCCAATCAGAGGGTGCAGCGCGCCCCTTCCACGCTCCCCCCCCCCCCCCCCCCCCCGTGCTGTGGGAAAAGCCGCCCCATTGCACAAGAGAGCAAAGCTCCGCTGAAGCCCTTGAAATGCTGAGTCTAGCGGCAGAGCCGCAAGTGCTAAGTCAGCACCACTGTTCTCTGAGGCCAGAGCCTGTAGGACCAGGGCTGCTCCGGCTCCCACGAGGAGACCTCACTCAGCAAGTATGGTCTGTAATGGGACCAATCCCTCACCCTCTCAGACTTGTCCCTGGGAACCAATGTTCTCTAGCCTTTCCCAGCCTAGGGATGTACGGGAGTCGTCTACTAGCTGACTACTTGCTTCCCCCCCCCCCCCACTTGCTGCCTCTGTATCAGAGGCAGCAAGGGACAGCAGGGAGCAGGAGCCAGTGCTGGGGGGAGCCAGCCACCATCTCTGCGGGGTCAGGGAGGAGAGGCAGAGCCGCAGCAGTAACCCCGCTGTAATGTAGTAAGAACCGGGCGACCTGCGCATCCGGCTTCTACTACTTCTAAACTGCAGAGCCGCAGCAGGAGTAGCGAGTGCCCTCCCCCTTATCGATTAGTCGATGGAAATTCCATCGACTACCTGATTAGTTAATTAATCACAACTTAACATCCCTATTCCATCCATGTGCAGGATACATTTTTCCACATACACTGGGGCATGTGCAAATGTGCACCACCAGTAGACCCAAAAACCCAGCTGTGGGCACTCTACTAATCAGCTGGGCAGCACTGGAATCCCTCTTGAGCGCCCAGCTTACAGGGAACACTGGGGGAGGGGAGACATTTATATTTGGCAGTTGCTGCATGCTCTCTAGCATGCAACATTTTATCCTCCTGAGCGCCACCTGTCTCTCTGCAGCTGACAAGGCTACCCCGTTAGATTTACCTCCCCAGCTTTACCAGATACCCCTTGGTTTTATTTAGGCAGAACTGGCCAGCTGAACGGTTTGCAAATGGGATTACACACGGCAGCATGGTCGGCCTTGATCGCATGCACCAGGGCCTGTCTCCCTGGGAACTGGAGAAATTCATGGCTGCGTACTTTGTGCAGCAGCTGCCCAGAGGCAATATCCCAATACCCTTCCTAATCTTGAGTATTTCCTCACCCCACCCTCAGCCCCATTGAAGCCAACGGCAGGCTCAGTAAATGCTCAGATGCAGGAGCACCCGCTTTATCAACTGCCCCTTGGAAACTCTCCTCCCACTCCAAATGTCATTAGCCTGGGAACAATCACCCTGGCACAGCCTCCGTCCACGTAGCCCGCTGCACCTGCCCTTGGTGAAGAAGCTTCCGCCGAGGACAGCCATTTTACGCTGCCAAGTGGGTGAGCGGGATCCTTCCACCAACAAACTCGCTGCCCTTACGGTTTTTGTTAGACTTTGTCCCTTGGGTGCTTCGCTATCGCCGTAAGTGTTTGCACCTGTGCCAATGTTGCCCTTCCACTCACTCCTGTTCGTTATCTCCGCTACCTGCTACGTCTTGCCAAGCTAAGGACCGCAAAGGAGGCTTCATGAAGCCTTTATGCGCCTCGACCCCAATGAAGGAGGCACCCAGGGGTCAGTTTGGTCCCCAGCAGGAGTTAGAGGCTTCGCTACACGGTGCCTCTCCTGACATCAGAGCCTAGAGCACTCTGGCCCAGCTTTTGGCACTCGGAGAGGGCTGGAAGGGCTGGCACCGAGCCGGCTATGGTGGCCTCGTGCCACACGGGGACTTCCCTACCCTACCGCCAGGGAATCCCCAGCTGTCTCCTTAAGCCAACATTATGTATTGCTGGAACAGTGCAAAGGCATCTTATCGGGCAGGATCAGGCCACTGCCCTGACACATGGATCTTGGCAACTGCTTAGAAGCCTACAACCCATCGCCTGGGTGCTGAGAATGGAACAGTGGCGAATGAAGTTAGAGCATGCTCGAGCAATTAAGCCCTAAGCGGCCCTTTTCGACTGCTCTGCCATTTTTAAGGATTATTTTCTCTGTATAAACATGAGCAGGGCTACAGCAGCAGCGAAGCCAGGCACTGCCTAGACCTGCCACATGAGCGGCCGCTTCCCCAAGCCCGACTGAAAGCACGGCATGTCTCTAAGCACAGAAGCATGCAATGGAATGGGATTTCCAGTACCTGAATGCAGCTGTTCGTAGCCAGAAAACGCATTCATCAGGGGCACAGCAGCTGCAGGAGAAGAGAGAGTTATATTTTTGTGCAACGCTCCAACACAAGCACCTGGATCTCTGGTAAACTCCAACGATGCAATGGCCTGCTTGTTTTGCTGCAACGCCGTTTCCTCACAACCATGAAATTCTTCCTCTGCCCCACTTCAGGGGCTACTCTCCCTCAGACAGACAAGCAGGGACAGAGCGAGAATTCCCAACATGGGATCCTGTACGGTTTCTAGGCCAAATCTCGCTACGGTCAGCCACTGTCATTGCGAGGAGGACATGAACCTTATTCTGTAGCTCTGCGGCTTCTGTACATATGCAGAGACAGACAGAACCCTCTGAGAAACTACGGACACATGCCACCACCAAGATCATTCACCAAAAGATTCACATTGGATGTAGGATGGTATTTCAGGCCTTCTTCATAAACTTGTTCCTCAAACAAAAACAAAAAAATCCTCCACAAGCATCAAATATACAGGGAGCTATTCAAAGATCCCCAGAATTAGTTTTTGCTCTCCTGCATGTATCTTTGAGGGGTTACCCAATCAAACTAGACACTGTTCTATAAGTCCTGGATCTGTTAAAAACAGCAAGTAGTCCTGTGGCACATGAGAGACTAAAATATAGTATCAGGAGCTTTTGTGGGCAAAACCCACTTCCTCAGATGAGCTTGAGTTAAGAAAAAAAGGGGGACTCCGAGCATTTATAAATGAAAAAGAAAGGCGGGGGGGAAGAGTGTGGAATTGAGCTTCCTATGCAAATTTGACACCGTTTCCCTGGGCCTGAACAAAGACATTAATTGGATGTCCCATTATAGAACCAGCCTTCCATACATTTAACGTCTCACGGACATCAAAAAGCTAAGTATGAGACACCTCCAGCCCACTCAGTTAGCCTCATGATCACTGGCACTACAGCTGACAGGTATCCCCCCCCCCTTCTTTTTCTGTTATAAATGCTGAAAATCCCCCTTTTTTCTCCACTCAAATCATCTGAAGAAGCGGGTTTTGCCCATGAAAGCTAACAGGACTACTCATTGTTTTTAAAGTTACAGACTCAATATGTTATTAGTTTCTTACCGGAGCTTGGTTGCTGCATCCACCAATCTGGTATTGGAGGGTTTCTACAATTCTCCTGAGGTGGAGAAGGGCTTCTTTTTATTATACCAAGATATTCATCAACACAGGGGGACTGAGGAAGACAGAAATTCAATTCAATCATCCAGGCAACAAAACAGAGGACAAGCAATTTTGCCATTTCTGGCAAACCACATCATATCAATGGCAACCAATATCCTGCTGCGACAAATTGTTCTCTAAATGCCTCACTTGCCCCTGAACACGATTAAAAAAAAAAAAAAAACAAAGCGAGAGCAGCGGAGAAACTGACATTTGAACCAGTGGCAAAGCAGAAGAGTTCACCAAAGAGTGGGCCATGGATTTCATGGGCACACTGAGAGCAGAATTCTGCCCAACAATTTTCCATTGCAATAAAGGGAAAAGAAAAGCTGCAAAACTGACCCTCTGGTGAAACCTACTGACTGTTTGTCAACCCAAGATGAATTGATAGGACAAGCCACTACCGCAGATCTGTGCATTGTGTTACATGAATGAATGATACTAACGTCTGTGAAACGTGCAGATTTGTTGTTCTTGCACCAGTGATATCTAAATATAGTTCCCCTGGGCATAGGGGCTGATCATTAGAAAAATGAGATGCACAATTTCATAGATCAATGTACAATCTCTAGCCCTTCCAATCAAAGAGATCTCTTCACTTCAGCAGTTAATTACCTCTTTTATTAGGTCGTCTATGGCAGAAGGACTGCAGTCCATGTCAGTGACTTCATTCAAGCTCCCTCCATTGGCAATACCCGCTTTGCCTGGAAAGAAATAGAAGGCTTCAAAGCTCAACCAGACGCAGCATCATATGGCGTGCAGTGTTCTAACAAAGAGCCAGACTATCCAGCATGCAAGAGAAGGCTGTGGGATAGGGGGGTGACTTGCTTTGGGGAAGTTTTTTACTGTTAAAATAAAGAAGCCCAGAATCTTTCATGGGATCTTACCTCTCATGGCTAGGTTTGGGGAATTCACTTGACAACGTACCACTCTCAAGCCAGCCTGTCTTTTTAGAACCATGCAACCCCACTGAACAGGAGTCCTTACCACTCCCAGTGAAATCAACAGGAGTTTCGCCAAAGCAAGAACGGCAGGTTTCAACCCTGCAGGTTGCATGGGTGTGAATCAGACTACATCCAGAAAAGAGCCACAGTTCTGCTATGGCTGGGAACAATTTTCTTCACCTGCCTAAAGGAAACTGAGACTTGTTTCCCCTATCAAAGCACAGCTCTGCATTGTTACGGGGAACCTGGCGTGCAATTTGCATAATGCTTATAAGAAGTGCACAGAAATACAAGGCCTTCTGTGCGAATGAAGTTTACAGCGACCACGACGCTAAAGGTAGATTTCCTGACAACCAGATTTTGCATGCTTTAAAAGAAAAAAAAGCACAAACAAAACCACAAATAAAAATAAACGCAGCACAGCTAACACCAGACCGGACATCACACCAACATATGTTCTCTGCTGAACCCCTGTTACTATAATCGCTACTTTTTTTACTGTTAGGCCCTGCGAAAAGTTTTATTCTATTTCCCACAGCACGTGTACAGATTGAAACCGATTAGAAGGGGGCATCAGGACTGAATTTAAGGCCAAAACCACAACTAAACATCAGGGCTGATTCCAATCTCAGCCCAGAGGGTATGTCTACACTACCCCGCTAGTTCGAACTAGCGGGGTAATGTATGCATACCGAACGTGCAAATGAAGCCCGGGATTTGAATTTCCCGGGCTTCATTTGCATAAGCGGGGAGCCGCCATTTTTAAATCCCCGCTGGTTCGAACCCCGTGTAGCGCGTCTACACGGGGCTCGAACTAGGTAGTTCAGACTAGGTTCCTATTCCGAACTACCGGTGTACCGGTAGTTTAAATCGAACCAGCGGGGATTTAAAAATGGCGGCTCCCCGCTTATGCAAATGAAGCCCGGGAAATTCAAATCCCGGGCTTCATTTGCACGTTCGGTATGCATACATTACCCCGCTAGTTCGAACTAGCGGGGTAGTGTAGACATACCCAGAGTGACCCCGAAAGAACATCCCTGACTTAAGTGGAGTCACACTAGATTGGTGCTGGTGTAAACGGGGACAGGATCAGACCTTCTGAGCCAGACTGCCATAGAGTATTGTCAATTAATGTTACAGGCAGCACGCCCTGTTTGGTGTTTTACTCAGGGAATCGTGTCTCCTACTCGAACAGCTGTGGGATGAGGCCATGGGAAGGAGGGTAAATGCCAAACTTTCCACATGGAGTTTTCACCAGATCCTGCCAGCAGGGGCTGAGGAGCATTTGCTCTCCTTTCCCCAGGAAGAAAGGACAAGATCTTGATGGCACGGGCTACTGGCGGATCTGCACCTGCACCACTGGACACAACCTCTCTTCTCCTACAAATCCCTCCCGTGCTCCAGACGTAGGTGGCCGTTGAACGAGTCTCTCCGTTTATCGGGACACTTACATTTCTGCTCTTCCTCCGGGACGATCCTGTACACTTTGTACGGCTCAGAGATGTCCAGCTGGGACCTGTCCGTCACCTCTTCGAAGTCCGGGCTCTTGTTCAGAGCACAACGCAGCCTCGTCTTCCAAGTGGCTGGCTCGGCTTTGTCACCTTCCTTAAATTTCCCTTTGAAAACTGCCCAAGCCTAGGACAAAAGAGTAAAGTGCCCCAGAGTTGAAGAACCAGCTTATAATACGAGCTTCTGGTTTAGGGGGTTTATTCATTTCTTTTCTCGGGGTTTAGTTTTAGCAGGTTTTGAAGATTTATGCCAATGCCACAAAATCCAGGGGATTCGGGGTCCTGCCTATACAGCACTGAGTCATTTCTTGGTCATGTTCCTAGGTGGTGCCTTAATGTTGAACCATTCCAAACAGCGCCACGTTAAAGCACACTAGGGAATCTTTAGCAAGCCCCCTCAGGGTCTACACGGAGCAATACATGCGCAACGCTCTCATGCGCTGGACCAATCGTCCACGTTGCTGCTTCGTGAAGACAAGTCCTTCAATCTAAGTCACCGTGTCCAGCGTGTTACTGGCTAAAGGCCAATTTTATGGCCTTTCGCATTAGTGAAAAGCTAAAATCGGAAGCCCAAGTTTATAGCTTCGGGGCCAAATTTCACCACTGGTTGAAGGTCATTTCGTTAGGGTCTCAGTCAGAGAAGTTCCCCGTGACTTCCACCACAGATCTATCCACCTCTGTGGCCTGGTCTCGGTCACTGCAACGTCTGAGCTCCTCACAACTTTCATGGGGTTTGTCCTCCGCTACCACACGGCTGTTAGGTAGAGAAGGGCAGCTGTACCATTCTCACCGATGGGAAACTGAGGCGGGGAGCTGCACTGCTTGGATGTGCTTGGGTAAGCATGTCAGAGGTGGGAACTGAAGCCGCGTCTCCTAGGTGAAAGCCCCAACTACCATCCTTCATGCTGAGTCACAAAGTGCCCCATTCTCCAGGGCACCGCAGCTTCTGTGCCCATCGTTTAAACCCATGCAAAACGCTTCCCCCCTCGGAGTTGGTTCATGCCCAGAGGAGCATTCTACAGTCACTTTGCCCATGTGGGAATGAGCACTCAAGGCACAGAGCATGGGAGAACCTGGCCCAGGACATCAGTGAACTTGAGAGTCAGATCTTACAAAGAAGGAAGCTGTTGCAGGTTTCTATCAAGTTAAAAAAAAAAAAAAAAAGACACCCCACACCTCTTGCCTCCAAATCTGACCACAGGCCAAGATGGATGACATGCCTTCCTGGTGAGGGAGCCAGCTGCATCCTGGGGACAGCTGGGGTGTGTCTAAACTACATGGCTCCATCGATGGAGCCATTTAGATTAGGCTGATCGGCAAAGGGAAATGAAGCCACGATTTAAATAATCGCGGCTTCATTTAAATTTAAATGGCTGCCGTGCTGAGCCAACAAACAGCTGATCAGTCTGGACGCTCCCGCACCGACCTGAAAGCCCTTTATCAACCTCCCCGTTGTAAACCTCATCCTACGAGGCATAACGGGGAGGTCGATAAAGGGCTTTCATGTCGACAGAGGAGCGTCCAGACTAGCGCGCTGAGCCGACAAACAGCTGGTCAGCTGTTTGTTGGCTCAGCGCTGCAGCCATTTACATTTAAATGAAGCCGCGATTATTTAAATCGCAGCTTCATTTCCCTTTGCCGAACAAACAAATCTACATGGCTCCATCGACGGAGCCATGTAGTTTAGACATACCCCTGGTGTTGGCTCCCTCATGGTGCCTGGGACATGGGGGGCTTAAACCCACAACCCTGCCCTCCCCAGGCAAATTTTCTATCCCCTAGTCCACTCCTAGATGCACCCCTACCTCACCTCCTTACCTTCAGGGTATCCTGTATCCTGCCTTCCTAATGCAGGAGCCTGCTCCATCCCCCTGACCATTCCATAGAGGACCACCTTGCCCATAACATAACACTTTTTTTTCCAGAATTTTGCACAAAAGGGGACTCACCATTTGCCCCTGTCTAAACTTATAAGGCTAAGTGCCCTCATCATGAGGGGAAGGCGAGTGAGAGGCGGGGGAAGAGTCCTAGGCTTCGCACTCCTAAATAGGTGTGTCCCAAGCCTAAACTACACTAACCAGTCTTCTGTGCACTCAATAGAAGGTCTGATTGCCAAAAAGACACATTTGCAATCAACAGAACTGTGCTGAGCTCAGCATAATAGCAATCACTTTGGGGTTTTTTAATTGCTGACGCATAGCAGATGCCCAGCCGTGCATTCATTCTTGGAAACCACTCTATTAAGTGCTTAGCTATCCCTCAAGGCTTCAATGTCACTGCAGGGGAGGCAGTGTTGCCAAGTAGGGATGTAAGCAACTAGTCGCTTTCCCTCCCTTACTGCCTCTATCACAGAGAGGTAGCAAAGGGTGAGGGGCAGGAAAAGCCAGTTTCCCCCCCAGTACCATCTCCGTGGGGGGAAGGGGAACTGGGCGTGAGCCAGGACAGCTGATTCCCGGCTCTCACACGGTCCCCCTTTTAAATGTATTAAGAGCCTGGCAGCTCTTAATACACTTAAAAGGCAGAGCCGCAGCAGGGTTAGCTCCCAGGGCTTGGAGCTAACCCCGCTGCCGGTCTGTAGTCTCCGACGTCCCCATTATAGAGTAATCGAGTAGTCGATGAAATTCCATCGACAACTCAATTAGTCGATAAAATGCAATTTAACATCCTTATTGCCAAGCTGATACAGCCCAGAAGTAAGACTCAGGAGACGTGGTTTCAATTCTCTGCCTGGCTCCTGGCCTGCTGGGTAACCTTGGACAGTCACTTCCCTGCTCTGTGCCTCGATTTCCCCATCTGTGCAATAGGGCTATTGATACCGGCTTCCTTTATGAACCACTTTGAGATCTACTGACCCTTAGAAGAGCTAGCATATTATGGTTACAGTATAGTGAAAACTTCTATTTAGGGACATTTGAAACAGCTTATCAGCATGGTGTCTCAATATAACGGGCACCTCTTAATATTGTTTTCCAATTTAGATTAGCAGGTTTGATCCCTTTGGAACAGTTTTGTAGTGCCATAAAAATATTCCTTTAGGCTTTGGTTTTGCCGAGACTTGACTGAAATCAATGGGACCTTAGGCAGCAAATACAGCTGTCCATATCCACAAGCGTCTGCAGGATGGGGGCTGTAACCTTGTTTATAAATAAATGTCTATGGTATCTACTCAGAATAAAAACCAGAAAAAGATTTGCTAGTACCACCACTGTCATCCAAATCAGTATCTTAGAGCTCTGAGTTGAACTCCTCCTGAAAAGTTGGAGGCCCTAATTCACTGGCTCCTGTACCTTACATGGGTGCACTCTCAGTGCATTCAGCAGTCCTACGCTGATGGGTCTGAGCCAGATCTGGCCTATGGTCGGGAGCCACCAAGCTGTAGGTGATTTCATCTCCGAACAGAAGCAGATCGTAGCAAATCCCAATTTTCCATCAGAAAACAATTTTCATGGATGCTCAGCAGGGCTGAAGTCAAATTAAGTTACGCAACTTATGTATAACTGAAGTCGAAATAGCTTATTTTAGCTTTTGGTGCAGTCTACACAGCAGGAAGTAGAAGGAAAAGCACTCTTCCTCCGACTTCCCTTACTCCTCGTGGAACCAGAGTTACCAGGAGTCGGAGTAAGAATCTCTCCAGCTCGCCATTATTTTGAAATAAAAGCTTGTAGTGTAAACCACTGTTTCTCAAGTAGTGGGACGAGTACCCTTAGGGGTACTTGAGAGAAGTCTGGGGAGGAGGGGGTACGTCAACACAACTGAAATTTGGAGAAAACTGAATTTTGTTTTAAGTTTTATGGTGCTTTATTATTTTTGTACTTTTTACACCCAACAATTTCATCGCCTGCCCACAATTAAGTTGTTTAAACAAATGTGTTGCAATGGTAGAAAAAAAATTGTGTGTATCTGAAAACTAGGTACCAGGGATCCTTTTTTTTTTTTTTTTTTTTTTTGAAAAAGGGGTACTTTTAAAACAAAAAAAAACAAAACAAAAACAAAAAAAAGGTTAAGAAACACTGGTGTAGACATGCGCTGTGTTATTTTGGAATAAAGTCGGTTACTCTGAAATAACGCTGCTATGCAGGCATGCCCTTAGGAACAGGGAGGAGATGTACTATTCATGTCCGGTTTACTTCATTTTAAGAGGATTGCAGCTCTAGGCAATTCTCACTGAAAAAAGAAAAATCATGCAAGGGTGGAAAGCTGTTCTGCTGCCAAAAATAGGAGCAGGCTGAGCACTTTCTGCAAAGTCAGTGGGAGTGAAGGGCACTTGGCCACTCCAAAGCCTCGAGAATCAGAGCCAGGGTAATGCTGCTCAGGCAGGAAGGGGGGGGTGCCCAATAGGCTTGCAATGGAAGACTACGTCACGGTGCACGAGCCATGTTAAACAAAATGTACGGTCTTTCCTACCTTGAAGATGGAAGCATCCACCTCCTGGTTGTAATCCTGTTTCCCAGCATGTTTCCATGGGATACGGAACATGCTTTTCTCTTCATTTTCCCAGATCAGACCTGGGTACATCCCACTGTCAATCTGTTCAATCAGCCATTGCCTGAGGCGTCTCCCACCGTTCCGGTCACACATCCTGCAAGTAAAATTCGTAGGATCCGTTAAATGCCTCCAAACAACCCCACACAGAAACCAAGTGTCACTGGTCACAAAGTTCTGTGCAGTTCACAAAAATCAGGAGTCAGCAACTATCAGAGGGGGGTTAAACTAGAAGCACTATTGGCCAGGGCCAGTTTCTTTTCTGTCTTTCACATGCTCAGTACTTAACAGACAATACACAGCGATGTCAAAATGTTAAAATTATTGTGTACACACAACCAGTGCCAAAACTATTAAATACCCCAATGCTCTGTGACAGACAGACCCTTATAAAGGACTATTAGTAGTAAGGAGTCATGTTTATATAGTAAGTACCATTCAAGGATCTCAAAGCTCACTCTTATTATCCCCATTTTACAAATCAAAAAACTGAGACCCCGTAAGAGGTTAAGTGACTTGCCCAGATCATAGTGAGAATGGGTGTCAAATCATGACTAGACTCATGAACTCCCCCGCTCACACCACCAGCCATTGCTGTCCCACTGTTCACACGGTGGATTGAAACCTGCTTTTAAGGCTCTTTGGGACTAGCTTTGTGTTCTGGGTTTGTACAGCCCCCAGCACAATAGGAGCTCTGACCTGCACCTCGTCATCTCTAGCCTGATTCTGGCCTGCATATTTATACCTGCCCCTGGAAATTTCCACTACATGCATCTGACGAAGTGGGTCTTTGCCCACGAAAGCTTATGCTCCAATACTTCGGTTAGTTTAGAAGGTGCCACAGGACTCCTTGCCACTTTTGCAGATTCAGACTAACACGGCTACCCCTCTGATACTCGACACCAATTTCAGTGGAAACCATCCAGCGGCTTGACCTGCCATCTGCATTAGGGATGTAATAGTGCAACTGTTTAAATGGTTAATCATAAGCATGAGCTTATTGGTTACTGTAATGGTTACACACCAGCTCCCAGCGCCGTTCCTGGGAGCCAACTGCCACTCCGGGCTGCTGTTTCCATATCAGAGCCGGAAGCATGGGGCAGTAGCCAGCTCCCCAGGAGCAGAGCTGCACGCTTCCAGCACACAGTGGCTCCTACGGACCCAGCTGCTGCCCGGCCCTGCAGTATAAAGCTTATACCAGTTGCTGATCCTGATGCCCCTCCTAGGGAGCGGACTACATTGCAGGCTCTGCAGTAAAAGCTTTATACTGCAGCACTCACCACGTGGAACCACTAAGACTTAACGGTTACCTGGTCACCTAGTTAACCGCTTTTTGACATCCCTAGTCTGCATCTGTTTGTAAATTAGGGAAAGTAGAACGCACAGAAATTAATAGAACAGACATTTCCGAGAAGGAACATTTTTAGCCAGAGTGAATCAGATCTGTTCAATACTTCCATGGCAGTGTCCCTCTTGGAAAATAACTTCCTATCCCACCTGCATAGAGCATCCTTCCTTCTCTCCCCCCCGCTCCCCCACAAGTGCATCTTCACACAGTCTACCCACAGTGAAGCAGGCCTTGGCGGATGCCATGAAAAGGCTGCTTTATACAACAGCATCTTCTTTATAATTCAGCTGCCCATCACAAGAACCACAACAGCTGGAAATACCAGATAGGGCTGAGCACCTGTCAAGCCAACACAACACTTGTCTTGACAACGTTTCAGTGTTCGAGACGACTTCCCCGTTATTTCTGATGTGGGAAATGTGTCTCTGTGTTGGATGACTGCCTATTAGCAAGCTAATCAAGATGAAAGCTACCCAACGAACTGATTGAAACTCTCAGGACACTACAGAAAAGAAGCCTCATTTGAATCAGTGTAGCCACAGTAACAAGCAACAACAACAAAACACACACACACTGTATTGGTTGGTTCCCTCGGATTATTACAATTTCTTCAATCAGCCAGATCCTGAGTTGGTGTAAGTTGATGCAATTCCACTGACTTCAATGGAGCAACATCTGCTTTCCCCAGAGGCAGATCTTACAAATTACATGATGTTTGGATTGCCTACCACAGTGGTTCCCAAAATTTTTGGCATCACATCCCCTTTTTGATTTTTGAGAAACCCTCTCATGCCCCAAAAAATATAGCAGCAAAACTTGTTGAGGAAAAAAAAAAGTGCCCCTTTAAGAGCAGAGCAGGCATTGCCCTTTTGAAGTCTTTCCGGGACACTCCATCCTCCCCCCGCCACAGCCAGCCTGAGCTGCATGGACCAGACTTTCTTGAGGGGCAATTGATGGGCAGGGGAGGAGGGAGAGTTTCGGTCACCTCACCCCCCCTAGAATTTCTTCAGTTCCCCCTCCCCCCCGCCCCGGGGGGCACGCCCCCAGTTTGGGAACCTATGGCCTACCAGAACTAGAGATTATGGGTCCTGATGCTACGGCCACTTACATCCAGTGAAGCGCCAGTTACTATTCCTGCTCTAACCTTGTGTGAGAGAATAAAGCCCACCGAGTTTGCATTAAAGTCTATGTAGTAAATCGCTATGCTCTAATGGTTGGCATTTCTTGGAATACGAGGTTTCTGTTCTTGCTCCCCACCCAACATTACTACCTATCACTGGTATGTGGGCTGAGCAAGAAATGCAGGACTAAGCTATTAGCGCATACACAAATGAACTAGAATAAAATGCAGTTAGCATTTCAGAGCATCATCTAATTATAGTGCATTCAGTATCACTACAGTTAGAAACCAAGAATTTCCCCTAGTCACTGTGCCTCTTGTTATAGCTCAGCCGTCTTAATCTGCATCATGCTGAAAGAGCCGGAGTTTTCTGCCTCCATCTAATTTTATTCCACTTTGGCTTTATATCCATTTGGCTAGGTTTTAGGACCTAATCCTTTCGCAGACAATTAGCACTGTCGCTTTCAGCGAGATGACTCGTGAGCAAGTCCTGCAGGATCGGGGCCTTAGTTGCAAGAGAACAGGTGGTTACATTACTTCAGTTTCCCAAGCAATTTTTGCACAACACAAAATGAAGGGGAGGGGGGTAATTTTAAAGCATTAAGCAAGCAGGGCATTGGCATGCTGGTAGTGAGCACCTGTATACACATACCGAACCGAGTTTAACAAGAATTGTGTTCCATAGTAGCCCACAACTGAAATCAACAGGAATTGTGAATGCTGTTCCAAGGAACTCTGTCCCCGCTTTATACATGGATAATCTACCTTCCAGACATGGGTTTTAGATGGGTTTTGTGGACCAGGTTCCTTCATAGGTGGAACTACGAGTGCAGCATCGCCTGTCCAAAAGTAGTTTCCATTATATACAGGGGGTAATAGTTTGGTTCAATGGTTCTCAGCTTCCCCACTATACAAATTGTTCCAGCACCTCTGAGCAACACGTGTCAGAGGGGTAGCCGTGTTGGTCTGAATCTTCAAAAGCGACGAGGAGTCCTGTGGCACCTTATAAGACCTACAGATTTATTGGAGCATAAGCTTTCATGGGCAAAAGCTTTGTCAGGAATTTCCACTACATGCATCTGACGAAGTGAGTCTTTGCCCACGAAAGCTTAAGCTCCAATAAATCTGTTAGTCTATAAGGTGCCTCGTCGCTCTGAGCAACAGGTTATTCCATTGGCCAAGTCCTCACGCTCGGGACACTGTGCAAAAATTCAGGGAACAGATTCAAAGCCATGACAATATCAATGGAAGCATGGTCTTAATTTTGCAGCTGCATGCTACTGACTACAAAGGACTTGCATACTTAAGGGGGAACCACCGTCAGACAGCAGGTTCAGAGAATGATCATCCAAACCAATGTTTGCACTATCTGGCTGGTTCTTTTTGATGATATCACATTGTGTAACATCTCCTAGAGGTGGGAGGCCCCAGGGACTTCATTGCCAGAAATAAATATGTGATGTGAATTATCCTAACCCTTCCTCTAACTTCCCCCACCCACCATGCTTCCTGATTTCAACGACTCATTTTTTCCAGTTGTTTAAAGGTGTGTTTAATCCTGTCGGACACAAGTTTTAATCCTGTAGGCATCTCAAGTTTCTTTTTGAAGAGGAGCTGCAGATCATGATTTAGCGAGTCTACCAGCATTTTCCTCCCTGGCGTCTGCACCACACCAGAGATAGATGCAGCCTTAACAGCACAACGGCTCAAACAACTGGTCAGGTTTCAGTGTTGCTTCCCCTTTTAGATGCAAAGTTAGTGTCCAAAAGAAATGGCTTTTTTTTCCAACCCATTCCAATTCCTGTTTTGCAGCAGGCCCTAAACAGTTTCGTCGTTAGGAAGTTCGCAGCAAAGTCCAAGACCACCTAAATTATGGTTTGTTGGCTTGTTCCTCGGAAAGAGGATCCATAGTAACATTAAAGACAAACCACATCAACTATCAAAGAGATCATATGTACTGTACTCAATTTTCTTCCATCTCTGAATTAGTGATATTTAGGCAAATTCTTCTATTTGAAAATAAACTGTTAGTGCTTCAAATGGCCTTTTGTACATTTTTATTAGAGACCAATGGTACTAATGTGACAAGGTGCCAAGTGACTTTTTGCTTAAGTAAACTACGGTCCAATTTAACCAACACCATCAGGGAAATACCCAGTTAAAAGTAATAACTCTCCTTTAATGCAACTCATTGTTTATAAACGTTATACTCCATAGTATCTCAGATTCCGTGGCACCTTGGCTTGGCTTCCACATCATGCAAACTCTGAATGACTGGTATTTTGAGTACGAATGTTGTAACAGTTAGATGGGATTTAACAGAAGGGGGCTAGGGGCATTTCCAGCCACAGACTGATTAGCTCCATTTTGCAAGGAATATCCAAAGACTGCGTGCACACATGTTCAAAAGGCAATGCCATTCCTGTGTCATTTAGCCCAAATCTTGAACACCACAGTGCTCTGGCTTTATTATCCCAGAGCCAAAAAGTGGCCACCATACCTATAGTCTCACTGAAGAAAGAAGAAATCTGCTCCATTTGCTCATCTTTAATATGGTTTTGGGCCAAGGGCTGCTAACACTACTTGCTCACTATTTATTCAGTCCAAGTTTAAAGTTACCAAGAGTTCTGTCTAACTAGAAGATGTGCAGAATAGACCCCACACACAATCAGCATCTAACCTAAATGTTCCTATTTTGTGTTCCAGTGGGGTTCATAATAGTACACTTAGAATATGAAGGCTTTCGTGTACTGCTTAGAGAACAGGAGACAATAAGACAGCGATCAAAAGAACACAAGAAAGGCCATACTGGATCAAACCAACAGTCCATCTAACCCAGTATCCATCCACCTTCCCCTCCCCCTGCCAGTTATTCCTTTAATTAGTTAACCAATTAAATGCTTTAAGTTAACAGAGAGCTTTAGAATACTAGGACTGGAAGAAACCTCAAGAAGTCCCATCTAGTCCAGTCCTCAGCATTCATGGCAGGACCAAGTGCCATGTAGACCATCCCTGACACAAGTTTGTCTTACCTGCTCTTAAATATCTCCAGGGATGGAGATTCCACAACCTCCCTAAGCAACTTATTCCAGTGTTTAATCACCCTAACAAGAAGTTTTTCCTAACATCCAACCTAACCCCGCTTTGCTGCAATTTGAGCCTGCTGCTTCTTGTCCTAGCATTGCTTTTCCTCCAGCCTGAACTTTATGCTGGACAAGGGCAAAACTTCCTCTCTTACCACACAAGCTAGAAGAAAATACAGGACTATGTAGCACTTTGAAGACTAACAAGATGGTTTATTAGATGATGAGCTTTCGTGGGCCAGACCCACTTCCTCAGATCAAATAGTGGAAGAAAATTGTCACAACCATATATACCAAAGGATACAATTAAAAAAAATGAACACATATGAAAAGGACAAATCACATTTCAGAACAGAAGAGGGGTGCGGGGGAAGCTACACCAGACTAACACGGCTACATTTCTATCACTATTCTTCACACAAGCTAGCAAATGCTCCCAGACACCAGTGTTTCAGCCAAATGTAGTTCAGATGACTTTTTTTAAATAGAAGAGAGAACATACATGGAAAACATTAGCAACTATCCTTCTCCACAGCATCAGTGAGGAACCACTGATAATATGTATTAACAACACAGTAGGGGGGTTGTTTTTAATAAATTAGGGTCCTGTGCCTTACGCTCCCCATTTGTAATGGTCATTTCTGATTCCTGCCTGGAGCGAACGCCCTGCTTTCATTTAGTTAGGTGAAAATGAAATAGCATCATAAGGCATGGCCCGCGTGAGGCACCTCCAAAGTGAAAGCTCACCTGCAAAACGTGCAGCCTCCAAAGCTCCTCTTCCAGACAAATAAAAAGCTCCTCAAATCAATGCCAAAGCGGGCCAGATTACATTTGCAAATACAAACGTTAGCCAATGCCTTTAAAAAGAAGAGATAAGGCTTAGCCAAGCTCTTGGGCGAACTCACCACCTGAAGCCTGCCTGATTACCAACTGCAGAATGCTCTGCTCGGAGAAGGAAGAGGTGAAATGCAAATACCTTTCGCGGTCTGTAGAAACGACTTGCGCCCCGGTTGCTGCACCCAGATGTGCCCAGCGGCAGCGCGCAGCTGGCTGGCTGGCTGGCTTAGGACACCGCGATCGCAGGCCAGAAAGGGCGAAAGCAAGCACTCCCCCACCCCTTCTCCTCATTTATTAAAAAGCAGGGGGAGGGTCTGCGATATCCCGCCTTCTCCACGCCAGGCAGCCAATGGACAGCGGCGGAAAGCCTCCGGTTAGCCAATAAGAATAGGACAAAAGGGAGCGCTTTTCTTCTAAGCCCTTTCTTTTCCGAGAAATCAGACAGTGGGTGCAAGGGGGGTGCACGGCGTTGTAGCTTTCTCTCCTGGGTCACCGTTCCAGTCCTAGGCCAACATTCCATTCCCCCGGGAACTCGCCCTGGTCAACGTTCCATATCCCCGGGAACTCGCCCGGGACAACGTTCCATATCCCCGGGAACTCGCCCGGGACAACGTTCCATATCCCCGGGAACTCGCCCTGGTCAACGTTCCATATCCCCGGGAACTCGCCCGGGACAACGTTCCATATCCCCGGGAACTCGCCCTGGTCAACGTTCCATATCCCCTGGGAAATCGCCTGGGTCAACGTTCCATCCCCCCGGGAACTCGCCCGGGTCCCACACCTGCCATATGGGGCGCAGGGCTGCAGAGCAGCAGTCAGCATGCTCGTAACCTCCCCTTCTCACCAGGATCCCTCGCTGCTTGGCAGGAATCCCTCCCAGACCGACTTTCTTTCCCAGTCCCTTTCCACGGGGGTGGGGGTTCATTTGCAAGGCTGCATTAGGACAGGCCGAGAGCCAGCGGCTGAGGGTATTTTCTGAAACTCTGCTTCGGCTCCCGGAGCCGAGCGAGGAGACTGGAGCTCGAAGAGAGAGGGGATTTCTGGTCGAAACTCAGGCTTCGCTGGAAGGCCGCCCCCGCTGTGCAGTGTAGCTGGGAATTTCCTGGAGGTGTCCACACACCACGTGTTTTAGGAGAGGGACTCTGTACAGCTCCGGGCAACAGAGTGGCTCTTCAGTGCTGACCTCTCTGCCGCTCAATTACAGCTCATTTGCACTCTCTGCAGCTCACATTTGCTGACTCCAGTTCAAACGAGGAGATGGGAAGGGTGAGACACGCAGAACCATCACCCGCGGGGCAGGTTACTATGTTGGAAGGAAAATGAGACTGGAAATGGAGTGATATTTGATAATAAACACATTTTTCTGGTTAGCGCCAGCAGCACTGGGACAATTTTCTCCAGAATGCAGCAGCTTCCCAAGTGAAAAAGATGGGACGTTCACTGTGTGAATCATCTAAAACTTAAGCCAGACAAATCACAGAAGGATAGTCTGCAGTAAGTGACCCTGCATTGACTGGAAAATGGATTCCACATGACCCACCCAACACAAAAAAATCCCTAATTTCCACAATTTACGAGCACTATTAAAACACAGATGTTGCACAGCCTTTCCTGGGTTTATCTGAAGAGATAGAACCCTTATAACATTGATCATAATCAGTGGATATTTCTTGGATATCTTTTCACCCGTTTTCTTGTCTTTCCTCTAGTTAGTGCACTTCTGACATAAAATATAATGTGACGAGATCATCAGCATGTATCCAAGTACATGCAGTATGCATAAAATACATCTGTGTACAGATGGGTGGACAACCTATATAGCTAACTCTGGAGGTGTAGCACTAGTGGATGGATACTTGGAGACACTGGAATGTCTTGCTGGATATAAAGTAGAAAGAAAGAAAGAAGTAGCAATCTTGTGAAACCAAGATTCACTAGCACCAATTTCTTTTGCATAATCAGAAGAGTCTAAAACAGTGATCCTCAAACCTCAGAGATTCAGGTCAGGAGCCAAAGTAGGATGACTTCATTGTTTCATTTTACTATAATACTGTTCATATTTTAACAGTCTGACAACTGACAAAGGAAAGTGTGTGTGTGTGTCCGTCCGTCCATCCCTGGGAGGCAGTCCAACTCCCCAGAAGCAGCGTGCATAACTGCTGAGTTTTTCAGCTGTTACACATTTACACAATTACCTGTATTTTAACATCCCTAATGTGTATATAAGATTCTCATAGCAAATAAGTTAATAACTTAGTGCAAGTTGATAAGTGAATTAGTTAATAACATAGTAAAAATCTCCTGACTGGTTAATAACTTAAAGGGGTTAATAATTCATGTGCTGGCAAAAGCCCTAGGAGACGCATTAATAAGCCATTTGCAGCTGGCAGTCTGAGTACAGTATCACTGGTTTGTAACATTTAGGGTTTAAGAATGTGATTCTAAAAAGTGCAATTTTGATTAAAGTCACGACAAGCTGAAGTTACTCAGCATGGCACAAGCTAGGGCTAGCTTATATCTGAAAAGGATTCTCGGGAATTTTTAGATGACCTAAAATGCACACTTACGATTTATGATTTGTAAAAATAAATTAAGCCGGGGAAAATGTCATTTAGCAAATGATGGTTTTGTCAGTGTTTCTTATTTTGGTCTCCATTCCACCTGTAGATCTAAACCGCAAATTCTTTATGAAATCGAATAGTTCCTGTCCAGGTTTTATCTGGAACAGAAATATGCTAAGACGTTCTGCAAACAGATTTGTTATGGTAAGAGAGTCAAGAGGACGTCTGCTTCCTGATGTTAAACATTTGTTTTTAGGGCTGCCAAATTGAAATGCAAAGGGATAAGATTGGTAAGATAATATCTTTTATTGGACCAACTTCTGATAGAGAAACAGACAAGCTTTCAAGCAACACAAATCTCTTCTTCAGGTCTGGGAAAGCTACTCCAAGCATCACAACAAACAATGCAAGATGGAATAGATTATTGATCATTGGTAGTAAAAACATATTGTAAAGACCATTCAAGGTAGAATGGCAGCAGGACAAAAGGAGGAGTTTGATACACTCAATACAGAGTATATACAACAACAAGAAGAAATATACGTGCATCTCACTGAAAGATGACATTGCTATCCACAAAGGGAGTGCATGGAGATGTACACATGATCAATATAGCAAAAATTAGGACCTAAATTGCAGAATCACTGTTTTAATTCATGACCTAATTTGCAATCTTAATCCTTAAAGTATCTTTAAATACCCACACTTGAAGCATGATCCATATCGTCTTGAAGATTTAGGGAATAACTATTAAAAAAAGTTAGGTGTCAGATGCAGTTATGTGGACTATTATTCATTTAGTGGGAAGGCATGTTCATTTGAGGCCACATCCTGCAAACACAGACTCACCAGGGCTACGTCTAGACTGCAAGCTTCTTGTACAAGAAGCTTTTTTTGGAAGACTCATAGACTTTAAGGTCAGAAGGGACCATTATGATCATCTAGTCTGACCCCCTGCACAATGCAGGCTACAGAATCTCAGCCACCCCCTCCTAGATTAATCCTCTCACCTATATCTCAGATATTGAAGCCTTCAAATACTTTGAAGACCCCAAGATGCAGAGAACCCTCCAGCTGTGATCTATACCCCATGCTACAGAGGAAGGCGAAAAACCTCCAGGGCCTCTGCCAATCTACCCTGGAGGAAAATTCCTTCCCGACCCCAAATATGGCGACCAGCTAAACCCTGAGCATGTGGGCAAGACTCACCAGCCAGACACCCAGGAAGAGATCTTCCGCAAAAACTTCTTGTGCAAGAGAGCATCCACACTGCAAAAGCACATCAAAAAAGCGATACGCTTTTGAGCAAGCGAGCATCCAGACTTCCTGGATGCTCTCTCGCAAGTAAGTAGTGATTGCTATGGAGAGAATGGCCACCAGGGCACCTGTACTTTTTCCTCTTCCCTCTTCTTGTAAATCAGATCACAAACAGACCCAAAGCAGTGGCAATGGATCACATCAAATCGGAATTTGATCCCAAAGCATTAGTAAGCCATCTGAATAGGTCACCATTCAACTCATCCCTAAGCAATCGAGATCTTCCATAGGTCACTGTATATTTTTCTTAATAACACCAAAATAATTATTATCATTTATATGACTGTGGTATCTAGGAGTCCCAGCCCCATTGGGCTAGCTGCTCTACAAATACACACTAGCAGACAGGCCTTGCCCCTTAAGACCTTTCAGTGTAAAAGACAAGACAGATAAACAGAAACTCACAATTCAGTTCTCCTCTCACACCAGCATAAATCAGGAGTAGCTCCACTGAACTCAGTTGCATTACACAAGCACAAAACCCAGAGTAAGTGAGACCAAAATCAGGCACTTTATACTGTACTAAAGATCTTTAAATACCCACACTTGAAGCATGATCTATATCCTCTTGTGATTTGGGGAATAACTACAAAAGATAAAGTGCTACCAGACCAGTTTTTGTTTTTTAAGTTTATAATGTACAGACAAACTCGGCTACCCCCTGAAGCTAAAAAAAAAAATCTTAGGTGTCAAATGCAGCTCTTTAGACTATTATTCATTCAGCGGAGGCAGTAATAATTGAATGAAGTTCAAGAAGAAGTTACAGAGCTACTGACTATCAAGTAATAACTTCCCTGAAAATTCCTTGGAGGTTTTTCAATAATCTCATTCCATATATTTCCTTTCCAGTAACACTTGCTTATATTGCCATTTCTACACATTAACATTTGGAAGCTTATTATGCCTGAAACCAAAATGCATTCGCTTGAGAAATACTCCAAAGCATTCCCATCAGCAGCTGGCAACGGCTGTACAAAACTAGCTAAACAAGTTTCTGTGCAAACGGAACTGCCAAGTATTTATTTTAAGAGCACTATTTCCCCATGTGAGAAGAGCGTACCAGTGCCGGACCTTTATTTATATTGTGAGATTTCCTAATGTGCAACTGACACCCCACATGGAGTACAACTAATAAATGTACGGAAATAAAAGAGAGTTGCGACATTTTGGGGACTCTCTGGGCAAAATTCTAGCTGATGTTATGAGCGTTGGTGAATGGTGGAATGCCTCGGCAGATGTGGAGTCAGACATTTGCTTCCAGGACCAGATGTGTGTAACAGATAAGCAACACAACACCCCCAAGAGATGCTGAGCACCTTCAACATCCAGTGAAGTAAATGGAAGTAGACAGTGCTCTGGTACTAGAGCAATCTCATAGATCTCTATTTTCAGAAGTGCTGAAGCATTCGCAGGCACCATACATTTCAGACACGGTTAGGGGTGCTTAGCACTTCTGAAAAAACAGGTACATTATATTTATTTTCAAAACTGCCAAGTCATCCACCCAAAATTCAACTCTCCTTATCAGATCAGAGAGAGATAAGATAATCTCTTTTACTGGACCCATTTCTGTTGAGGAAAGAGAGAAGCTTTCAAGCTCCCCAGAGCACTTTTTTCTCAGACCAAGAAGAGCTCTGCGAAGCTTGGAAGCTGATGTCTTTCATCAACAGAAGTGGGTTCAATAAAAGGTAACTCCTCGCCATCTTTTCCTCTCTCATTTCCTAGGATCACCACAATTATGACACCACCTGCAAACACCAGGTTGCTTTGGAAAATCCTTACACACATATACACACACACACAAAATACAGGACTCTGTAGCACTTTAAAGACTAACAAGATGGTTTATTAGATGATGAGCTTTCGTGGGCCAGACCCACTTCCTCAGATCAAGTAGTGGAAGAAAATAGTCACAACCATATATACCAAAGGATACAATTTAAAAAAATGAACACATATGAAAAGCACAAATCAAATTTCAGAACAGAAGCGGGATGGGGGGGGAGGTGAATGTCTGTGGGCTAATGATATTAGAGATGATAATTGGGGAATCTATCTTTGTAATGGGTAAGATAACTAGATAAGAACATAAGAATGGCCGTACTGGGTCAGACCAAAGGTCCATCTAGCCCAGTATCCTGTCTACCGACAGTGGCCAGCACCAGGTGCCCCAGAGAGGGTGGACCAAAGACAATGATCAAGCGATTTGTCTCCTGCCATCCCTCTCCAGCCTCTGACAAACAGAGGCCAAGGACACCATTTTATCCCCTGGCTAATAGCCTTTTATGGACCTAACCTCCATGAATTTATCCAGCTTCTCTTTAAACTCTATTATAGTCCTAGCCTTCACAGCCTCCTCTGGCAAGGAGTTCCACAGGTTGACTACACGCTGTGTGAAGAAGAACTTTCTTTTATTAGTTTTAAACCTGTTACCCATTAATTTCATTTGGTGTCCTCTAGTTCTTCTATTATGGGAACTAATAAATAACTTTTCTTTGTCAGCCCTCTCCACACCACTCATGATTTTATAGACCTCTATCATATCCCCCCTCAGTCTCCTCTTTTCTAAACTGAAAAGTCCCAGTCACTTTAACCTCTCCTCATATGGAACCCGTTCCAAACCCCTAATCATTTTAGTTGCCCTTTTCTGAACCCTTTCCAAGGCCAAAATATCTTTTTTGAGGTGAGGAGACCACATCTGTACACAGTATTCAAGATGTGGGCGTACCATAGTTTTATACAGGGGCAGTAAGATATTCTGGGTCTTATTTTCTATCCCTTTCTTAATAATTCCTAGCATCCTATTTGCCTTTTTGACCGCCGCTGCACACTGTGTGGAAGTTTTCAGAGAACTGTCCACAATAACTCCAAGATATCTTTCCTGATTTGTCGTAGTCAAATTAGCCCCCATCATACTGTACGTATAGTTGGGGTTATTTTTCCTGATGTGCATTACTTTACACTTATCCACATTAAATTTCATTTGCCATTTTGTTGCCCAATCACTCAGTTTGGTGAGATCTTCTTGGAGTCCCTCACAGTCTGCTTCTGTCTTGACTATCCTAAACAGTTTGGGTATGTCTACACTACCCCCCTAGTTCGAAATAGGGGGGTAATGTATGCATACCGAACTTGCTAAAGAAGCCCGGGATTTGAATTTCCCGGGCTTCATTAGCATAAAGCCGGCGCCGCCATTTTTAAAAGCCGGCTAGTGCGAACCCCATGCCGCACGGCTACACGCGGCACGGACTAGATAGTTCGGATTAGGCTTCTAATCCGAACTATCTGTACGCCTCGTGGAACGAGGTGTACAGATAGTTCGGATTAGGAAGCCTAATCCGAACTATCTAGTCCGTGCCACGTGTAGCCGCGCGGCACGGGGTTCGCACTAGCCGGCTTTTAAAAATGGCGGCGCCGGCTTTATGCTAATGAAGCCCGGGAAATTCAAATCCCGGGCTTCATTAGCAAGTTCGGTATGCATACATTACCCCCCTAGTTCGAACTAGGGGGGTAGTGTAGACATACCCTCAGGTATCATCTGCAAACTTTACTACGTCACTGCTTACCCCTTTCTCCAGATCATTTATGAATAAGTTGAAAAGGATTGGTCCCAGGACTGACCCTTGGGGTACACCAGTAGTTACCCCTCTCCAATCTGAAAATTTACCATTTATTCCTACTTTTTGTTTCCTGTCTTTTAACCAGTTCTCAATCCAAGAAGGGACCTTCCCTCTTATCCCATGGCCATGTAATTTACACAAGAGCCTTTGGTGAGGGACCTTGTCAAAGGCTTTCTGAAAATCCAAGTATACTATATCTACTGGATCCCCCTTGTCCGCATGTTTGTTAACCCCTTCAAAGAACTCTAACAGATTAGTAAGACGTGATTTCCCTTTACAGAAACCATGTTGACTTTTGTCCAACAAATTACGTTCTTCTACATTCTTCACAATTTTATTCTTTACTATTGTTTCGACTAATTTGCCCGGTACTGAAGTTAGACTTACCAGTCTGTAATTGCCAGGATCGCCTCTAGAGCCCTTTTTAAATATTGATGTCACGTTGGCTACCTTCCAGTCATTAGGTACGGAAGCCAATTTAAAGGATAGGTTACAAACCACAGATAATAGCTCAGCAATTTCCCATTTAAGTTCTTTTAGAACCCTTGGATGAATGCCATCCGGTCCCGGAGATTTGTTAACATTAAGTTTTTCTATTTGTTCCAGAACCTCCTCTACTGACACTTCAATCCGGGACAGTTCCTCAGATTCATCACCCACAAAGGACGGTGCAGATTGAGGAATCTCCCCAACGTCCTCAGCCGTGAAGACTGAAGCAAAGAAATCATTTAGTTTCTCCACAATGGCTTTATCGTCCTTGATTGCTCCTTTTATAGCTCGATCATCTAGGGGACCCACAGGTTTTTTAGCAGGCTTCCTGCTTCTAATGTACTTAAAAAACATTTTGTTATTTCTTTTTGAGTTTTTGGCTAGCTGTTCCTCAAAATCTTTTTTTGCTTTTCTTATAACATGTTTACACTTGATTTGACAGTGTTTATGTTCCTTTCTATTTATCTCACTAGGATTGGACTTCCACTTCTTAAAAGATACCTTTTTGTCCCTCACTGCTTCTTTTACATGGTGGTTAAGCCACGGTGACTCTTTTTTAGGTCTCTTGCTATGTTTTTTAATTTGGGGTATACAGTTAAGTTGGGCCTCTATTATGGTGTCTTTAAAAAGTTTCCATGCAGCTTTCAGGGATTTGGCTCTAGTCACTGTGCCTTTTAATTTCTGTTTAACTAACCTCCTCATTTTTGCATAATTCCCCTTTTTGAAATTAAATGCCAGGGTGCTGGACTGCTGAGGTGTTCTTCCCACCACAGGAATGTTGAATGTTATTATATTATGGTCACTATTCCCAAGCGGTTCTGTAACAATTATATCCTGGACCTGATCCTGCACTCCACTCAGGACTAAATCGAGAATTGCCTCTCCCCTTGTGGGTTCCTGCACTAGCTGCTCCAAGAAGCAGTCATTTAAGCCATTGAGAAATTTTATCTCCACTTCTCTTCCTGAGGTGACATGTATCCAGTCAATATGGGGGTAATTAAAATCCCCCATTATTATAGAGTTCTTTATTTTGGTAGCCTCTCTAATCTCCCTCAGCATTTCTATGTCAGTATCGCTGTCCTGGTCAGGTGGTCGGTAATATATCCCTACTGCTAATTTGTTATTATTGGAGCATGGAATTTCTATCCATAGCGATTCTATGGAACATGTTGATTCACTTAATATTTTTATTTCGTTTGATTCTACATTATCTTTC
Organism: Pelodiscus sinensis; assembly: GCF_052426305.1. Taxonomy (NCBI): domain Eukaryota; kingdom Metazoa; phylum Chordata; order Testudines; family Trionychidae; genus Pelodiscus; species Pelodiscus sinensis. The sequence goes on from NC_143063.1 coordinate 45,301,822, forward strand.
ACATACAGTGGCACTCCGCCACTCACCCGGCCTGCTCTATCCTTTCTATATATTTTATATCCCGGTATGATTGTGTCCCACAGATTTTCCTCAGTCCACCAGGGTTCAGTGATGCCTATTATGTCTATCTCCTCATTTAATATGAGGTACTCTAGTTCACCCATCTTATTAGTCAGACTCCTAGCATTTGTGTACAAGCACTTTAAAAATTTGCCACTGGTTATTTGTCTGCCCTTCCCTGATGCATTGGATTCCTTTGTATGCGGTTGTTTGTCAGCTCTGGCCCATGGTTTGCCCTCTCCCCTCCTCTCTTTCCAACTATAGCTTAGAGAATCTCTATCAACGGATTCTCCTCTAAGAGAAGTCTCTCACCAGACTAACACAGCTACATTTCTATTACTATTATACACACACAGAAAGAGGGGGGGGGTGATAAAAATGGTTAATTGTTGGACATAGTGCAGTCTGAGAACCGAAATTTCCATAACATCACTGAACACGGTGGCTAAGTTTGTGCTGGTAAGAAATGCTGCCCTTGATTCTTGCGTGTGACAGTATTTTTTTTTACCTGGGATACAGTTGCACATTATAAGCACATTGCTTGGATACTATGTATGCCCTTTAACATCAAGACCATAAGCCAAAGCTGAGACCGTGCAGTGAGTCTAGGGAGAAGTGAATTTTGAACCATACAACCTGCAATTTGCAATAGTTTAAAACTTCTGAGCATGTCTTTTTCCAGAAAAAGCTCAGTGACACAGTTGCATATAACTGGCTAAAATGGCAATGGTTCAGCAGTTTGCTTCAGGCTTGCCCGAGGGAGTTTGTAACACCTATTGCACATGTAATCTCTGCTTATCACATATCTACTATAACTTCCTATTAATACCAGAGAAACCGACTCTCTTCTCTTTTCCTATACACAAGCCCATTGTCTGTTTCCTAAAACATTACCCAAGTTACTAGATGCAATGTCTGAGAATGACTTCCTCTCAATCCATTTAAGCAAGTAGGATAGTTTATCTAGCTAATTGTTATGGGTGCTTTCCCAGGTAGTATATACTACAGGTTTAATTTTGGGTTTGTCTGCTGCCTTACAGGTTCCTATTTTGAATGCTAGAAAGTAATGGATAGACAAAAACAAGAAAAAAGATGAAGCATCTTTTCTTAATTTAAGGGAAAGAAGAACTCCACCAATATCTTTTCCAGAATCTTAATTCGTGTCAGAAAAAAATGATCTGGCTCCTTTTAAAATTATTTTGATGTTGATCATGGTTGTTTTTCTGAAAGAATGTATGGCACGATATCAGGGCAATAAATCCCATGTTTCCAGTTCATCCCTCAGACTCTCCACTGCCTTCACTGAAGTTATACCAGGAACTAGTTAGGCCAGAAGAAAAATCAAGAATAGGAATTTGCAATGAGTAATAAATCTCATTTTTATTCTATTGTTGAGCTAAAGAGGTCTCAAGTCATCTACCATTTTGTCACACTCAAAACACTCCAGTGCCCAGAACTAACAAACTGAATTATTAGAAACATTTTGAACAACTTTTTGTCTAAAAATGAATTGCAGGTAACAGATAATTCTGAAAAACCAAGCAGGCTATTTACAGAATTTGTTTAGTGAAAGACAAAAATCAGTCATGGAGGTTGTATTTCCAATGCTATGATAGTGAGGATCCTATAAATTCTTGGACAGCTGGATGGATGGAATTTATATCTGGGTTTTAAGTCACTGCAGAAGAGTAGTAGCCTGTCTTTAGCAATGAAACAGAACAAATAACAAACAAGGGCTGGTTACATTTTAGGGCAAGGTTTCCATGCTATGTCTCCCTTAATCTTATTTAGGATAATAAACATTGAGGGACTCTCCATTCCTGTGCCGTGATTCAGCAAAATACTTTTCCCATGCCTAACTTTAAACCAGGGCTACTCAATGTGCGGCTCGTGGCCAGCATGCCCATGGCCTATTTCAGTGTTTCCCAAATGTATTTGGCCACGGAACCCTTTTCAGCTTAAAAGAATTTCAAGGAACCCCTAGAGTTGCCAGGGTAAAATTTGTCAAGCAAAAAAAAAAAAAGACTCACCAGAATTGGTCGAGGAAAAAAAAAACAACAACTGCAAAATACAATCTGTCTCTTTAAGAAGGCAAAATACAATCTGCCTCTTTTTTGTGGAACCCTTACTTTCCCTTCGTGGAACCCCAGGGTTCTACGCAGCACCAATTGGGAAACACTGGCCTATTTGTTTGCAGCCCATAGTACAGTTTGTTTTTATGTAAGGCTCAACACACGGCTCACGGGTGGGATCCTTTGAACGTGGCCTCCACTGGGAACACACTCCACAACAGCGAGGCATCTCCCAGGCAGGGTGAGCTCTGAAAGACACAAGCAGATGGGCTGGCTGGATCAGACGGGTACAAGGTGTCGGCGTTTCTAGCCCCCAGGGAGGAGATGATGGGAGTGCCGGGGCATTGTGAGAAGTGCTTTGTATTCATGCCCATCAGTGTGAAATAAGCTATTTGCATATATATTTGCATGTATATGCAACCACACTTAAGTTGCGGCCCTCAGCATGTGCTGAGAGTATCATTGCAGTCCCCAGAGCTTCCAAAGTTGAGTAGCCCTGCTTTAAACGCATGAATGGTCCATGTGGCGGGGTCTCCCCGAAAGTGGGGTGGCCTAATGGTTAGACCCCCAATTTAGCAGAGTGCAGAAAGGGGTTGAAGTAGGAATAAGATCCTCCGGAAAAGGGCTTTTTTTCCGGAGGATCGGGGCCAGTGTAGACGCTCTTTTCCGGCTTTTTTAAAAGCCGGAAAAAAGCGGCGGACATTTTTATTTAAATGCCGCGGGGGATATTTAAATCCCCCGCGGATTTCCCTATTACGGCTTCTGAAATTAACATGCCCCTTCCGGAAAAGGGGCCAGTGTAGACGTAGCCCTTAAGTATCTTGCTGAATTTTTGGCTGGGGAATCAGGTCTTGTCTGAATACAATCATTGTTCTCCACTGGATTTTTAAAAGATTTTAATAAGGTTGGGCCTGATTCTAACTTGCATTAATCCCACTTCCCACCACCTTGGCAATATAAAAGGGGTGAAAACCAAGTAAAATCTCACCCACTTTACATATGTTTTCTTTGTAAAGCCCCTTTGCACTGCCAGCATTATCTTGGTGTACGTATATGAGAACCTGGCCTAAATGTGTGTAAAAGAATAAATTGGTGAGTTCAGTTTGTCATCTCCACACTGTTTATCCACACACCAAAAGCCACCCAGCCTGCAAGCTTCCCTGACTCTGCCTCCAGAAACATCATTTTATCCTTCTGGGGATCAACCTCCATTCCTGCTTTGGAACCAATCTTATTGAAATGTCAGACAAGATGGGCAAAAGATAACACCTTGGCCTCTTCCGATGCTCCGCAGGCTTAAAGACGGCCACCCCTCAAGCTGTTACTTGTCACATTGTGATCGTTGTACAATTGAGGTCAAAACATTTAACAACAGCAATGCAAATCTCCTGAGGGGAATGGGGTGAGAAGCTAATGGAGCTACGGCAAGTCACCCTAACTGAGAATGTGCTGCGGAGCCTTCACTGTAGATTGGATTTGAAATCACCTCTGCAAATAAAACCTCAGAATGAATTATGAAAGAAAGCACAGCTCACAAAGGGTGTTGCACAGTTCACAAAGGCTACGTCTACACTGCAGGCTTCTTGCACAAGAACTGTTTTGCGGAAGAGTTCTTGTGCAAAAAATCTTCCACAAGAGTGTGTCCACACTGCCATATACTTTTGCGCAAGAGATGTGCTTTTGCGCAAGAGCATCCATGGCAGTGTGGATGCTCTCTTCCCAAGAAACCTCTGATGGCCATTTGAACCATAGGGGGCTTCTTGCGCAAGAAATTCATGTTGCCTGTCTACACTGCCCTCTTGTGGAAGAGTTCTTGTGCAAGAGGGCTTATTCCTCATGGGGAGAAGAGCAACTTCCAGAAGAAGCCCTGTTTTCCAATGCTATACTATAAATGTACTTGCGCAAGAACATGCGTGCAGTGTAGACGGCCGGCAAGTTTTTGTGTAAGAACGGCTGTTCTTGCACAAGAGCGTGCAATGTAGACACAGCCAAAAGGGTGTTGCACAGCTCACAAAGGATGTTGCTCTCATCCTATATCAGGCACAGATGAGGGGTTCAACAAGACCATGAATCTTCAGAGTTCATGGTTTTGAAGGGTGGAGTCACTCAGGAGACAAAGAACTTCTTTGGAGTGGTCCGCTCAAATGGGGAAGAATAGGAGGAAACAGGTCACACAAAAATGTAGTCTGGAGAAGAGGAAATGTCCATTAGAAGCAATGTCCATTAGAAGTCTCCTGCCATGGCAATAGGTTATGCAACCCTTATACATGCTGGTGAGCATTTACGCACACAGGCAAAGCCAAGGGATTGTGCGATCCAGCCCCAAGCAATTGGTGGAAGCCCACTGCTTGAGTTATTGAAAACAGGCTTGCCCCTAGCATCAGGGAATGTGCATTCACAAAGGCTGGGGAAATGGGAAAGATGGACTAATGGGCCTTTTCTATCTCCAGATCCTGTGACTCGGTGGCAGGTGTATGAGAGGCATAGGTCTGACTGCTGAAGCACGCAATGTGATTAGTCTCAGAGGGGTAGCCAAGTTAGTCTGTATCTTCCAAATCAATGAGGAGTCCTATGAAACCTAACAGACTAACAGACTGATTTGGGCATAAGCTTTAGTGGGTAAAGCCCACTTCATCAGATACATTGGAGTGGAAGTTACAGAAGCAGGGAGATATATATATATATAAGTACCAATATATCAAAATAAGGGAGTTACTTATCAAGTCAAACTAACTGGACCTCATTAACACTGGTGCTACACTTGAATGATAGCTCCCTTCTTTTGATCTACTAGTACACACACACACACGCGCACACCCACATATATCCCTGTCTCTGGAATTTCCACTCCAGGCATCCGACAAAGTGGGCTTTACCCAGGAAAGCTCATCAGTGAATCTGTTAGTCTTTATGGTGCCACTGGACTCCTCGTTGTTTTAGCAATGTGATTGCGATTGTTCTGTGATTGCAGGCATAGGCGACTGGGGCTATCAGGGGAGCGGATGCAAGGTGTGCTACCTAGAGGAACATAAGGAAGGCACCCCGTTGAGCAGCTGAAATTTTGGTGGACAGCGCACCTCCTGGGTGCTACCACGAGTTGCCTGTGATGACAGGATATGGGATATAGAGCACTATGAATGTGAATATCCTCCAGCATTCTTCCCCCAGCTCTCTGCAATCCAAACTCCTTTCTGAGATGGGCAGAGGCCCCATCAGGCTCTGACAGGCACATCTGTAGCATAAGATCAATCTAAATTAGGGATGTAAAATTCCATTTAATCGTTAACCGGTTAAATGTTATGTTTAACTTGTTACCACTTAAACAGGGGGAGGCTGCTCCAGCCTGCTGGTTAACTAGTTGACCATTCACATCCCTAATCTGAATGGCTGACGACTAGAACAGCAAGGGAAGTCTGTGTATCCGTTGTGCCGGGTATGGAGTACAATGGAGAGGAGCTTTGGGCAGCGGCTGTGTCTGTTTTGAGAGATCCTGGCCCAGTATTTTCCCTCCGTGTCCCACAATGGAAGAGCTCATGGGATTTATCACAGCTGTAATCACGGAAAAACCAGAGGCCAAGGAGATAAAGTCCCAGCAGCAGAAAGACGTCTTAGGAAGGAGTGTCGAAAGCGATCACACACCCTCTTACTGAAACACGGAGATTGGTTGTTTTCTAAACACCGTCAGAGCAAATGGGCCAAGCAAATAGCTGCAACTCTTGACTTCAGTGGATCGATGTTTAGTTACCCCAGCAGTGAATTTGTCTCTTTGTCTGTAACTGGCGACATGACTGCCCTTCCTTCCGGTGCAGCCCCGCAACAAAACAAGCTTAGATCATAACGCAGTTGATCTGCAAAGCAGAGAGCTCCCCCTTCATGTGTGCAATAGGGCTGAAAGGTTCAACCGAGCTGTATAATATTAATAAATTCGCTTGCATGCAGTGCTGGTGCTAAGCCCATTGGGGCTCTAAGCAGCACTACTTGAAGGGGGAGGCCCACATGCACAACACAGGCTAGTAATTAATATGGGGTCCCCTGAGCTGCTTGGAGCCCTAAGCAATTGTTAGTCTGCTTGTGCCTAGCGCCGGCTCTGCTTCCATAGGATCTTTATCCAGAAGATCTCAAAGCACCTTTACAAACCTTAATTAGTGAAGCCACACGCCACACTGGAGAGGGTTAGCGGATTGCACTGAGGTTTGGAGAGATCACGAGATTTCCCTGGATCCACATTTTGAGTCAGTAGCAAAGTTGGGATTGGAACCCAGAAGTCCTGACTGCAGTCCTCAGCTCTAACCACTAGTGAGCATTGCTTGGCATCGTATGGTTTTGAAGTTGGCGTTCCACTTGCTCTCCACTGTGGCTATAAATATCGAAACTATTCCCACTGAAAGATGAATGCAGAGTCTTCCATCCAACGGCACTAACATCTCTGTGGGATTCGCTGTCCTTTTTCATCTCTTCGACCATCTGTTGTGGCTGGTGCCATAGGCGTGGTAGGGGAGGGGGTAAGTTGGGGGCGGGGAGTTAAGCCAGTGATTCTCCCTGCTCCCAAGCTGCTGCTCTCTCTGTTTCTCTTCCTGTTCAGTGAGTAAGCGCCGTAGTTCCTCTTGGTCATTGAATGGATTCTTGCCATACTCTTGCCGAACCCAGGATCGGTACTGCCAAAACAAAACCAAAATGAGTTGTGAAGGCAACAGAGAAGGTACAAAATGCCTCTACTTGTCGGTAGCCCTACACCAGACTCTGCAGATAAAGATCCAGATTAGGGATGTTTAAACGGCTAGCGCTTGACCTGTTCATTGTTTGAACTTGAGATCTGCAGCCCCATCTCGCAGCTGAGATTGTGGGGTCCTACCAAGGCTGTGAGGTCCCGCCACGGCTGGGGGTTCGCCACCCAGTGGCGGGGGGGGGGGGAGTGTCTCACCACCCAGCCCCTCTGCAGTCAGGGCTGCTCCAGCCCAGTATGGCTGGCCACTCCTGGAGTTTACTGGCAAGGGCCTCGTGCTTACCATTTAACCAGTTAACATCCCTAATCCAGATACAACAGACAATCAGAATTCTTGGGATGTCAGATGAAATCCTGTCTTGTTCCAATGCATGCTGCAATTGCAATTATCGTGAATCTTTGCTTTCCATTAATTTCTGTGATAAAAGATTGTAGCCGGATTCCACACTATGCTGCTGGATGTCCATCACCATACAGCACTCAAAGGGCCTGGTTTGCTGAACTTTGCACTTAATTTGGGTCTGAAGTTGCTGCGTTCCCATATAGAATCATAGAATACTAGGACTGGAAGGGACCTTGAGAGGTCATCGAGTCCAGCCCCCCGCCCTCAAGGCAGGACCAAGCTCCGTCTACACCATCCCTGACAGATGTCTATCTAATCTGTTCTTAAATATCTCCAGAGAGGGAGATTCCACCACCTCCCTTGGCAATTTATTCCAATATTTGACCACCCTGACAGTTAGGAATTTTTTCCTAATGTCCAATCTAAACCTCCCCTGCTGCACTTTAAGCCCATTACTCCTTGTCCTGTCCTCAGAAACCAAGAGGAACAAATTTTCTCCTTCCTCCTTGTGACACCCTTTTAGATATTTGAAAACCGCTATCATGTCCCCCCTTAATCTTCTTTTTTCCAAACTAAACAAGCCCAGTTCATGAAGCCTGGCTTCATAGGTCATGTTCTCTAAACCTTTAATCATTCTTGTCGCTCTTCTCTGTACCCTTTCCAATTTCTCCACATCTTTCTTGAAATGTGGCGCCCAGAACTGGACACAGTACTCCAGCTGAGGCCTAACTAGTGCAGAGTAGAGTGGCAGAATGACTTCACGAGTTTTGCTTACAACACACCTGTTGATACAACCTAGAATCATATTTGCTTTTTTTGCAACAGCATCACACTGTTGACTCATATTCAACTTGTGGTCCACTATGACCCCTAGATCCCTTTCTGCCATGCTCCTTCTTAGACAGTCGCTTCCCATCTTGTATGTATGGAACTGATTGTTCCTTCCTAAGTGGAGCACTTTGCATTTCTCTTTATTAAACCTCATCCTGTTTACCTCTGACCATTTCTCTAACTTGCTAAGGTCATTTTGAATTATGTCCCTATCCTCCAAAGCAGTTGCAACCCCACCCAGTTTGGTATCATCTGCAAACTTAATAAGCGTACTCTCTATCCCAATATCTACATCATTATGAAGATATTGAACAGTACGGGTCCCAAAACAGACCCTTGCGGAACTCCACTTGTTATCCCTTTCCAGCAGGATTTAGAACCGTTAACAACAACTCTCTGACTACGGTTATCCAGCCAATTATGCACCCACCTTTAAGCCCTATCTAAGTTATATTTGCCTAGTTTATCAATAAGAATATCATGCGAGACCGTATCAAATGCCTTACTAAAGTCTAGGTATATGACATCCACCGCTTTTCCCTTATCCACAAGGCTCGTTATCCTATCAAAGAAAGCTATCAGATTAGTTTGGCATGACTTGTTCTTCACAAACCCATGCTGGCTATTCCCTATCACTTTATTACCTTCCAAGTGTTTACATATGATTTCCTTAATTACCTGCTCCATTATCTTCCCCGGGACAGACGTTAAACTGACTGGTCTGTAGTTTCCTGGGTTGTTCTTATTCCCCTTTTTATAGATGGGCACAATATTTGCCCTTTTCCAGTCTTCTGGAATCTCCCCTGTCTGCCATGATTTTTCAAAGATCATAGCTAAAGGCTCAGATACCTCCTCTATCAGCTCCTTGAGTATCCTGGGATGCATTTCATCAGGACCTGGTGACTTGCTGACATCTAACTTTCCTAAGTGATTTTTAACTTGTTCTTTGTGTATCCTATCTTCTAAACTTACCCTCTCTCTGCTTGTATTCACTACGTTAGGCACACCTCCAGACTTCTCGGTGAAGACCGAAACAAAGAAGTCATTGAGCATCTCTGCCCTTTCCAAGTTTCCTGTTCCTGCTTCTCCCTCCTCACTAAGCAGTGGGCCTACCCTGTCCTTGGTCTTCCTCTTGCTTTTAATGTATTTATAAAAGGTCTTCTTGTTTCCCTTTATGCCTGTAGCTAGTTTGATCTCATTTTGTGCCTTTGCCTTTCTAATCTTGCCCCTGCATTCCCGTGTTGCTTGCCTATATTCATCCTTTGTTATTTGTCCTAGTTTCCATTTTTTATATGACTCCTTTTTTATTTTGAGATCATGCAAGATCTCCTTGTTAAGCCAAGCTGGTCTTTTGCCATATTTTCTGTCTTTCCTACACAGCGGAATTGTTTGCTTTTGGGCCCTTAACAACGTCCCTTTGAAATACTTCCAACTCTCCTCAGTTGTTTTTCCCTTCAGTCTTGCTTCCCATGGGACCTTACCTACAAGTTCTCTAAGCTTATCAAAATCAGCCTTCCTGAAATCCATTACCTCAATTGTGCTGGTCTCCCTTCTACCTTTCCTTAAGATCATGAACTCTATTATTTCGTGATCACTGTCCCCTATACTGTCTTCCACTTTCAAGTTCTCAACTAGTGCCTCCCTATTTGTTAAAACCAAATCCAGAACAGCTTCTCCTCTGGTAGCTTTTTCAACCTTCTGAAACAGAAAGTTGTCTCCAATGCAGTCCAGAAACTTATTGGATAGCCTGTGCCCCGCTGTGTTAGTTTCCCAACATATGTCTGGATAGTTGAAGTCCCCCATCACCACCAAATCTTGGGCTTTGGATAGTTTTGTTAATTGTTTAAAAAAGGCCTCATCCACCTCTTCCACCTGGCTAGGTGACCTGTAGTAGACGCCTAGCATGACATCACCCTCGTTTTTTACCCCTTTTAGCTTAACCCAGAGACTCTCTACACAACTATCTCCTACGTTCATCTCCACTTCAGTCCAAGTGTGTACATTTTTAATATACAAGGCAACCCCTCCTCCCTTTAAAGGGGAGACCTTGGCCACAGTGCCTGGGCCAGCTCCAAGCCTGCCAGCCCAGAGCCAGCTCTGGCCACCGGTGCCCCTGACCCAGTGGTACCAAAACATGAGCCAGCAAGCCACTGGCAGCCAGCCCTCCACCACTCCCCAGGAGCAGTCTGCTAGCTCCCAGGAGCCTGACAGGGGCTGGAGAAGGCGGGAGCCTTCCTGGTCCAGGGTGGAGATCATGGACATTATTCAAGTTGGGGGAGATGCCCCCAGCATCCATGATCTCCGCACTAGATGGAGAAACATGGCCATCTATGGTAGGATAGTTGCCAGCTTGGCCACCAAAGGCCACATGCGAACCCAGGAGCAGGTCTGCATGAAAATCACGTTGGTCCGGCGAGACCCCCCAACCCTGGGCCCTGAGCTTCTCCTCCCCCTTCTTCCCCTTGCTTCCCCCTTCCAGCTCCCTCCTCCCAGGTTTCCCCCTCCCCTCTCCCACCCTCTCTCTTCCCCTCTCCCACCTCCTTTTCCCAGTCTCCCCATAGGTTCGTCCCCCCCCCCCAGTTTTGTTCAATAAATCCAGTTTCTATTTTTGAACATACGTGTCTTTTATTTGACATCAGGAAGGGAGGCTAGGGAGGGGTAAGTGGAAGGAGGTGAGGGAGGAATGGGGCACGAGCCCTCGGTGGGGAGGACCGCAGTGGCTCTGAAGACTCCTTGTGGTGGACGCTCTCCCGCAGGGCCTCCTGAATCCTGAGAGCCCCCCGATGGGCCTCCCAGATGGCAGCCTGCAGCAAGTGCAGCCGGGCTGATGGCACCGACCCCACAAGACGCACCAGCTTGTCCTAGGGCAATTCTGGCTCCATGTGGCTGAGTGCTGTGGTGTCCCGAGTGCAGGCACTCAGGGCACTCCAAGACAGGACTCAAGTATCAGAGGGGTAGCCGTGTTAGTCTGAATCTGCAAAAGCGGCGAGGAGTCCTGTGGCACCTTATAGACTAACTGAAGTGTAAGAGCATAAGCTTTCGTGGGCAAAGACCCACTTCGACAGATGCATGCCTTCGTCAGAAGACAGGACTGCTTTGCTGTCCCTCATCGAGGTAGACAAGCAAGCGGGGAACCCTGTCCAGGGTGGGGGTAGGGTCCCTGTAAGCATGGAGCTCAGTTAGCCTCAGGCAGCAGCCCCACACACTAAGTCCTAACCTGATGCCCTGCCAGCACTGGTTCTGGCCAGCCTTAACTTTGGTTCAGGGTCCACTCAGTATGGATGCGCTATTTCGAAATAGCAAAATGCTATTTTGAAATAGATTTTGTGTGTAGATGCATTAATTCGAATTAGCTTAATTCAAATTAACTATTTCAAATTAAGATAATTCGAAATAACGCTGTAGTATAGACATACCCAAGGAGACTGTTATAAGCTCTGGGCGCTACAGAAGAGAAGTTTCTTAAGCAGCCAGCAGTGGTTCCATTAACAGCAGATCTGTTTCCCACCCCTAGCACTGTACAGGCAAAGAATGGCAAGATACACACCTCCCAGTCTCTGTGCAACGTGTGGCATGTGGCTTGGTAAACATAATGGTGACATCACCATTGAAAAATGTCACATGCATACCTGCTTCCACTTTGTGTCGTGACATTACAATGGGATTGTTTGCTTCTTGTTGCTGAGAAGTTACCCTGGTTCATAGGGCAGCCAAATAACCACGAGCAAACAGCTGGCATTCTGATTTGAGGGTGACTCCAGGAACAACCGGCATAGGTCTCCTGTACAAGTTGTTTCTTGCCTGTCATGCTATTTGGTTTTGAGCCATTTTTGTTCAGTCTGATTTCTCCTCAGTGGCGCCAGTGCCTGCTAATGCCTATGGTCAGCCGGGCTGATATTATGGGCTTGTCTGAAAAGGGAACATTGTTCCTATGAATCTCGGTGACAGCCCCATGCCATCCCTCCCATTGTGTTGCAACAGGAAGTGGCCGAGAAGAGCCATAGATTCTAAGGCTACGTCTACACTGCAATGCCATTTCAGGATACCGGAGTATCCCGAAATAGCTATCCCATGTCTTCACAGCCACCCCATTATTTCGGGCTCCCTATTCCAACGTCCCTGTAAACCTCATTCCATGAGAAGTAAAGGGATGTTTCGGAAGAGCAAGTTATTTTGAACCCAATGACGAAATAAACTATTTTGAAATAACATCAAAATAAGATACGATGCAGTGTAGATGAACCCTAAGGCTCTACACTGCAGGCTTCTTTTGGAATAAGATTTTCTGGAAGAGATCTCCTAGAAAAGCTTATTTTGAAATAGAGCGTCCCCATACACCTTTTTCCGAAAAAGGCTTATTCTTCGTGAAATGAAGTTTACCGCCATTGGATAAAGCCCTCTGTTATTTCAACATTCTGTTGAAATAATGCAATTGCAGTGTGGACGCTAGTATTGTTTTATTCTGGAAAAACGGTGCAGTGTAGACGCACCTAAGGCTAGGTCTAGACTACATGACGCTGTCGACGGAGCCATGTAAAATAGTTTATTCGTCATAGTCAAAGATGTGGGAATTTAAATAATCCCCGCTTCGTTAAAATAAAAATGGCCGCCACGCTGTGCTGACGATCAGCTGATGCGGCACAGCGCAGCAGTCTAGATGCGGCGCGGTCGACAAGGGAAGCCTTTGTCGACCGCTCCGATATGCCTCGTGAAAGGCTTCCCTTGTCGATCACACCGCGTCTAGACTGCCATGCTGTGCTGGATCAGCTGATCGTCGGCACAGCGTGGTGGCCATTTTTATTTTAATGAAGCGGGGATTATTTAAATCCCCGCTTCTTTGACTATGCTGAATAAACTATTTTACATGGCTCCGTCGACAGAGCCATGTAGTTTAGACATAGCCTAAGAGTCCATCTCGGAGGGTACAGATAGAAGGCAGAGAGCAGATTACGGTTCTGCAAGGTCAGCAAATGTTATGACCACTAAAGACCACTAAGGGGGTTTCTTGCACCTTCGTCACAAGCAGCTGCTGGCCGCTGTCAGAGACAGGCTAACAGACTAGATGGAGCATTGCTCAGACCCCATATAGCTAGTTCTCTATATAGTACCATATACCCTCCTAAACTCCTCAAGCTATCCTGATTGTAATCTGTTTGGGGGAGGAGCTAGCTGCCTCTTTGCACAGGGCCCTGGCCTCTAGGTGACTCCGGTACAAATAATCATCCTACATTTTAATGTATCCAGGCATTCGAGTGGCTGCTGTGAAAACGCAGGCTCAGAACTTGGCATGGCTGGGTCTTGGGCTCCAGTGGGGGACAATAAAGACACCTTTGAGAGCGGCTCCAATGATGCTTTTGTCTAGCAGTGACCGAGGGGATCCCTTGCTAGGCTTCCCCTCTGCTCTCAGGAGCAACGAAGGGTGTCCACATGCTGAGCCATCCCTGACAGCACAAGCTCTTGAGCGGGGGGTGGCTTCCACTGAAATCCAGGGGCTTTCTAGTGGGGATTTCTGCAATCCTGGCTCTGATCGCTCTGCAGGCTGCAGAACCCGCGGCGTAGCGTGTGCACCCATTGCCTTGACGCAGGAAAACAGTCCCCGTTCTGCAAAGGGTGGAGGTGTCACTCTATTGGTCGCAGGCCAGAAAGCAAGGCTGCATTTCCTTGCTAGAAAACAACTGATAAGAACGGACGTCCCGAAATGTGGCCGAGCAGGATATCCTACCTGCCTATTCCCAACCCTAGAATCATACGGGTGGCATTTTCCTCTTTGCACTGGTGGAACAGAGTGACTGCCCGCTGCCTGCAACCCAGTTACTCCTGATCTAGTCCACTGTCAGACCACAGTCGGGCCCGATGCCCTAGACACAAGCTTTTCCATGGGTCCTGGCGAAACTAGCTCTTGGACAGAGTCTCGTATGCAGCTAGCTCACCGGGAGTACACGCCGCACATGGCTCATCTGGCAGCAGCCATCTACACCGGTCACTAACCCAACAGGTCGCTGCATCACCGGCGGATGGCTAGGACAATGCATTGCAAGGAGACCTGCATTCACAGACAGCACAGCTGCTTCCTGCCAAGAGGAAGCTCCTGGAAAGAAATCCACTTGCCAGAGGCCAGCCCTGCCTTAAACTGAGCTCTGAAACAATGTCCAGGTTAACCCTTTGAGGCCCAAATCTTGTGAGAGGCTGAGCACCTCTAGGTCCCGTTAGCTAGGACTGGACGGAGATGGAGGTGATCAGTACTGCCCGGGCCAGGGCCTGAGTCTACAGAGCAGGTCGGTGCTGCTGCATCTGGTTTTGCCACCTGATCTTGTGCATGTGACAGCAGCATGTTCCTGGTCCAGGGGTGGGCAATGATTTTTGTTGGGGGCCACTCCAAGATTTTGGAAAGCGGTCGAGGGCCGCACTCTTCCATGATATGAATGGAGGAGGTGCGGGGTCTGGAATAGGGGTGGGGTGCAGAAGGGAGCTTGGGGTAAGGGACTGGGGTGCAGGAGTCTGGGAGGCAGCTGGGATGAGGCAGGCGGTTGTGTCCCCCTAGGGCAGGGGACTGGGGCGCTCTGCTGCCTCCGTGGGCTGGATTTGGCCGGATTTTGCCCAGGCCTGTCGTAGTCGGTCACTGTGGCTCATCTCCCAGGAGTATGTTTCCAGTCATTGCTCCTGGTGGGAGCAATCCTCCGCATCCTGCATCAGCCCACGTTTCCACTCACTGCCCCTATGACACCCAGACCGTGAACTGCCTCTGACATCCCAACAGGGAAAAGCAAGAGCCAGCCTGATTGACAGTTGTATCTGCTGCCACGTGCTTGGTTATAAGGGGCAATTCCTCCAGCATGAGCCAGACTGCCCCTCACACCTCACAGCTGGCCCCCACTTCAGGACCAAATTTATCTCCAAATTTATCTGAACTGGGTATGCCCCCTGGACAGTGGGAGGGGTGCATCTGCCAGGGGTCTGAGGCTCCCTGGGCCAGTGGGAGCTCAGCTGTATCACGAGGGGAAATCCATCGGTTTACAAAGTCTCCCTGTGCACCCTGGTGCACAGATCGACACCAGCACCTGCCCGGGGACAGGCCACTCATGTTACTGCAGTTAGAGAGTAAGGCAGCAGGTGTCAAAGGCAAAGGGGCCTCTAGGATGACAGCTGGTGTGGTGCAGTGGGTGGGACATTGGACACAGGGTATGTCTACACCGCAAAACCCAGGTGTGACTGCAGCATGGATAGCACACTCATGTACCTAGCTAGCTGCCATAATAGCACGGGCTCCGGCAGAGAAGGCCCAACTGCTGGCATCACGTGAGGGAGTGAGCCTCTCAGCAGTCTCTTTTAAAATTCAGAGCAGGTAGCAGATTAAACACAAACCAAAGGAAGTTTTTCTTCGTGCAGCATGCAACCTGTGGAACTCCTTGCCAAAGGAGGTTGTGAAGGTGAGGACTTTAACAGGGTTCTGTTCACTCCCTCTGGGGCACTGGGCATTGGCCACTGTTGGTAGACAGGATACTGGGCTAGATGGACCTTTGGTTTGACCCAGTTTGGCCGTTCTTGTGTCTAGCTTTTCTGTCTGTGGAGAATAGCTTGAAAAATGTGACCTGAGCTGGGGTGGAGAAGGCCGGAGCAATGTGTATAATGGGGGTGCTGAGAGCCACTGAACCAAACTGTAAGCCCATGTAGAATGGAAACCCCTTCACGTCGGTTCTAGCGCCTCCCCACGTGTGGCTGAAGGACTCGAGAAGCCACAGACAAATGCAACACGAATTACGATTTTTCTCTCCTGAGTTTGGGGGTGGCGCTGACCCATGATATATGAACACCGGGGATTTGGTTCAGCGGCACCTGTCTCGCAGCAGCATCCTCTGCGAGGCCTCCATCCAACTGCACAGAGTGTCCCATGGCCAGGCAAGCTCCGTTCATGGGGGGGAAGCCCCAGAGGGAATCTCCAGGGTGCAGCCTATTTTGTAATTCATTTGACTTGTTTCTGGAGAAGTGCCTACAGGCTGGTGACTGTCAGGCGGCTGCTTTACCATGTGACACCCCAGCCCACCCCAGGCCGAGTTTGCTCAGAAGGGCCTGACCACAGCCATAAAAACAATGGGCCCAGAAAGGAAGTAACAAGGGCACCAGTCCACACAAGCCCAGCCTCAGTGGGAAGCTGTCGACTTTCTGAGCTGTGTCACAAGCTATCCCCTTTGGATGAGAGAAAAAAAGTCCCCTTAATCAGAGATCCTGGGGCCGGGAATGGAACAGATTGGCTACAACCTGTCATAAAACTAAAGGCCGGTGCGCAAGGCTCTTGGTAATACTAACCGGAGGCGTTTTGCTTGTCTGGGCGAGAGGCAGGCAGCATGGCTCTGGGGGAGAATGCTTGGAAGTGACATTTATTAAACATCCCAAGAGGTGTGCCGTGCACTGGCTGGCCTGCCAGCCCTACCAGGTGCCCAAGGAGGGGTAATGTTGATTACCTGCCCTGTCCTGCCCTGTCTCCTATGGGGGTAAAACGCTCCTGCTACAAGATGAATTTCTTAATTCATATGTGTCAGTGTCTGTTCGGTGCTGCTGAACATGGGAGACTTGCTGTTAAATGAAGCCCTGCTTAGATCATGCGCTGTTCAAACTCCCAAAGCATCACAATCCTGACTTGGATTTATCTCCCCCCTCTCCGCTCGCCTAGTTCGGGGGTTCTGATGCTGTAGCCCCCACCTGCAATTTGTGGCTCTCCACAGGGACACGCACTAACCATCCTGGAATACCCAGCAGGGTCTCTTTTTCACCAGCCGATCTCACAGAGCTCTTCGGATTATGATGGTACCAAATTTATCACCCACAAATGCACCCACAAAATGTGTAGGCACTTTTTTTTTGCATGCATAAAAACAACAAAACCCCCAAGTAACAAGTAGCAGGCCCATCCCTACCCCCGCCCCCAACTTGTACCAGCACTTGGTGTCTGCATGATCAGTTATGTATTTTATGCATGCCAAACAGATGCACCTGTGAATTTTGCTAACAGGGAACCCTCAGAAGATTTGGCCTCCACGATTCTTGATTTATTTTGGATACGGAGGCACAATGATGTTGCAACTTCCTATGCATGCACATCATGCATGTGCGGTCATCACATCCTGCCCCAACACTGCATCACACCCGTAAAATGGGAACAACTGAGTGTCATGGCCTAAGATTGTTTTGTCTCCTGGGGAAACACAAACCCATGAGCAAGGAGAGGGAAGCATGTACCTCCTTGAGCAGAGTCCTCTCGTATTCCTGCAGCTGCTGCTGGAAGCCAAAGTTGGGACTGACATAGGAACGGACGACCTTGGTGGCAGCCAGACACTCCTCCCAGCTGAGGTCGGTCACCGTCATTAGGTAAGCCACCAGGACCGTGGTGCTGCGGGAAACACCAGCCAGGCTGTCGTAACAGGAGGGTTGAAAACAAGAAGAGCGCACAGTGACAGGGTGCACACAGGAGGTGGGAAAGCCCCATGCATGCACGCTAGAGAGGCACCCCCAATTCAGCCGCCTGGCTAGAAGTACCTCCTGCCGGGAGTGCATCGGTTAGCCCTGCACCAACACCCAGTACAGGACACAAGCAGGTGTGGAAAGCCAATCCCTTGGTTCAGAGGGGCCTCTTTCAAGAAGCCTTTTCCTAACATTGTGAATCCGGTAGATAGGAAACTGCACTGAGGCTCAAGCAGAGGAGAAAGGAAGTGGGTGCACAGCTCCAGCAGGAGCTGGCTGAGCTGCCGACAAAGCCAGCAGGGAGCTATTTAAAGAGCCGGCAGGGACCCAGGTTGCAATAGGATGGCGCCGGTAAGAAATTTTAAGTTACTTCCACTGCCGCACAAGAGAGATCGATTCTGTTCCCAGCTCTACTGCTGATCTGCTGGGGGCCCTTGGGCAAGATGCCTCCCATTTCTAGGCCTCTCTTTCCCCCACCACTAATCTCTCTTGCCTCTTTAGACCACAAGCGCTTCAAGGCAGGGCCTGTCTCGCTGGCTGCGTGCAGCTCCCGGCACAGTGGGAACCTGGTCTCCGTTGGGACCGGGTCTGTCACTCCCTCTGTGCCTGTGCTGCTGGTCTCATGTCATTCCCAGGAGGTGTATGCAGCACCCGGCACTAAGGGACCCATGTCCTCATCAAGGTAGGACATGTCACTCGCTGTGTCTGTGCAGCAGCCTCATAATGGGACGCTGCTGTCACCAGGGCCTTTGGATGCTATAGCAGTATTAACAGAGCTACTGGTAACAATGAAAACCACAGGGAATATAAACCCCTGTGGCAATTGACATCCACACTGACCAATGAATGAGGCAGCCTCCCCCGTGCAGCCGGCATTCATGAATGAACCTGATGCTCTCCTTAAAATGCTGGATCCTAAGAGAGAAAGCAAACAGCGAGATTAAGCAGAGGCTGCCCATGTTACTGAGACGGGTTCCAGTGCACCCTCCTGACTCTCTGGACAAGAGGCTGAGCTCCTGCCTACAGAGAGAGGTCACAAAGAGAGCTGCTGCATCACATGCTGCTGCAGGAAGAGGCTGGTTTTACAGATTGTTTTTAAGCAGGAACTAGCACCGGGTCCAAGTGAGCACTGCTGCCAGCAGTCATACAAAGATTGCATCCGGAGAGGCCCGCAAAGCAGAGCACAGCCCTTAACTGGAAACTCCCCACCACCCTGGGAGAGAGAAGTGTCAAATTAACCCCCTTCTCCATTGATTTGCATCCCCCCCCCCCCCACTTCAGGTGTAGAACCCAGGACTTTCTAGCTGCCAATCCCCTACTCATTACACTGGTCCACACTCTAAGGAAGCATGAGTTTGGTGATGAGGCATTAGCTTGGGGCTCATTCCCTAACTCTGCCCCTGACTTCCTGAGTGACCTTGGGCACATCACATCATCGCTCTGTGCCCCGTTTCCTCATCTGTAAAAGAGAGATAACGACCCAGATCTCCTCTGTGAAGCGCTTTGAGATGTGCTGACAGGTTCTACATAAGAGCAAGGTTTTCTTATTCCGAGGAATAGTAAAAAAACTGGGCATGTTTAGCCTTGAGAAAAGAAGACTGAGACAGGATCTGAGAAAAAGTCTTCAAAGCTGTTAAGGACTGTTATAAAGAGCTTCACGGGGTAGCCGAATTAGTCTGTAACAGGATAAACTTAAAAAACAACTAATGGTCTGGTAGCACTTTATAGACTAACAAAACATGTCGATGGTATCATGAGCTTTCGTGGGCACAGCCCACTTCTACAGATGACTGGAGTTATGCGTTTGGGATGTGCAGACCCCTAAATAAATAGGTTATAAAGAGGACAGGGATCAGTAGCTCTTCGGCTACGTCTAGACTAGCCCCTATTACGAAATAGCCATGCTAATTTCCAACTTTGGAATAGGGAAATCCGTGGGGGATTTAAATATCCCCCGCAGGATTTAAATAAGCATGTCCGCCGCTTTTTTTCCGGCTTGGGGAAAAGGCGGAAAAAAGCGTCTAGACTGACGCGATCCTCCGGAATAAAGCCCTTTTCCGGAGGATCTCTTATTCCTACTTGAAATCCCCTGCGGATTTCCCTATTCCAAAGTTGGAAATTAGCATGGCTATTTCGTAATAGGGGCCAGTCTAGACGTAGCCTTCCTGTTCACTGAAGATAGGCAAAGAAGTATAGATTGAACCTCTCTAGGCCAGCACCCTCTGGACCTGACTGGTACCAAACCAGAGAATTTACCGAACCACAGGAGGTTGATCTTGTCTAGCAGCATTGCCAACACTTCCACGGCTTACTGGGTGCTTAGATGACATTTTAGGGGTAAATTAGAGCTAAATCACAGCACAAAACACTAGCCAGGACTGGTGGCTGTAAACAAACTTTTTGGGACCGCAGGAAACTTAGCCACGTCTGTGCTAAGTGAGCATCCGGCTAACAAAAAGCATGCTGGACCACGGATGTTGCCAGACTAAAGAGTGCCGGACGAGAGAGGTTCAACTTGTAATGGAATTAACCTACAGCAAGCAAAATTGAGGTAAGCTATTAGACACAGTTTTCTAACGATCAGAGTCGTTAGGCTCTGGAAGCGTTTTCCAAGGGAGACAGTGGAAGCCCCAATATAAGAGGCTTTTGAGAATAGGCTGGACAAACCCTCTGTCAGGGATGGTGTAGTGCAGGGGACTGGATGTGACAACGTCTCAGGGTCCCTTCCTGTGTGACATTTCTCTGATTGTACAATGGAGATAATCACAGTTCCTGGCTCCCACCTCTTGTCTATTTCAATTGTGAGCCCCCTGGGGCAGGAACCGTTCCTTCCAGAATTCAGCACAATGTGGCCTGGATCTCAGTTGGCGTCGATAGGCATTACCACCACACAAAGGATAACAACAGCTCCATGCAAGCCAGTGACAAGTTACAAGATTTAAAGGTGAGGTGTAACGTTGCTTCAGATCACAAACATCCCCCCAGGCCCGGCATCATCATATGCAGGGGCCAATACAAACGCTGCTCTGTTCAATCTCATCCAAGACAAAAAGCATTTCCAGGATATCAGCAGAGCACCAGTCTTTGTGTTTGTTCTTCTAAAGCAGTGTTTGCCGGAAATGTTGCCAGAGGAGGCTGTGAAGGCTAGGACTATAACAGAGTTTAAAGAGAAGCTAGATAATTTCATGGAGGTTAGGTCCATAAAAGGCTATTAGCCAGGGGATAGAAATGGTGTCCCTGGCCTCTGTTTGTCAGAGGCTGGAGAGGGATGGCAGGAGACAAATCACTTGATCATTGTCTTCGGTCCACCCTCTCTGGGGCATCTGGTGCTGGCCACTGTCGGCAGACAGGATACTGGGCTAGATGGACTTTTGGTCTGACCCAGTACGGCCGTTTTTATGTTCTTATATTCCCTTGTAACTCACTGGCCCAAATTCTGCGGCTCAGCCAAAGAAGTGAGGCTGAATTCTGAGGACATTTTTCCACACTAAAAAAAAGGGGGAAAGCCGGAATTTTCCATCCAAAAGGGCAAGATAATTGAGGGGTGATGGTAAGTCAGCAGAGAAGCTGCCAGGAAGGCCAGGCCAGAGATAGCAGATGTGCAGCTGCCTCTCATCATTGCTCTCATGAGACTCTGTTCTCCATTCAGGGTCCAGTTAGCTGTTCATTTCCCTACCTCTCGCTTTCCCTGCCCAATTCTTTGGGATACATTCAGATCTTGTGTTGGTAGGTGCAACTCTGCAGGCGGGAGCCACCTCTGGGTGACACGGAAGGATTCTGGAAAGGCATCCAGGTGGCTTTCTTGGGAGCCACAAAGATGAGCCAGGGGAAGATGCAGGAGAGATCCCAGAAGATTCTGGCCCTCTACATAAATAGACTGGGCCAGATTCTGCCTTCCATTATGCCTGGAGTAACTCTACGGATATCAGTGGAGTTCCTTGCTGTTTCTGCCAGCATGTGCCAGAGAGCAGAAGCCGATCTGTTCTCCCTGCCCTACCATCTCAGCCCTTCCAGGTTCTGCAGAGCCCCTGGCCTTATGTGAACCATTAACAAAAGATCTAAGAAAAACAAAGCAAGCCGAGATCTGGCAACCAGCCAGTCTGGTATGACACCAGTCCCGGCTAAGGAGACATTAACCCTTTGAGTGTGCGGCAGCAGAATGCATCCTTTGTCATTCTCCCAGTGAATGGGTGATTTATTAAATAAATTCAGCCCCTCTCCCTGGAGCAGAGATAAGGGCTATTGTTAGCATGGGAACACGGTTACCCTCATCTCTCCTTCCTTCTCTCCCTGCCTCCTCCCCCACATGTGTTCTCAGACACCACCCTGACTTCCTCCGTCTTCTCATGAGCAGGGCGTGGATGTTCTCCCACGGCCTTCCTGATTTCACAGAAGTCAGGACAAGATTAGATGGATTGTACAAAACCGCAGCGGAGCCATTCCTCAGTAACCCTGTGGCTTTTCTCGGGAGACCGTCCAGCTCATTCTGCACGGGTTCTGGGGAGCTTGCGATGGGTGAGCACCAGAGTGGGTGGCCAGACAGCTGGGTTCTAACCACGGCTAGGGGCTCAGAGAACTCTTTTCTGTCTCTGCTAAGAGGGGAGGCCGCCCATCTCCTGGAACAGCAGTTCGGACCCCTTCTAAGAAACCAGCCAACAACAGTATTTAAAAGGCAGCCAAGGCTTTCGTGGGCCGACATGGAGAGGCAGACTGCTGCCCTGTACAGGGGTTTATACCAGGAAAACCGGCCCGTATGCAGGAATTTCGGGGGAGGGGTGATTTTTCTGTAAATGTGGGCTGCAAGGCTGCGAACACCTCCCTCCATGGTCCTGCAAGTGAGCATGCTCTCCCAGCCGGGGCAAGGCAGGAGTGGCACATTACCCAAGTCTTCCGCCCCCATGCTCCAGCTGGCTGAGGGCCCTGCCCCCGGCCTCATTCCTGGGCAGGGGGGCCATCAGCCCTGGCCAGCTGGATCATGCTTACTTAGGGAACCATGAGGGGTGTGTTTGCGCCCTTCGCACACACTCACCGTGTACAGGCCTGGGGGGGGGTCCCCGAACCCCAATCGCACAAACACTAGTGTGACCCAAAGAGGCGAATTGTGGAGCCGGGTTGTGCCCAAGTAGTGCTGCCGCCGGCTCACGCTCCCTGCAAGGCAGGAGGGGGCTGAAGCCACATATTTGTGTCATTGTTGGCTTCCCAGGCAGCTGGGCAGAGACCCGGGGCATTCGTTACACAAGTGGGAGTCGCTCGTTTGAATGCCACACGATCCACAACCAAAGCCCCCCTCCTGGAAGCATGTGAGGTTAAACCGGCTTCCACCTCTCATTTCTTTGGTGGGGGCACTCGGGATCTCTGGCCACTCATCAGTCTTGGCGTGGGGCCTTGACGAGAAAGCAGCCCACATAGTGGCCAGAAATAAGCATCTGCCAGGCTGGGGGTTGTTACAAGCTTGGCTTTTAGTTCAGGCCAGTTTCTAAGGCAGCACTGAGCTAGCTCAGGCCTGGGGGCGCAGGGTAGGACCATGGTCCCCATCTTGGAGCTGGGACAGCTGAGCCACTCGGGCTGTGGGGTGTGCCCAAGGCCACCAGGAAAGTCAGTGGCAGAGCTGGAAAGAGACTGGCAGGGCTAGGAATAAGGCCTGGCCGTCCTAGCACAACCTCCACCCTGCTCTGGCCAAAGGTGTCCCTAAAGGTGGGGAGTGAAGGACATGGTTCCGTCCTGTTTCCGCATTACCCATGGAGAGCTGCAGTCCCAGGAGGCCCAGGTGCAAATGGAGCATTAATGTCCCCGCTGGAGACAGCCCCCCTGCCCCAAGGGAGGGACGGACGCTTCAGGCACAGAGCTGCTGTTGTCCAGCTTCTGAGAACAGGACATAGAACCAGGGGGCTGGAACTAGCAGCAGGCGGCCAGGCTGTGCCGTGCGGGGCAGTGCTGGCTAATGACCCCTGTGTTGGCAAAGCAAAGCCCTGGCCTTTGGTTGCATTTCCCTTGCTGGGGAGTGAGCAGGACCCTGGCCCTTATCCCCTCTGTCCGGCAGCGTGTGTCTAGTGGTTAGAGTAGCGGAGTAGGAGTTGGGGTTCCTGGGCCTGCTCCTAACTCAGGCGCTGTCTTGTTGCCATGGTCTTCAGTGGCTCTCTGTGGGCCCAGTTGGCAGGCTGCAGCACTCGCATTGGGAGCAAGGCTGTTAGCCGCTGTGTGCCTCAGTTTCCCCCTCTTTACAGCAGGGGTAGTGACAGCTCTCCTCCTTGTCCTTTACTTTGCAATCCTTAGGTGGACATGATTGCACTTTGCTGGGGAAAAGGGCAGGTCCCTGAAATCCCCACAGGTAAGGGGGTGACCTTTTGACAAGGCAGGGAATACCCCCCTCCCTCCAGCACAGACAGGGAATGCCCACATGTGCCATCCTGCTGTTTTGGGCACACTAGCATGGGACTGCCAGTGTTTGTCCACCCATATGGGGAGGAAGTCCTACCCAAAGCTCCACCCGCCCTGCTGGGGGCTCCCCATGGCCAGGCCTGGGCAGCTGCGAGCCCCCAATATAGACAGGGCCAGCAGAGCAGGCAGTGGACAAATTGCATCGTATTGTGACTTTGCTTTTGCTGCAAGGGTAAATCCAAGGCTGTGACCCCCACCCCATTCCCGGCAACCTGGGTCTGGTCCTGTCTCTTTAAATATGCAAAGTAGCTCATCACCCAGAACAATGCAGTGCTGTTAATCCCCTGACAAGCGGTGTCAATGAGTGAATGACAGGGAGGCGGGAGAACAGAGCTACCTGAGCCTGGAGGTTAGGGGGGGCTTCCCCCATCCTGACTCTCTGGGGTCAGCAACTGGGGGAGTGCAGAGCGGGAAGGCACATGGTGCACCTGAGCAGGGACGAGGTCTGAGCTCCTGTCCATGTGCTCCCAGGGGCTGGCTGTGAATCCAGTCGCTGTCATTTGGGGAACGTACACAGCAATAAAACACCCTCCGCTGGCCCCGGGGAAGGGTGAGGCTGATTGCTTTCTCCCTCTCTCCCCACTCTCCCTGGAGCGAGGCCAGGGGTGGGGCTGGGCCTTGCTCCTGGGGAAGGGGGGCGAATCGGTCCCAGCCTTCGCCTGGCTGGACAGCACACAAGGAAGAGGGCTGGAGCAACGTGCTGCCCCAGTCTTCCCCAGCCCGGCTGGAGTTGGAGCCTTGAGGGATCATGGGGGAGGGGGTGCATTTGTGCACACACGCACGCACACACACACATACGCACACACATATATACGGACCAGCACACTCATATTACCACAGTACCTGAGTGTCTCCCCATAGTGCAGGGCTGGGCAGATACCGGACCACGGGCCAGATCTGGTCCACCAGGATTAGCTCCTGGTGGGCCCCACCACTATATTTACCTGCACGGCTGCAGGTACTGGTGATTGAAGCTCCCATTGGCTGCGGATCGCTGTTTCCAGCCCATGGGAGCTGCAGGAAGTGGTGTCCCAGTCCACGCAACTTCCTGCTGCTCCCATTGGCCGGGAACAGCGATCCATCCCCATTGGGATCTGTGATCACCATTACCTGCGGCTTTGCAGGTAAAGATAGCAGCGGCTAACCCTGGCCAACTGCCGCCGTGTTATTGCCCACCCCACCACAATGTGTCTACACATCTGTCACATGCTGTTTGCTCTGTGGAGTCTCTTGTTTCATTGGCGAGGGGGGGGTAATATAAATACATCTGCTGCTATGTGTTAGGGAAGGCTGCATGTGAAGTGGAGAGTGGTGAGTTTTGGGATGGACCTTCCTTCCTGGGGGACGCTCATTCCAGCCTTGGACCACTCCCAGAGTCAGCTCTGTCTCCCACCCATCAGACACTGCCCTTACTGCTGAGAGCTCCTCTGTGTCCGACATCACCGTTGACCTTGTCAGCCCATGGTCTTTGTCCTGGAGCATTAGAGGGTCTGGGCTGAGGCCATGCAGCACTTTGAAGATAAAGACTGAGCGCTCCCTTGACGGGAAGTCCTATGGAACAGGAGGGCAGTGTAGGGAGAGGAGGGTGGGTGGGAACAGCTCAAGGCCCTAATCTGGAGATTGCCAACTTTCACATGCTGTAAATAAGCACCTGGCTTTCACAATAAGCTAAAACCCAAGCTAATCCCATTTCAAAACAAGCCAGTCCCTGACAGAATTGCAAAACTCTGATGTGACAATGTCCCTCTGGCGTGCAGTGTGGGTCCTGGGACTGTAGTGCACCCCTGAACTTTCTCCTGCATGCCCCCTCTGACTCAGTTTGCCCTCCCGTTCCCGCTTGCCCCTGCTTGCCAGGAGCTGATCAAACAAAAGTACAGTAATTCCTCATTTAACACGTGCCCGCTTAACACGTTTTGGCGATAGCACGATTTTTTTTTAGGGAACGTTTTTTGAATTACACAACCGTCCCTGGAATAACACGATTTCCCCAGCTGGCCCTTTTGCCAGCAGCTGCACGGGGCTTCCCCCACCTCCCTGCAAAACGGCGGAGGATTCGCCGCTTGCTGCGCTGTTCCCCACTGACTCCCTCTCACCAGATGCTTTACCCCCTCTCCTCCATCCCCGCTTGCAGGCCGGCAGCTGGGTTTCCCCAGCTGGCCCGTGCCGGTGGCTGCACGGGGCTTCCCCTGCCTCCCTGCAAGGCGGTGGAGGGTTTGCCGCTCACCGTGCCATTCCCTGGAAACTTCCCTCGCCACACGCAGTGCAGGTCCCGGCAGACCTGTCACAAGGGCATACTCCCAACCCAATCCCCCTCCCCTCTCCTCTCCTCCCCTTCACTTCCCCAGAGCCAAACACCTCCCCTCCCTGCTGTAACCCAGTCCCCTTTCTCCCCCAACCTTATGTCCCGGTCCCAACAGACACCACCGCTTGAAACGCAACCTCCACCTTTTCCATTATTTTCAATGGGAAAATTGACCCCGCAGAACACGTTTTCACTTAACACGATCATTTTCTGAAACATCTCTATAGTGTGAAATGAGGAATTACTGTAGCAAGAAGCCTAAACAAGCAACAAGCCGCAAGCTAAAAGTAGCCAACATTCAGCTCACACAAGCCAGATTTCTGTGATTTCTAAGCAGTTTTGGCAACTAGTCTCAGGCTTGTTGTGCATATATAGCAAAGGTAGCTAGGTCTTTAGCACATTTGCCTTCTTTCTCTGGCCTGAGAGGCAGGCTGGCTAAAAGTGAGCTTGAATTCCCCTGGGCTTGGCTCAAAAGCTTATCCCCATGCAGATTTCTAGTCCCCTCCTTACTCAAGGACTCTACTTTTGGGAACATAGGTGGTGTTTTCCAGTGGACAAACCTACTCTAAATTCTGACCATAAGTGACTGGTGCCTGTGAGGTAGGAGGTGCAGGGAGGGCCTCTCAGAAGGATGACAGCACGAGGTAGCACCACATTTAGCAATTAAAATTTGGGTGCACGAATCATGTATGATTCTGACTTACTGCGGGACAAACTCCACTCATGGATACATTGGCTTCCCACAACCAACTCTCCATAGAACTTTCCCTAGGTGATGACTACTTGAATAGTCTATTCAAATATCTAAGTTGTATTGTTAAACATATGCACCAAAATTAGAATCATTGCTGATTGTACACTATATGCATCGTATGATGCTTTCACCTGTATATAATCCAGGCATTACTTCCAGATGTACAGAATCTCATTTTCTTTAAGCTGTGTACCATGTACATTTTTTAATATTACCTTTCATAAAAGAATTTAACTCTGTTCTCATCTGCTCCGTAATCACATCAACTCAAATTGGCCAATTCTTTATGCTTCAGGGAAAGAGGAGAAAAAAGCCCAATTCTCTGTAATTCAGTTGACCCACTGACAATCGTTATATAATCTGCAGTGCGAGGATTATCATCTTATTAGTTGATAAGACTTTGCATTTTATTATAGCACCGATGGAAGTGTAGCGAATGGGGAAAAACAGCTAATGGCAGCTACTTGGTGTTTAATAATGTCCTATGAACCCAAAGCCTGCTTAGGAATTTAACCCTTTGTATGCTAGCATTACCTTTGTTCCTTGTCACACCTTGTAGCCATGGGCAGGTCTATGCTATGGGGAAATATCAACCTAAGATACACAGCTCCAGCTATGTGAATACCGCGTACCTTAGGTCAAATTGCCGTGGGGGTCTCCACTGTGGGGGGTCAATGAGAGAAACTCTCATGCTTCTCATTCAGGTGGAGTACCAAAATGGATGAGAGAGTCATCTAGTAAAGACCTGCTAAATCAATTCCTAAGGGACTGATCACCACAGCACCAATTTCCCAGTTAGTGTGGACATGCCCTGAGTCTCCTATTCCCATTCAGAGTCTGGGTGAACCAGAACACAGAAGGTTTTAGGGAGTTTTCCTTGAGACCCAGTGGGAGGGCCTAGGAAAAGGAACACGTCTCCTGAATCCAGTCCCTAGCAATGTTCCCTCTAATTTTTCTCCATTCGTGTGCAAAATAAATTTTGTTCTGTGCATAAAGGTATGTGTGGATGTGCACCACCAACAGAGACACATGCTGCCTGCTGTGAGAGGCTGTGGATGCTCTTCCAATCAGCTGAGCGGCACCGGAATCTTTCCCGGGAAGCTGTCCAAGTGCACAGCTTACAGGGAACACTGGTCCTTAGATCACAGGTTACATCCCTAGTAAACACTTGAGAGAGTTTGTCCGTCTGTCTGTCTACTCAAGAACTCCTAC
This sequence comes from Pelodiscus sinensis, assembly GCF_052426305.1. Taxonomy (NCBI): domain Eukaryota; kingdom Metazoa; phylum Chordata; order Testudines; family Trionychidae; genus Pelodiscus; species Pelodiscus sinensis. Next base: position 45,330,013 of record NC_143063.1, read on the forward strand.
ATGATAAGAGGCAAGACCACCAAATGTGGTATTCAATTTCCTCATAGCTTAATTTAAAGCAAAGTAGAGGTTTAGGGTGTACCAGGAAAATTGGATGTGCCTGGAATGAGATTGCTTCTCATAGAACCATAGCGAAAAAAGACAGAATCACCAGGGCACACCCCTGCTTTGTCCAGGACTGCCACAGCCCTGAGCCTCCCACCCTCTGGGCACCCTCTAAAGAGGGTGGAGGGGGCTGAAACTCCCTCTCCCCTGCCTCCCCTTCCCCCGTTCATATAGGAACATTGCTTACTGTCCCCCTTTGTCAGGGAGCAAGGCGAAAGTGGAGATGTCATCATGTAGATGACATGGTGATTATGTAGATTATCCTTATTGGTTAATCTGTATCAGAGGCGGCAAGAGGGGGCAAAGTGGGAGCCAGTGCCCATGAGGAGCTAACTTAAAAGCTGGCTCCCCCCCAAGAACCGGATCCACCTGCCCTCCCCACTCCAGCGCTGCTGCCTCTGACAGAGAAGCAGCAGCATGGAGGGTGAGGGCGGCAAGTGGGAGCTGATACATGAGGGGAGCCGGAATTCAAGCAGGCTCCCTGTGGGTACTGGCTCCACGGACCTGCCTGCACCCTCCTTGCTGCCTCCTACAGAGGAACCCCCCTCCCCCAGGAACCCACTCCCTAGTGCCACCTGTTAGAGACAGCAGCGCTGCGTGGGGGGGAGGGCCACGAAGCAACCTCTGCCCGCAGCAGGCCCAAGCTCCCCGCGAACAGAGGCTGCCCCACATTCCACGGAACAGCCTGTGTCTGTGGAGAGCCTGCTGCGGGGGAGGGGACAGGCAGCACCGGGGAGCTGGTGCTGGGGGGAACCGGCATTTAAGATGGCTACCCCCAGTACTGGCTCCTGCCTGGCCTCCCCCACCCCCCGCTGCCTGCTGAAGCTGCCGCAGCCATGGAGAGGTGTTTCTCACCTGGCCCCACGCTGCTGTGGTGAGAGAGGGCTGGGGTTGTCCTCTCTCCACCGAGAAGCCTCTATACTGAACCTCTCCTCCCCATCCCCACCCCAGAGCAGTGATTCAAATGAAGCTTGGACATTTTCATTTCATTTTGCAGAAACAAACATTAACTGAGTTAAGGACCTGAGCAATGCCGGGAAAATCTTCTAGAAGGTATATATGTTAAAATGCTGCTACGCTATTTAATTTCCGGGAACAATGATTCCTTAGGCGGATGAATCACAGTGAGCCAAACCCAAATGTTCTCGAAAAGCAATGAATAGTTTTGCAGCACCTTAAAGACTAACAAAACATGTAGGTGCACATGCCCAGGAAAGCTCATGATACCATCAACATGTTTTGTTAGTCTTTAAGGTGCTGCAAGACTATTAGTTGTTTTTTAAGTTTTTCCAGTTGCAGACTAACTCGGCTACCCCTCTGAAACTTTTGAACATGCAAAACTTCTCAGTCAGTTTTTATATAGGCAGGACTCCCATCCTACTGTCTTATAATCCCATGCCACATGAGACAGAAAAGGCAATGGCAAAATCAAGAGAAGGACACCATTTACAATAAGTGCACCCAACTTCCAAAAAAATCGGGGTTGTAAAAAATTGATAGTACACAGCCACACCTGGTTGTGTGTGATCATTCCTTCACCAGGGATGTGGGAGCTGAACACTGAAGGAAGTCACTGAGGCTACGGCTACACTGCAGGTTTCTTGTGCAGGAAGCTTTTTTTGGAAGAGATCTTCCACAAAAACTTCTAGCACAAGAGCGCGTCCAGACTGCATGGACACTCTCTCAAAAGAAAGCTTTGATTGTTATTCGCAGAATAGCCACCAGAGCACCTGTGCTTTTTTTGATTGGCTCTTTTTCCACAAAAAAACCCTGTTGCCCGTCCACACACACCTTCCTGTGCAAGAACTCTTGCACAAAAAGGAGTTATTCCTCATAGAAAGAGGAATACCTACACCACAAAACCCTTGGCTACGTCTACACTGGCATGATTTTCTGAAAATGCTTTTAACGGAAAAGCACTTTTTGAGGAAAAGCATCCGTGGCCAATCTAGACACGGTTTTCCGCAAAAAAGCCCAGATCGCCATTTTCATGATCAGGGCTTTTTTGCGGAAAACAGTACTGTGCTCTCTACACTGGCCCTTTTGCGCAAAAATCTTTCGGAAAAAGACTTTTGCCCGAATGGGAGCAGCATAGTATTTCCGGAAAAGCACTGAGGATTTTACATGAGATCGTCAGTGCTTTTCCAGAAATTCAAGCAGCCAGTGTAGACAGCTGGCAAGTTTTTCTGCAAAATCAGATGACTTCTGTTCTTTTGATTTACTGTAAATTTACTTGTGCAAAACACGCTTTCAGTGTGGGCGCTCCATGGGTTTTTGCACAAAAACCCTGTAGTGTAGACGTAGCCTGTGAGATGACTTATAGGGCTAGAGTTTGGGTGTTGCAGAAGAACATTACAAATTAGCTGGATCATTAAAACTGGGGACGATGAGGTTAGGAGAAGTAAGAATTGTTAAAAAGCCCATTCACTTCTAGGAAATCAATCGTCTCTTTCAGTAGACACACTGATTGCAGAGAGACCTGACTGGAGCACGCATTCTGTCAGGCAATAGGTCAGGCAAGCCAAGAAGAGGAGGAAAGAGAGTCAACTCCATCGCAAAGGAGAGTGGACGCTTTTTAACTCTGTTGTGGCCGCGAAAGATGGGTGGTGGCGGCGGTGGTGGACAGCCTCCATATTGGTTATGTCACTTGAAGAACAAGCCCATCCACGGACCCTTTGCTTTCACATTATGGGAAAGGGACTTTGTCCTTCATTACCTTGACATCCTCAATCAATTCTCTGCTAGCTTCTCTTGCCTTGATATGGATTCCCCCACTCTGCTGCTCTCTCCGATAGAAATAATGGGTGGCTTTGTCAATTATCTTCATCTCTTAGATATTCCTTTTCATTTCCCTCCCAGGCCCCTTTGCATACCTGACACCCCCATGGGATAGCCCCCTATCTTCTCTGCCGCAAACGCCCTCCGTCCCCACATGCCACCTGCCACCATCCTTCCGTCCAAGGACAACTCAGAAAGTTTCCATTTGGAGCTGACACAATGAATCAGCTGTGATGAGTGTTTAGTCACATGATGCTGCCACGCCTTCCACCTCTCTCCCTGGGGCTGCCTACAGCTCCCACAGCTGTCCCACCCCTGCGGCAGGCTAAGGAAGTGAAAAGCAAAGGCTGTGAATGAAGCTTGAAATGTCTTATACCATTACAAAGCCCTGTGGCTAGGTCATGAAACTAGCCCAAATCCAGCTCTCTGATTGGGTAACATCTTCCATGAGTCAACAACTCCCAACTTATAGAGCCGTAGGAAAGCCGTCATGCTTTCCATTCCATTGTCAATTTTGATCTTGTGTTATGGGGAAGGCCCTTCATTTTCAGTTCGGACTGATTTTTACTGACTCGCTCCTGGGATTTGCAAAAGCTGCTATTTGCTTACCAATTTTTCACCCAAACTTTAGACCACCCAAGAACATGAAAATATTTATTATGTTAAGAAAAGCCAAGACACTGCATTAGGTAGCTGCGTTTATGTTTATAAGTTAGTCCAAGTGTAAATGCAAGGCTGTCTGTTAAAGTAAAGCTATACTGTGGAAGATCCGCACGCCTATGTGCATGTATGTATGTACTATTAATGTACAGCTCATAACATAAACCACAGCATTAACCTGCTTTTACTTCCAATACTCTTACTTTCCTCTATTTGTTCCATTTTTTTCTGCCTCCTGTTCCCTAATATTAATTATATATACAAAATGATTAGGTAAATTAGCTATTACCTCTCAAGAGAGGGATCTTGGATTGATTGTGGATAGTTCTCTGAAAACATCCTCTTAGTGTGCAGCAGCAGTCACAAAAGCAAACATTTTACCCCTGTAAAGAATCATTTAAAAATGGGATAGAGAATAAGACCGAGAATATCGTATTGCCTCTGTATAAATCCATGGTATCCCCACATCTTGAATACTGAGTACAGATGTGGTTGCCTCATCTCAAAAAAGATATTTTAGCACTAGAAATAGTTCAGAAAAGGGCAACAAAAATTATTAGAGGTTTGGAATGGCTGCCATATGAAGAGAGATTAAAAAGACTGGGACTTTTCATCTTAGAAAAAAGCAGACTAAGGTGGGGATATGATAGAGGTCACGACTAGTGTGGAGAAAGTGAATAAGGAAAAGTTACTTGTTCTCATAACATAAAAACTGTGGGCCATCAAATGAAATTAATAGGCAGCAGATTTAAAACAAAGTATTTCTTCACTCAATGCACAGTCAATCTGTGGAACTCCTTGCCAGAGGATGTTGTGAAGACCTAGGACTTTAACAGGGTTCAAAAAAGAACTAGATAAATTCATGGAGGATCAGTCTATCACTTTTTTTTAGCCAGAATGGATAGGAATGGTGTCCCTAGCCTCTGTTTGTCAGAAGCTGGGAATAGGCAACAGGGGTAAAATCACTTGATGATTCCCTGTTCTATTCATTCCCTCTGGGGCATCTGGTATTAGCCGCTGTCGGCAGACAGGACACTAGGCTAAATGGACCTTTGGTCTGACCTAGTATGGCCGTTCTTAAATTCTTATGGTTATTTATTCAGAAGTTAATTTTTTGCACCAATTTTCATCCAGTTTTTTATTTTTGTAATAAACACTGATACATTGCTAGGAAATGTTAAACAAAATAAAACCCAAAAACCCAGGGTCTCAATTATGATAGCTTTATTGCTCTCTGGGGTTGCGTGAAGCCTTTGACTTCATGTCCCACAAAAAGCCAGCCTCGGAAATGCACTGCTGGCCATGCCTTTTTCTATAGTTGTTTGCATCAGGTTTTTAATGTAGTGCTGGCTTCCCCACCGTGGGAACCCACTTTTGCTGACTCTACACCAGCTGACTTCCCAAATCCATGTCAGCCACCAGAATCCTCTCTCTTAGGTTTACAGGCATCAACTCCAAGGAACATACTCAATTCCCAGCCATCTCCTAGTGTAATCGGTACAAATCCCTCTATATGCAGGTCATTATGCGTTGCCAAGGTCTCCAGTTACAAACCTCCCCTCTTAGAAATCCTTTGTAAGTTCACCCGCATTGTGAAATCTATGGTATAAAGCAATGTGCAAAAAATAGTTCCTTGAACAATTCTTCCTTCCTGTGCCCAGTTTTGCATAGACTTGTCACAAATGCCATAAAAAAAAACCCAGAGACAGAGAGAGAATCCTGATCTTGCAGAGGAATGGTTTTCTTGTAAAACGTCTCTTTCCATGCAGTGGGAAGATGAGCCAACAGAACTAGTAGGCTGGGGCATGTCTCTTTCTCCAAAAGATGCACTTTCCAGTGGAACATTAGCACCTCTCCAAATACCCAGAGATGTTTCCAAAGCAACTGCTGACCTTGCACTCCTACAATTCTGGGCAATCCGAGACCCAGATTTGCATGGGAACGTAACAGGTTCTTTGTGGAAATGGGGTGGCGAGATCCTGTCGGACCGGCATTATGGGGCAAGCCCATACTATTTGTGCACGTGCAGCTTTGGAGCACCCAAGAAAGGTCTGTGCCCCAGCACAGGAGAGCTGCAACTGAAGTGTTGTGACAAGGCCACTTTGAGATTCTGCCATTGGATTACGTCCGGGGGGAGGGAGGAGGCAATGCCATGGCCTTTTCAGGGATGGTACCACCCCAAGGGTTGGCCAATGTATGCAAGAGGCCTTGGGAAGAGAAGTCACAACCTCCAACTCCAAACATGCAACCCTCTGTCTAGAGCTGGGCTTTGTGCCCCAGGACATCTACAAGTGAGGGGTCACCATCTTGGATGGTCCTGAATTTCCCCTGGATCCAGTGGATGTGGAGGGCACTGGCACTATCTCGCTTCAAGCAGAGTGAAGGTTGGCAGTAGGAAAAGTCTTGTCTACTCAGCCCATTCTTCAGCTGCCCCAGGGGCCAGGGAAAGAGAAAATCCACAGAATCCCCCAACACACAACGGGGGAGCTGTAATAAGCTCTGCCCCTGGCTGAATCTTACCTGGGAAGAGGGTTTTGCAGTGTGAAAGCAGCTGCGTGGATTTCAGAGCATGGGCGGGGGGGGGGGGGGCACGGAATTTCCTAAATCTGCCAGCCAGAGGGCAATCATGCATGCATGTGAAAGCAGTAGCACCTCAATAAAACTTAGTCTTGCAGAGTACGGCACCGTGCGCAGGAATGACGGGGTTCCTGAAAAAGCCCCCCGATGCACATGCAGATATTCATACACATAGGGTGCATCTAGACCGGCAAGATTTTGTGCAAAAGCAGAAGCTTTTGCGCAAAATCTTGCCGTCTGTCTACACTGGCCGCGAATATTTGCACAAGAACACTGACTTTGTACTGTACAAAATCAGTGGTTCTTGCACAAATGCTCCAACGCGCCCGCTCAGGGATAAGCCCTCTTGCGCAAGTATTCTTGCACAAGAGGGACAGTGTAGACAGCCACGTTAATTTCTTGCGCAAGAAAGCCCGATGGCTAAAATGGTCATCGGAGCTTTCTTGCGCAAGAGAGCGTCTATACTGGGCATGGATGCTTTTGCGCAAAAGCAAATCTTTTGCACAAAGGCACATGCCAGTATAGACGCTCTCTTGCGCAAATACTTTTAATGGAAAAACTTTTCCGTTAAAAGTATTTGCGCAAAATCATGCCAGTCTAGATGCAGCCATACTCTCCAGGATAATGCCTAGCTCTTAGCTAGTCTGTTTCTTCAGATCTCTAAGCACTTTGCAAAGGAGGTCAGTATCATCATCATCCCCATGTTACAGGTGGGGAAACTGAGGCACGGAGCTGGGCAATGTCTTGCCCAAAGTCACATGGCAGAGCCAGGCACAGAAGCCAGTTCAGGGCTCTTACTCACTGCAGCACACTGCCTCCAGTGGGTTTTTGCCCATGAAAGCTTATGCTCCTACACTTCAGTTAGTCTATAAGGTGCCACAGGACTCCTCATCGCTTTTGCCTCCAGTTGTAGCTATTGATGTGTATCCATCTATACAAATAGACCTGGTCAACACACATCCAAAGGTTGTACACAGCATCCAATAAAATAGATTGTTTCACTTGCCCTGTCTCTTCCATATCCAAGGGGGTATTTTATTTTTAAAAATGGCTTTTATTCTGAAACAATATTTGGGGCAAAAATGGTCTATTTGGTCAGCTTTTGCAGGGGTGGGGGAGAGTCATGAAAAATGTGTCTTTTTCGAATGTTTCCTTTAAAGTTGGTGTTGAAAACTTTATCAAAATGCTTATCAACTCTTGTATATGCAAAGTTTTAACAATCATGTCAAACATTTCCAAGGAAAGTTTGGAAGGAAAAATGGGGGAGAAATGGCAATTTAAAAAACTGAGTAAATGAAAAATGGATCCATTTCAAATCCTTTGACACAAAATCAAGTTAGAAATCGTGAGACAAACAAGTTCACCATTTTTGACTGGCTCTGCACACACACACACAAACCTCTATGTATGAGAGAGAGACAGTGTGTGTGTGTGTGCGTGCGCGCGCGCGCGTAAATCTAGACATGCTGTTAACACCCAGTCTGTCTTTACGCTCAGCAGTGATGTAAAGATTATCCCAATAATGAAGGGGTGATCATTAGAATTTGAACTTTCGATCATTGAAAATTTGCTGCCTATGTAAGGTTAAAAACTGGGACCAAACTTACAGGTTTTGAGTCGATGAATCGGACGCTGATATACAGAGATATGTCATGTCCTGAAACAGAAGGAAAGAGACATTACAATACCTTCAATACGTTTGTAACCAGAAATCTCCACCCTCTACAATCCTCTTACCCTTGGCCCCAGACTTTTTTGGCACCCTCACCAGCATGACACTGGTGAATTAGATGTCAACTTTTGTCAGGTCTGTGGGCGTCATCTGAGCTTTGACACATTTATAGCTGAAAACCAGACCAGCTCACTTCTATGTTAATATTGTTCAAGATAAACCTATAAGGATGAGTTTAGTTTCTATAAAATGCTCGTAAATTGCTGCCTGTGTTCATCTCACTTGGAGTGGCTGAATTCCATGCTGGCAGGTAAAACATGTTTGTTTTATAGCACTGTCAAAACACCTGCTTTGAACATGTGACTTCCCCCCCCCCCCCCCGCCCCTCAGGAAGGATTATTAAAATTAGGCGGTGGGCCATCCAAGGACAAAGGCTTTGCTGATTACCCCATCCACCCATGAGAAATCACAGGCAGTAGGTCTCGTTCTATAGGTATTAATGCTGGAAGAAGGAAATAAAGATAAGTGACGTGAACATTGTTCATCTCTTTGCTGTTTGGACTCTTACAAGGGCGCTGGAACTAAGAAACAAAAGGCAGAGATCCCCAGGGTCAAACTGGGTTGGCCCTGAATAGGCATTCAAGGCTGATGGTTTACTACCCCTCCTTCATCTTTTGGAACCATAGACTGATACTCATTTGCGCATAGACGTTGCCTCCTTTAGCCCGCAAATACAACTCTCATTTCTTTCTCCTAGTTACTAACTCCTTAATTAGTTTGCAGTGCTGTGAGAGCTAAGATACCAATTGGAATATGACTGGTCTCTCAGGACGAGGAGCAAACTAACTATTTTGTTGTGTTTTAGTCCAGGCCACTACTTAGCATGATGTGCAGCTTGCATGGGTGGCAAGATAGACTGGAGAGCCCCAGGGACTGTCTGTCACTCCATGGTCAGACTGTTCCAGGGATCCAGGAGGTCACAAATTGTTATCGGGGTGATGAAATCTACTACAAAACACAGCACCTCTTTGGTATGCCTGTCCTGCTTTTGACATTGGCTGTATGACAGCCAGCTTGTAGGGTTGCCAGATAAAAATACCAGACATAGCAGGAAAAAATTGATTGAGCAAAAAAACAAACAAACAAACTACCACCACCACGGGGACCAAAGTTGTTGAGGAAAAAAAAAACAACCTCACAAAAAAAAGAGTTATGGTGCCTTTAAATCCCCACGATCCCCCCGCCCTTACCAGACGTGGCAGGGGAAGAATGTTCCAAGCGGCCTTCCGTCTGAGAAAAACAGAAAATACTGGACATTTTACATGTCCAGTAATTTCTGGGTTTTTTCCAGATAGAGCTGCAAATAGCAGACTGTCTGGGCCAATACCAGACACCTGGCAGCCCTACCAGCTTGGGATGAAATCCTTGGCCCTGTTGAAGTCAAAGGCCTCCGCAAAATCCAGGATGGAATATGGGTAAAAATTCCCCAAAGAAGGGATAGGAACATGTCATTGATTTTCCTGGATTACATAAGTTGTGGACCCTGGCTGATTTATAGCCCGCTTTTCAGACAACACCAGCCCCTGTCCAGATCAGTAAAAGGAGTTATTCTTTATTTAGGGCAGTACCCCCTCTGCCAGGCACTTTCCACATATTTAAGGACAGTCCTTGTGATGAGGGGCTCACAGTGTCATCACACCTAAACCCAGTGAAGAGCATCTATGTTTAAAACACATGGTGGAATCCTGGCTCCATGGACTCTACTGGGAGTCTTGCCATGAACATCATACTGTCCCCAGGATTTTTTCCACTGTTCCTGCTTAGCAGATCATCGTTCTGGCGAGCCCTGTTCTGATCCCAGTCAGGAAGGGCTTGTTTTTCCTAATGAAGTCAAGTGTTCCATGGAGAACACCCAAAATAAAGTGAACTTGACATGGTGCAGCCAATACTTGAGTGCTGGGACACTTGGGATTCCCGTGGTGAAGCTATGGAAAAGGATCTGAGAATCTTCCAAGCCCATATTTAGGGGATGTAGTTACAACCCAAGTATTCCTGAACTAATTGCAACATGGGTCCATCTTGGGACGTGGCTGGGACTTTCACCAAGTGCTGAGACCACGCGACAGCCAAGAATTTGGCACCATTCGGGAACCTGGTTAGAACACAGACAGTTCCCATCTATTTTTCAGCGTGGAACCAGTGTATGTTGAAGATGGGGGTGAACATGTGGTAACGAGTTCACCTCCCATGGAGCTAGTTGTGGTAGGTATGGGCCTCACCTGGATTAGGAAGATGGTGTTTAAACATCTACCCATGCAATCACTCCTATCGCTCCTTTTCCTTTTTCTAGTTATATAGAAAACCTATGGTTATAGGCAGTGCTTTTTTTTGTAAGAAAAAAGGTGCCGGCACTCCAGGCTCAAAGTTGTTGAGCAAAAAAAAAAAAAAGGAAAAGTTGTTGAGAAAAAAAAACACGCTGGGGGCCAAAATGCAGTCATGGCCCCTTTAAGAGCTGCATCGCATGTCCTGGGCGAGCTTCCGTCAGGAGCCAAGCCACCCCAGAAAATAAGTGCCGGTACGCCAGAGCACAATCCCATTCAATTAAAGTATGATGGGAAAATAGGTGCCAGAATGCCATGCTGGCACGTACTGTCACCAAAAAAGCACTGGTTATAGGGATTAAGTTAGTTCCCTTTATCTCTATACATATGAGAGAGTTTGTGTGTCTGTGTATCTCTGTGTGTGTCTGTCTGTCCATATCTGTCTGTTTGTTCAAGAACTTCCTCCTAAATAGGAGGCTAGAACTACCACATTTGATATGCAGCTTCCTCTTATCATAACTTAAAACAAGGCCGGGGTTTGGTTATGCCAGGACCATGGGATGTGCCTGGAATGAGATTGCTTCTTAGAAAACCAAACAGAAAAGAGACAGAATCACCAGGCAGGTGAAAAGCGCAGGCTGCCCCACCACCACCCCGCATCCTGGACCTGCCCCAGATTCAGAGCCTCCCACCCCCAGGGCTTATTCCCCCAATTCCTACTAGAACATTGCTGGCTGTCTCCTTTCGTCAGGGAGTGAGGGGAAAGTGCAGCTTGCTGCATTCTTCACTCTGGCTGAGGCACGGGGGCAGATGAACCTGAACCTGTCCCCACTGGGGGGCATGCGCCCCTTCCCTGCCTGTGCCCACTGGAGCTGCAACAACCATGAAGAGGTGCTTCTCACCTGGCCCCAAGCTGCTGCAGGTAGAGAGGGCTGGGACAGTCCTCCCTCCCCAGAGCAGCCTGCATACTGAACCCCTCATCTCCAGCCCCAACCTAGACCAATGACTTTAGTGAAGCCTGGACATTTTCATTTTATTTACCAAATATATATATATATATATATATATATATATATATATATATATATATATATATATATATTGAGTTACAGACCTGAGCAAAACCAGGTAAATCTTCTAGTATTATTTATGTACACTCTCCCATAAACCTGCCTTTTATTAATATCAACATGCACCAGTGAGCCTGCTTTCCTTATTTATACACTCACACACCCATTAGCCAACACACCCAGAATATACACACACACACACCTATGGCACTCCCTCCTCTTGCCCTAACACATCTTAATCTACTATATATTTGAGAAAGCGACGAGGAGTCCTGTGGCACCTTATAGATTAACTGAAGTGTAGGAGCATAAGCTTTCGTGGGCAAAGACCCACTTCGTCAGATGCATGTAGTGGAAATTCCTGACGAAGCTTTTGCCTGAAGTTTCTCCCCCACACACTCTCCCCCCCATTTGTATGGGAATATTGTTGGCTGTTCCCATGTATCAGGGAGTGAGAGGAAAATGCTCAGTTTATTGGCTAAGGCGTGGGGGGCAGATAAACCTGGACCAAACCGAGCTGGGGGGCATGCTACAGGCTCAACTACCCACCTTTGTACCCCTAGAGATGACTATGGGGAGCCTGCAGTACCCCAGTCCAGGCTGTGCTGATCAGCCGTGCTATGGAGGGGACTGGCCTGGGAGCCATTGGTAGACTGAGGCCACAGAACAGTCGGACAGTCCATCCCTGGGGGAATCTCTCTCTCTGCCTGAGCCTCTGCCAAGAGCTTAGCGGGGCCTTGTTATGGGGAAAGCCATGGTCTGAATCCACCTCTCAGCAGGGCTGACCTTAGGGACAATGGCACCCTGGGAAAATTTGTGTTGGGGGGGCCCTGATGCCTGTGGGCGTAGCACCCCCCATTTCCCCTGGCAGCCCTGGGCTCCCCAACTCCTGCACCCCCATCCTGTGCCCCCTTTACCACTAACCCCTTCATTATGCCCCCTTCTTCCCAGCCCCTGCACTTTCCTCCCACCTGTACCCCCAGCCCTGCACACCCAGCATGCCCAGCCACACTGCCCCCCTGCCCAGTACCCTCCACCCCCTTTGCACAGCAGTACCCATGCCACTTGCCCCTCCCACTCTGGCTACAGCACCCTGGGCATGGGTCCAGTTTGCCCAGCCCCAGGGCCAGCTCTGCCCCTCAGGCAGTAAGAGGTGGGCGACACTGCTCCGGGATCTCTTTGCCATCTCCTCTCTGTCCCCCTATACTGGTCAGTCTCTCCTCTTCAGACACTTGTATTGTGCCCATCACCTTGGTGTCTGGGTGCCATCACCACTGTGACTTCCCAGAGCTGGCTGTTTCCTTTCAAACGCAGAGTTCCTGCACACGTGTGCACACCCACATCCAACACACACACCGCCCACAACACACACGGGCGCAGGCAAATCCCATTTAGGAAGAGCGCACAGCGGAGCTGGAAGAGGCTGGGTGTGATGCACAGCGGTGAATCTCCCGGGAACACTGCCCTTCTATAAACCCTCTGCCTAGCGTGAGAATTCGCCTCTCGCACAATGGAGAGACTCCAAATTAGTTTGGGGAAAAGGGGGTTGGTGGTTTCCTCATCCGTACACATCACCAAACCACTGCCCGCTCTGACACGGACTGGCAGCTGCTGCCAAAGGGACGAGGGAAATTGGGTAGCGGGGGGGGGAGAGGAGTTGGCACAGGGGGTTGGCACAGCGGGTTGCAGGCCTGGGCAAGCAGGGGGGCTGCAAGTCAGGCGTGAGGTGTGTCAGAAGGGGACTCTCGAGCATTGCTTGGCGTGAGGTGCATTAGCCGAGGCAACCTGAGCGCAGCCCTGGAATACGACTCGGGGCTGCAGCTTGTGGTCAGAAGAGACAGGGCCATGCAGCTGCAGCTGGCCTATCTGACACCTGCTGGCCTCGTGCCAGAGCACCCGGTCTAGCCACAAACTAAGCAGTCACCTGCCCCCAAAGTGAGATGTGCGGCCCTGCCTGCCGCCTCCAGCCCTGTGACTAGCTCCTCTGTGCATCTTGCCAGCAGCTCCCCTCTCCCCCGCCTCTCCTCCGGAATTAACTGCTGCTCTGCGAGCCGTTTCCTCTGCCCGGCTGGAGACAGGCTCCCCCGACGGAGGAGGGAAGAGGACAGCGCTGCTGCCTGCATGGGAACAGCGCTGGGGTTTGTGGTTCCCTGCCTGGCTCTGTGATTGACACATTGCTCAATCCACCATGCCTTTCCGGTTCCCCTTTTCCTCCAGTCCCACGTGCTCGAACGTGTCGTAAGAGCGCGCTGTGGTTCGCCACCCGTCTGGCGTGGCCGGGCTCTGGCAAGGACGGCTCCCAGGCAGCTGCTGCTCCTGCAGCCGTTTCTCTGATTTTACAAATTACTCAATGGCCCTTAGAGGAAAAGCCTCCGGCTGCTATTTCTTTGTAACTCTCCTGGGCAGAAGGAAAGCCCAGCAGTGCAGGCCCACTGCTGCCGGAACAAACCCAGGATCCTCTGCTTCCCTGCATGGCCACACAGCCATCGGCAGAGGTCAACCCAAGAACCTTCCACGCCAAAGACACCAGGTCTCTGCCACTGTGAACATGCAACAGCTCCCGGGGGAATGCCCTCTGACCTTTCACCCTGGCCGGAAGTTTCCCCAACTACAGGAGATGTTTGAATGGCAATGCCGGCCTCCAGAATAGCTGCTGAGCTCCTCAGGTTACTGTTGCAGCCTATGGAGCTAGGGGAAAGTCCTACCCACACTGTAATATGGACGGAGCCTACTCCCTCCCCAAGAGGAGTGGAAGATAAACAGGAGAGTGGCCCAGCAGGGAGGAAGCATGGTAGCACGTGAAACTGGGCTTCCAGAAACCTGGAGTCTCTTCTTAGCACTATCACAGAACTGTTGGGTACCCTTGTACAAGTCACTGCCTGGCTCTGTGCCTCAGTTTCCCCTCCCACCTATCTTGTCTGTTTTGTCCTGCAAGCTCTTCTCGGCAGTGGGTGTCTCTGGCTAAGTGTATGTACAGCACGTAGTACAATGGGGCCCTAATCTCGCTCAAGGGAGACAACTGGTAATAATAACAGTCGCTGGAAGGGAGAGACTATCAGACAGGAGAGTGGGGAACACAAGTATGGAGGGCTTAGAAGCTGCAGAGACCGAGAGGCACAAGAGATGTATGGATTTGTCTAGTCAGTTAAATACCGCTTCAAGCAGCAGAACCAGCTGACTCAGGCATGGGTACAGGTAGAATCTAGTCCGACATCCTTGGGATCTGACTGGTGCCAAACCAGACAATTTACCAAACCATGGGAGGTCAATATTGTCTAGCAGCATGACCAACACTTCCACTGCTTACTGGGCTCTTAGAAGACATTTAGGGGAATATTAGAGCTAAATAACAGCACAGAACACTGAGAGCCAGGACTGGTGACTGCAAACAAACTTTATGGGACAGCAGGAAACTTGGCCACACCCACGTTCAGTGTATATCCAGCTAACTAAAGTCATGCCGGACAATGGAGGTTGCCAGACCAGAGAGTGCCGGACTAGAGAGGTTCAACCTGTACTAAGTTCACACATATTCGCTTTCCTATCCACTAGAGGGCAGCAGCGCACTTACACAAGAGCTGGTGCTGCAGATGGGCCTGAGGATGTGGGGCTAGCTAAGGGGGATCTGGGTTGCTTCCCATTATTTTTTCCTATTAACCTGCTATTTTTCACTCTGCAATTCTACCCTCCCCTGGCTCCCACCCAGAGCGGCAGAGGATGGAGAACTGCCTGGTGCTCTTCACGTCTATCTCCCTTAGAACTAGCCCCAGTGGCACTGCTCAGATCTGCTCCGGACCATCCCCAAACTGGCGTGGAGCTGGGGCTTTCAGTTCTGGCTCTTTGGGAAGCTACAGGCCCCCAGCGCCAAGAATTCCAGTGCACTGCAACGGGGTCCCACCGTTCCCCCTGCGCTAAACAAGAAAATGTCTGAAAATTGAGTCCTATTGCTACCTCACCCTCTCAGGTCATCCGTTAAACCAGGGGTGGGGAACTTAAGGCCCGAGGGCCAGATCTGGCGTTGGCTTGCCTGGATCCAGTCCCTGAGGCTTGGGGCTGCCCCCCCTCAGCACTGGGGCTGCCCCCCTCAGCACTGGGTCCTCTCCTGCCCAGATTCCACACACCCCTCTGCTCCTGTACCCTGCCCGGCCTTCCCAACCCCAGCCTGCTTCTGCACCCTCCCGTCCATCCAGACCCCACCCCTCCAAGCCTGTGTTCCAGCAGCCTCATCCCACACACTTAACTCTCCTTTCTGGCCCCAAGCAGAGCCTAGGGGGCCACAAAATCTACTAGTCCAGGAGCCCGCAGGCTCTGGTGTGTGAGGGGAACGTGAGGAGTGTCTGTCTGCTTCTCACTTGGGGACGGGAGGGGTGTTGATTTATGTTTGTTTGTTTGTCTGTTTGCTTCTCACTTGTGTGTGGCCCCCATTGATTTTTCCATGGTCAGCGGCCCCCGACCCACAAAAGGTTCCCCACCCCTGCTTAAGCCAAAAACAGAGCTGCTGCAGCTGCCCCTCCCCACCACGATTCCTTCTGCATGAGCACTAGAGGTGCTCTGGCCCTCGGCAGAGACATTGTACTGAGTGTGAGAAAACCAACTTCCTGACCAGCCCGAAAGTCCCCTTCCCTGCCTTGACAAAAGGGAAGCCTCCGGCGGAGGTGCTGGTCTGAATCCACAGGCTGCAGCAGACACCAGCACCAGAGCCCTCACACATCCCGTCACACAAGAGCGTGGCTGTGTCATCTTCCCACTGGGACAAGGTGCAGTTTAGTGGCATTTGCCTGCTTCTTCCCTCCCCCGCTACTGCTCATATCCTTGGGTAGATGGGTGGCCCCGGGTAGCTCCAGAACCAACGTCCGCCAACACCTGAGCTAGAGGAAAACTCCGCTTGCCTGTGGGCCAGCCACCAGTCACACAAAGGACCTGTTCCCCACCATGCAAATGCCACAACTCCCATTGACTCCAGTGGTCCTGTGTTTGTGACCTCCCTGAGGCAGAGGCTTAAAGGGGAGGGAAGCAAAGAAGTGGGGAGGTATTCGGAAGCGGAGTTGTTGTTACAGGGCCCGCCACGGGGGGGGTTAGATACGGGTTCAGTTGTTCCCTTACACACGCTCTTCGGTGCACGCTTGTGAGCTCCCTGCTGGTGGCAGCAAGCGCACTGCTCATGACCGGAAGGACTGTCCAGCCTAGCCCTCCGTGTTTGCTGGGGATGGGGAGAGCGGCCCCTACCCATTCGTGGCAGACACATGAGCCGAGCAGGCCACGCACCATTCCTTGGGTCACGGACTCATCTGCAAAATCCATGCCGGGCATGTACCTGACGACAAGGTGTCTAGGCTGTCCTGGGCCGGACACAGGGTCTCATTTCAAGGAGCCCCAAAGGGCTGTTTCCTAAACTCGCTCCCTTTGCCTGCGCCTCGGCAGCATGTCTAGGTTCGCCGTCTATCGGACAGCAGCCAGGCACCCAGCACCCACCCCACTCATCCCAAACCCAACTCCTGAGCCCATTACCCAGCTGCCACCAGCACAAAAGTGCCGTCTCCCCTGCCCTCCCCTCCCCCCGCCTCAAAGTGGCCCTGGGCCACCCCAATTTGCCCATGTAGCGTGCTTGGCAGAAGTACAAGTCTGGAGCTGCCAAAGGCCTGGATGCAAACTTGCGTGCGTACCAGGCTATCTGCACACACACGGGGCTCCCAAACGAGGAACACTTGATTCACGCACAAACAGCTGCAACGCCCCCTCCCGCATGCACAGCTCTTCTCCAGCCAGCAAGAAGCCTGCACCACTGCACAGAGCTGGGATGCCCTCTCGTGGCCCAGATTCTGTCTAGCAGGCACCCATTCTCCTCCCTGGCATCAAGCTCGCTAGAACCCTGCAAAGCTACAGATACCTGCTTTATAGCCACAGTTATCCACATCCGTGGAGGTAGATGCAGGTATCTGCAGCTCATTTTTGCAGATATGGATGAGGATACAAATTTTGATCTTGAACCCTACAAATTTGTAGATATCTGCTTGATATCCACACACAGTCAACCTGTGGAACTCCTTGCCAGAGGACATGGTGAAGGTTAGGACGGTAACAGGGGTCAAAAAAGAGCTAGATAGAGTCATGGAAGTTAGGTCCATCAATGGCTATTAGCCAGGATGGGTAGGAATGGTGTCCCTGGCCTCTGTTTGTCTGGAAATGAGTGACAAGGGAGGGATCACATGAGGATTACCTGTTGTGTTCCCTCCCTCTGGGGCATCTGGCATTGGTCACTGTCGGCAGATAGGACACTGGTCTGGATGGACGGTTGGTCTGACCCAGTATGGCCGTTCTTATGCATGGGGTTCCGCAGCTGTCAATATCAATATCCGTGGCTCTCTTTTGCAGAGTCAGATGAGGATGCGGATAGAAATTGTGTATCCACGCAGGGCTCTAATTATAGCAGCAAAGTCTTTTCTCCAGAGATCTCTAAGCACTTCCGGGACATTAGCAAACTGAGCTGGACAGCCCCTGCTCCTGGAAGCATTATTGTCCCCACTTCATAGCAGCAATGCTCACCTCTCATATTTCCCTCCTTCCCATCTCCCCAGGCTGCAGCTGCGAACGCACTCCCACTCACCTCCAGCACGGCCCTGGCGTTGTTGTGCACAGACAGGATGTGGGTGATCCCGTTCTTTGTCAAACTTTCTCCATCCTCGGAATCTGTAGGCAGAATTAAACTTATAAGCACCCAACCCTGCCTTTAAAAATTGGCCCGTAAAGTAGTAATATTAGTTTTCAGCAGCTAAAACACATAGCGGTCTTTTGGCTAAGATCACGTGAGTGTCAGTTTGGTATAATGGTCCAGCAGGTCTTTCCCATTTCTAGTAGCTCTGATCTTATTAGAAATTAAAGCTGGTCAAACTCTGGATTCTTCCCCTTCGCCCCCTCCCTCAGAAAAAGTTCCAACAAAAATGCAATTTCGTTTGGTTTGGTTTTCCCGGAAATTTTCAGTGGAAAATTTTGACTTTGTCAGAAAATATTTGGACAAAAATGGCCATACCCTCAAAACAGCTCAGTTTTCAGCCAAAGCAAATTCAGTTTTCAGGGTTTGATTTTTTTTTTTAAGCTAAAACATTTCTGAGGAGAACAGACACTGTGCAGGAACATTTTACTTTAATCAAAAAAACAATGTTCCAAAAAAAGCTTTGATGGGAAAATATCATCAGCCCTGTGAGAGACATACCTCTACTAGTGCCAGCATGGGTTCCTGGGGGGGCGGGAAAGGTACACCATTCAGAAATGGAATCATTCAATCCAGTCACACAATCTTTTGACAGTGGAAAAGATTGTGGGCATTGTGCACTCTCATATGTAAACGGAAACGGAGTTTGAGACGTTCTGAACTCTACTCCAGTCTCCCTTTCCCAGCTTTTTGGAGACTGTGGATGTAGATATTCTCCTCCTCCATACTTCTTTGGTTTATTTTCAGTCTGGAAGATGCCCGGACTCTCAGCATTAAGATGAGAACTCCACCAGCCGCATTGGTGGAGCAGAGCCATTTTGTGACCAGCTGGAAAACTGACAAGTCTGGAGTGTTCTTACCATTTAAATTCCCCTCCAGAGCTGGGACCCCATGGCCTCCTGCAAACAGGCACAGAGATGTGCCCAGCCCATAGGAATGACAGCAAGTTCTCCTGTTTAAAGGCAGCAGTGGCTAATTCAGCATCTGGTAGCAATGCTTAGGAGAGACATAAACTGCTCCCTCTAGTGACTACATAGTGTGTCCCAGATCCTGCTTAGCCGCTCACCTGTTGCAGGATTGTTCTGCAGTAACACAAACTTTCCAATCCCTCCCCCTGCCAATCTCCTCTTTGGTTCCCTGTGCCTGTCTCCTTCAGGCATCTCTCACTCTGGGAAAGGAATAAACCATGAGCAGCACGCACACAAGAATTCCAAGCAAGTCTAGGAAAACAGCTCCAAAGACGGGTATGTCTACACTGCAACCTGGATCAGGTTTGCACTAGTGCTCTAAACAGCTGTGTAGATGCTGCAGCTTGGGGGTCTCAATTCCCCCCACCCTACAAATAAGCAAACCAAGGCTGGGAGGCAGTGTAGATGTATTCTATCGGTCCACCTAGGACTGTAAATGGTGCTGCTATAACTAACAAAGCAAAGGTGGGTCTCCAGTTTACAGCCAGAATGTCCGAGTTCTAATCCCAGCACTTGACAGCAACTCCCTCTGCGACCCTGGGCAAGCCACCCAGCTGCTCTGTGCCTCAGTTTCCCCCACTGCTCAATGGAATACTCAGACTTGGCTCTCCACCTACCTCTCCCAAGCAGGGTGAGGAGTAATGAGTTAATATCAAAGGGATTTGAGAATGAAAAGTACTGAGAATTAGAATAAGCCCACACCCACCTGTAGCCAGACAGCCCCCCCATCTCATCCATCTTATTTGCCTCTCTGAAGCATACAGGACAGAGAAGACGCAATAAAATCAGCATAGTCTATGCTGGCTCATCTGATCCTGAGAAGCTGAAAACATAGATATGAGGAGAGAACGATTAAGGCAAAAAGCTGGCCTCGAGGCTGCGAGAAGTACCCGGCTGGCACCCATGTTGATACGAACACACAGTCCCTGGGAGAGGAATTTCCCACTGAGAAAAGAATGCCCAGTACTTCCAATTTAGTTATCTCTCTTACAAGTGTAAATTAAGTTCACAACTCCCTTGTAAGAACTGGTCTCACAAAAGGCAGACCAGCACTATTTGGCATCACAGATAAGAAAGAGAAATACGTGACCCCATGGGTATAAAGATGGGTACAGCAGCACACTCACTTTTGAGTGTCATTCTATCCTCTACCTGCTGGTCGGGTTAGGTGTTTGACCTTCCGAGGTTCTATGGGGACGCCCACCTCGTATTTTCGTCTTTCCTAGGAATTGAGGGACCGGCCCTGGCCTGACACGCTGGAGTCGAGAGGCACAGAAGGGGGTAAAAATTGTACCTGGATGTGGTCCTCTGTCTTAAGTGTACACAGACTTAGAGCTCTTTAAAGGTTAAGCTGTTACTTGGTACTATTATTTCTGTTTTCCTATCTTTATCTTCTTTGTAACCATTTTTAAGATCTATATTTTGCTAGCAGTTAAGAAATAGAACAATAGCCATTGCAACCATATGATTTATAAGCTTCCTCAATAAACCTGTAACTGTTTAAGCTTTAACCTGACTCCTTCAGTTGCTGTAACAGAACCAGGCACAATTTAAAAGAACTTCAGCCGGTCTTAAGGGACAGATATAGGGAGAGCTTGGGCGTTTGGATTTGTGTCACTCCCAGGTGGCAGATCCATTGGGGCACTTCTCAGCCTCCCCCTGGCTGCCCGCTGCGAAGGAATCACAGATTCTAGCAGCTAAAATCTGAAGTGTAATAAGCTCTCCCTGCAAACTTATTGGGGCGCTCGTCAACCTCCTCCAGGTTGCCCGCTGCAAGGGACCCCGGTCTCAGCAGTTGAAGTCTCGGGTGTATAGCACACACACACACCACTCACTGCCCTGACCATCGTCTGACACCACCCAGGACTTTGCGGCTGTCTCTTTGCTGCACACCAGTGTCCTTCTGGCCCTCGCTACTACTCTAGCGATAACGTGTTTCCTCCTGTTCTGAAAATCTGGGCCCAGCAGAACCACTGATGACTATGGCTCACAGCTTTGTAATGCTGCCTTTCTCTCTGGAAAAATACACACTTTGCTGGCTGTCCCCTCCTACACATTACACACAGTGGGTATCAACACTGCAGACATATCGTTGACAATCTACAACCTGACCTGGAAAACAATTCCTCACTCTGACAGGCCTTGGGAGACAGATCAGTTCTCCCCTACAGACAGCCCCCCCAACATGAAGCAAATCCTTTCCAGCAGCCACACATCATACCTCAGATACTCTCATCCAGGAACCTACCTCTGCAACAAACCCCGTTGCCAACCCTGTCCACACATCTATAAAAGTGACACCATCACAGGACCTAACCACATAAGCCACCACATCAGGGGCTCATACACGTGCACATCCTCCAATGTGATCTAAGCCATCAAATGCCAGCAATGCCCCTCTGCCCTGTACATTGGCCAAACCCAGACAGTCTCTGCGACAAAGGATATAAATCAGACATCAGAAATGGTAACACCCATGGTAGAGGAACATTTTAACCTTCCTGGTCACTCAGGCATGGATTTAAAAGTAGCCATTCCTCTACAAAGAAATTTTACCAACCAATTACAGAGAGACTGATAACTGGAATTTATCTACAAATTCATCTTGAATAAAGACATAAACTGGTTAACGCACAAAGCCAATTTCTCCTGTCTTTACCATCCGCATTTTCACATCAAAAACTATGAATGGGACACATCCAGCCCACTTAGGCTATGTCTAGACTGCAATCCTCTTTTGAAAGAGGCTTTTTCGAAAGATATTTTCGAAAAAGTCTCTTTCGAAAAAGAGCGTCTAGACTACAACCAGTACTTTTGAAAAAGCAAGCCGCAATCTGGATGCGCTCTTTCGAAAAAGCACAGTTTGCATTACACAGCGCCTTTTTTCAAAAGAGCACTTTCGAAAAAGGCGTTATTCCTTGTAAAATGAGGTTTCCTGTGGTTGAAAAAACTGCTGCGTTCATTCGATTTATTTTCGAAAGAATGTGGCAGCAGTCTAGACGCAGGGCAAGTTTTTTTAAAAAAAACCTATAGTCTAGACACACCCGTAATTAGCTTCATTAACACAGGTCCTACAATTGATAGGTACTTCTTTTACTGCTATATATATCTTGGATTCTGGTATTTCCACTCCAGTTCATCTGATGAAGTGGGTTTTCCCCATAAAAGCTCAGGATCCTATATATTTCTGTTAGTCTCTAAAGCTACACTGCGGAGCTATTTCGAGATACCTCCGGTATCCCAAAATAACTATTCCACGTCTTAAGAGCAAGCCCATAATATCAAAATATAACAGGCTCGCTATTCCGATGTCCCTGTAAACTTCATTGCACGAGGGTTAAGGGATGTTTTGGACTAGCACCTTATTTCGAAATAAGCTACACAATTTGCATAGAGCAAATTGTGTAGCTAATTTCAAGGTAAGGGTGCTGTGTAGATGCACCCTAAGGTGCCACAGGACTGGCAGGATTAACCTATGCATTCAGTCCTGGACTGGCAGGCTTCATTGCTACTTGAGCGAGTGGCGATCTAGCACAGACATGCCTGCCCATGCTACTATCACACCTCTGCTTGCGGCGTCACCTTCTCACTGTGGCCTTCCTGGCTTCTGCGGTCGATCCATGGAGAGGTTCTACTCCCACCAGGAGCGACTTGAGGCCGGCTGCGGCAGCTGGCGCCCCAGGCGGAACGCACGATCGGTGCCCCCATCTGCAGGGCCGACTGACGTCATGGGGGGCATCCCCGTGACGTCATCATCGGGCACCCCGGGCGGCGGCGCCCTAGGCGGTGGCCGAGTCCACCTATACCCACGGGCCGGCCCTGACTGCCACGCAAACGTACAGCCTTTCTCTCTTCATTCCTGGCTTTGCTCTGTCGCTGCACCGCGCCATGGAAACCTCACCAATGCCCAGTCGCTTAAGGAGCATTTGACACCTTTCAAAACCAGCACTGGGAGGAGAAATAAATGAACTGGAAAGAACGCTCCTTGACAGAGCTTCCACCTAGCCCTTTGCTGACCTTTAGAAAGAGCGCGCCTCTTCTACACACAGGAGCCAAGAATCCCTCCGTCAGGGAAATCAGATCCTTGAGTAGCAAGGCACTTTTCCCATCTGGGCCGGAGTAGAAGTCTGAGAACACACCAGTCATCTAGAGTCCCCCATCAGTGGTCCTGCGACGGGCCCTAAGCAGCCTCTATTCCTTCAGTACTTACCCTCGCCACACTCCCGTGAGATAGGACCGTGCTCTTATCCCATCACTGAGACAGAGAATGGAGAGGCAGTCACACAGAGAAACATTGCTGGAGAAGGGAATTAAACTCAAATTACCCAAACCACTGGCCCATTTTTCCTCTCTAGCTGCCCCTGCCGAATACCCCAGCCATGGAAGCCATGCCAGTCTAGGCAATACGATCACTAACTTGCTGAGAGATCTAGCGGGGCGGTGGGTGGGGAGAGTGAATCACTGAACAGAGCCCTTCACGCTCCCTGGAGAAAAAAGGTCACCCTCTCCAGGGAATGCAGGCTGTCTGCTGTGACGTGCAGGGCAAGTCCAGAGCAACACCCAGACTTCAGGCTTAAAGAAATGTGAGATTGCCAGGAAAATAGCCCTTAAAAATCAATACAAACCCCCCAGCCTAAGTTGCTAAGCCCTAGGACTCAAAGCAAGCTCCACGTTATGCTAAATATAAAGACCTCGGTGCCTATATACTGCAGTGACTGGATACTTCTGGTTCCTTATAGCTGTGTCTGAGCATATAGAGGCCATTTCTTTAGGGCCCCTATAAATACAATAGGAAAACTGCATCCTCTGGGTGTTGTTATTCTGTACTGGGGGCTGTGAAAACACATGGGAAGCCACAGTCCCTGCTCTCAGGCATTTACAGTTGAAGAAGTTAAGGGCGTGTGAGGTTTAGTAAAACACGTATTCCACAGATACCATACAAGGGTCATGGAGAGAGACACATTTGGGATTCTTGACCTGACCATTATAAACCTATGAAGTGACTTCTGCCTTTCCAGTACCTTGACCCAGCTGCTTTCATAGAGCTGGGACCGGTGGGGCTAGATGGAGGGATGAGTAGCAGCGTGCAGCCTGACAGAAATTTGTAGGGCCAGCCTTTAAAAATGCACCAGCCTGTTATGGACTCTCTTGTCTCACATGCACTGTAGACAATGCCTAAAGTCCCTGCTCAGCTCTTAAATACTACGGTGATGGGTGAGATGGAGAAACCTAAAATCAACACGCCCAATGGACAAAAGAAACCACGCAGAGATGAAGGATGGTCCAGTGGTTAGAGTGCTAGTGCGGCATTTTGGAGACCCCACTTCAGTGCCCTGCTTGACCACTGACTTCCAGTGTGACCATGGGCAAGTCATGTGATCCCTGTGGGCCTCAGTTCTCCAGCTGTACAATGGGGTTAATAACACCGTCCTCCCTCACAGGATAAACACATTGATGGTTGTGACTAGAGGTGCCCAGACACCACACTGTTGGGCACCATGGCAGTACCATGGGTAGGACCCTCACAGACAACACATGCCTCAATTCTCCAGGTATCCTGGCAATGTTTCATCGCCGTGCTGGTGGGGCCATTTTGAAAGGTTCAGCTAATAATTCAATATCCCCTATTCGCCGGACCCGTCCTGAGGAACACATTAAAATCTGTTCAGGTCAGTCACCAGGCTAAGCACTGGGGTGTCTTTCAGCCTCTTCCCAGAGAACAGCTGCATGCTGGGTAGTGATATGCAAATGAGACCATCAAGCTAACTGCCTCTCTGCTAGAATCCCACCAGTCTGTGCCGTGCTGACACAAGGAACTGGTAACCTGGAGGGTGGGTTTATTTAGGTCAGATCTGCGATCCGAGGCTCATACTCCACCGTGCTAACTCTCCTCAGCTCAGGGAGCCAACCTGGTGCATTCCACACTGGTTGCTGCCAGCTCCATGCCAAACACGCAGATTGAAGGCAGACTTCGCATTGCCCAAAGAGCCTCCACTACATAGCTCCTTTTCTTTCCTCCTGCCTCTTCTCCTCCTCCTCCTAGTGCTGGTGGGAGAACTCCTGGCCCATCAAAAGGGGAATGAGGATGCCATCCGCAATACCAGAGGCACATAAAGACACTTCTGGGCCCTTCTTTCAACAAGCAACGTGGCTGTTCTGATGGGCCAACCATCAGGGGCTCTTCTCGCCTCACCTAATCGCTCCCCAGAGAGCAGCTACCATACGAGCTGTAAAAGGGCAGCAGCTTTCATGGCCGGAGCCTTGGGCTGGCTCCCAGTGCACTGGAAAGTACTGCTAAGAAGGTCTCGTCCAGGAGTGGGCAATAATTTTTTACCAGGGGCCACTTCAGAAATTTTTGAAGTGGCCCTGGAACACCCCAGAAGGGGCGAGGCCAGGACACTTCCTGCCTCCCCACCTGCAGACCATAATTGGCCTGGGGGTTGGGGGAAGCACACAAACTCTCTCCCCTTCTCCCCCCTCCCCCCCCAGAGAACCACCAGCTGTTCAGAACAGGCGGTGGGTCCCTCTAGGTGCTCATGCCCCTGGCAATGGGAGTAGACTTTGCGTGCTCCCCACTGCTGCCCCCAGGT
The DNA here is from genome assembly GCF_052426305.1 of Pelodiscus sinensis. Lineage (NCBI taxonomy): Eukaryota > Metazoa > Chordata > Testudines > Trionychidae > Pelodiscus > Pelodiscus sinensis. The sequence goes on from NC_143063.1 coordinate 45,355,463, forward strand.
CAATCAGGGCCTGGGGAGGGGGAGCACGGGAAGTCTCTCGCTCCCTGCCCCCACCCTGCAAGGGAGCACCATGCTTAGAGTCAACCACCAGCTGAGCAGCAGCTGGCGGTTGACTTGAAGTTACAAGCCCCGTGCAGGGCAGGAAGAGACTTTGCGCACTCCCTCCCTGCCCTGATTGGCCTGGGTGAGGGGGGAGCAGCAGGGCCTCCGTGAGCTGGATCAACTCACTTTGGTGGGTAAATTCATCAGCGTGGGCTGCAATGCACTTATTGAACTTCCCCAGAGCCAGCCAATGGCTCTGGTGCAGTGAATAGGTCTCTCTCCTTGGCGCCAGAACTGCATGTAGCTCCCTTTTTGCACAAGGCCACTGGGCTGAGGGACCTAGCAGTGTCTAGCCACGTGTGCAGATGTGGGTCCTACTGGACACCGTTCTCTGTGGCCCAGCAATGAGGAAGAGCTCCAGGGCCCCTGCCAAGGAACTGTCTGCAGGTCCCCCACTGACCCAGGCATGTTTGAGCGCATGTGTGTGTTTGAGAGCCATTCTATAGAGCATGGATTCCCAAACTTGGGGGCGTGAAGAAATTCCAGGGAGTGTGCGAGGCAACCCAGCCCTCCTTCCCCCCCTCCCCGTTAATCCCCCCCTACGTTTTGCTATTTTTTTTTTTTTTTTGGCCCCGATCTGTTCATTTTTTTTTTGCTCAACAAGTTTTGCTGCTATGCAGGGGGGGGTTCTCAAAAATCAAAAAGGGGGCCTGATGGTGAAAAGTTTGGGAACCACTGCTCTAGAGCTTCCATGGGAAGGAGAAAGCCGCTTTTTCATAGTGCGTACCCCATTTATACAGCTTCTGGCTTAGACAGGCCCAGTCCTGGGTGGGCACTGAGAGACTCACAATGAAATCAGTGGGAGTTGAAGGTGATCAGCACCTTGCAGGAGACACTCAGGATCCAACAGGATCAGATCATTGGATTCTTTACTTGGTGGGCAGGGACTGTGTCTTTCTGTTCAACACCTAGTGCACTGACAGGTCAATAGCGCATGGTGAGTAATCAATGGGGGAAGGAGCGAAAGACACTTACCCCGGATGTTTCCCAGGTAGAGGCCATCAACAACCTGCAAAAAGACAAAGAAAGGGGGGATTTCAGAGGGGTCTCAGTGTCAGAACCCTGCTGCCGGAGCAGATGAATTGCAGGGCTATGCAAGAATAAATGACAATGACGTTAAACCTTGTGATCGCTTGCTATAGCAGCAACCCCGAGTCTGGACACTAAAAAGAGGGGTGGATCATTTCTGACCCTTACTGCCTTTCCTAGCTGTGGGAGGAAAACTCCCACTTAGGGGAAGGTATGTGGCTGCAGCACTGCACCCCAGTTGCAGCACTGCACAATGAGTCACATCAGGTCATTCTGAGGGCAGGAGGTGCCTTTTTCTAAAGGTTCTGGCTTGTGACTGAGACCATATTCATAACCCTATGAATGTGAATATGACGTGGCTCAAATATGCTTTGTGCAAAATACTTCATGTAACATATCACTGTAAAAGTTATAATCTGCTGCATGTGTATTTTCTCTTTGGATACATGTATCATTCTGTATCTGATAATAAAGCCAGACACAGAGCTAATAGCCCTTTAGCAAGAGATAACTGGGTGGGAGAGAACTGCTTCCATGCAGACCTGCTACAAAGACATGTGTCCATGTCACCTGATGCCAGAATCCATCTTGAAGTTGGTACTTTTCCACATGGCTTTGTCTATACTGCAGGGTTTTTGCGCAAGAAGCTTTTTGTGGAAGAGACTTCTTGCGCAAAAGTGCATCCACACCTCAAAAACGCATCACAAAAGCAATGTGCTTTTGCGCAAGAGAGCGTCCACACTGCATGGATGCTCTTGCGCAAGAAAGCTCTGATTGCCATTAACAGAATGCCATCAGAGCACCTGTGTTTTGTGCTAGAAACCCCTGCGGAGCATCCACACATCCCTTTTTGCGCAAGAGCTTTAGTGCAAAAGGGAGTTATTCCTCGTGGGGACAGGAATTACTCTACTGGAAGCCCTCTGTCCTGTCGATTTACTGTATTTTTTTATTTTATTTTTTGTGTGCAAAAACACACTTGAGATGTGAATGCTCCACCGGTTTTTGCACAAAAACAGCCATTTTTGCACAAAAACCTTGTAGTGTAGACATAACCCAAGAGTGGGAGGAACTGAACAAAGGCTTCCCGCCCTAGGGAAATTCTATATAAGATGAGGGAAGTATACGATGGTTGTCTTCATCTGGCTTTAGAGACTGTCTCCCCACCCTGAGAAGATCCATGAAAACACCTGGAAACAAAAGAACTGAAACAACAGGGATGGAGGAGAACTGCTGGACTAAGATCAGAAAAAATGTCTCTGGACCGAGAAGGACTTTACCTGAAATAAGAACTAAGGTGAGAAATTATGATTGGTACCATGTTCTCTTAATGTATTAGGCTTAGCTGGTGTGTTTTGTTTTATTTTGCTTAATAACTTACTTTGATCCGTCTGCTATCACTTGCAACCATTTAAATCCTACTTTTTTATATTTAATATGATCACTTTTGTTTATCAATAAACCCAGTGTAAATCAGGGATAACAGCTGTGCATCTCTCCCTTTCATTGATAAAGGGGATGAAAACCTTATGAGCTTGCTCTGTATAAAATTTATGCAGAGTAAGATGGATTTATCTGGGGTTATGGTTCCTAGGGTTGCCAGATGGTTTAATCAAAAATACCGAACATTGCCCCCCCCCCCCAAAAAAAAAACTGTTGAGAAAAAAAGGGGGGGAGACCAAAGTTATTGAGCAAAAAAAAAAAAAAAAAAATACAAAAAACAGCATGGCCCCTTTAAGGCCTTTGGGTTTTTGAGGGGTTTTTTGCTGGTGGCCATCTTGTTTTCTTACTCTGTGCTGGAAGAAAGCTCCCCTGTGGAACCAGGTAAGTGGGGAGGAGGGGGGACTTGGGGGGCTGAGAGGGGGGTCCGGGAGGGGCCCAGGGGCTGGGCCCGGTTGCTGAGTGTGGTAGGGTTGACAGGTGTCTGGTATTTTTGCCTCCTGGGAGGGGAAAAAAAAATCCGAAAATAACGGACATTTTAGGTGTATAGTATTTTCTGATTTTTTTTTACTGGACAGGAGGTGATAATACTGGACTATCTGGTCAATACCAGACACCTGGTAACCTTATTGGTTCCATTGGGACCATGCACCTGGATACTGTCTCAAATTCCTTTGACTGAGCCTTCCCAGGGCTGAGTGGATCTCCGCGTCTGTGTTGCTCTGCTGTGATTTGGGACCCCCAATTCTGTGCCATGGCTCGAGGAGACCAGAGGGGCTGACTTAGCAGGACAGGGTAATGGGGCACCCCAGAGGGCAGGTAGGTAGGCTCGGCGGTATTTTCAGCACATTAAGTGACAGCCTCAAGGGGATCTCTGTGACCGAACCGTCACACAATTGATTTATGTTATAATTGTATAGTAAAAATTAAGAAGCAGGCAATTGTTCAGTAATATCGGTCTGTGACACTCCTGTGAAAGCAAATAGTTTTTAAGTGAGGTGAAACTTCAGGTATTCAAGACAACTCGGACTCCTAAAAAGGGTGCAGTCGTATGGTAAGGTTGACAACCACTGGTCTAATCTGCTCTTAAAAAATCTCCAATGATGGAGATTTCGCAACCTCCTGGAGCAATATATTCCAGTGTTTAACCACCCTGTCAGTTGGGAATTTTTGTCTAGTGGCCAATAATCCCGTTGCTTCTTGTCTTATCCTCAGAGGTTAAGGAGAACAATTTTTATCCCTTCTTCCTTGTAACAATCTTTTATGTACTTGAACACTGGTATCATGACCCCTCTACCTTCTCTTCTCCAGACTAAACAAACCCAGCTTCTTCAATCATCCCTCACAAGTCATGTTTTCTAGATTTTTAAACATTTGTGTTGCTCTTCTCTGGGCTTTCTCCCATTTGCCCACCTCTTGTGTCAAATGTGGCTCCCAGAACCGGACACAGTGCTCCAGATGAAGCCTAATCAGCACAGAGTAGAGCAGAAAAATCGTGTCTCGTGTCTTGCTCACAGCACTCCTACTAATACATCCCAGAATGTTGTTTGCTTTCTTTGCAATACGGGTGTTTCAATCACCAGAATGGGTCCCAGGGCTCATCAACAGCCCTAGAGCCAAACAGTCTGTTTATCCCAGAGCAGGTACCTTATGAGCTGTCACAGAACCAGCTCACCTCACGCTACCAAATCAGTGCAGGTGGGGTGGGGGTCAGATTCAAACGATGAGCCGAGGGTTCAGTCTCCACGACCCAATCAGCCCTTGGACTCTTTGTGGAGGCTGCCAATGAGGAGGGAACAGCTAAGCAGGTGGTGTTATGAGAACACCTGAGCAGCAGGGTGTGGACGAAAATCTCAGCTCATCCCCTGCTTCCCAGGTGGTCCACAGTCATGTCTTTCAATCATCAACCACCCTAGAAGCTGCATCAGAAGGAAAAGGTTCCTGTGTCCCGTTACCAATGTCCTAGGCTGTCCACTCCCTTAACATCCAGTACATGAACCATGCCACAGTATGCTATGAATCATTAAAAAGGGGATAGAGAATAGAGAAAAAGACAAAGACTGTCTTAATCCCTCAGTATAAATCTATGGTACGCCCACATCTTGAATACTTCGTACAGATGTGGTTGCCTCATCTCAAAAAAGATATATTGGTATTGGAAAAGGTTCAGAAATGAGAAACAAACATGTTTAGGGGTTTGGAACAGGTGCCATATGAAGAGAGATTAAAAAGACTGGGACTTTTCAGCTTAGAAAAGAGGAGACTAAGGGGAGATATGATAGAGGTCCATAAAATCATGACAAGTATGGAGAAAGTGAATAAGGAAAAGTTATTTACTTGTTCCCATAACATAAGAGGTCGCCAAATGAAATTAATAGGCAGCAGATTTAAAACAAACCAAAGGAAGTTTTTCTTCACACAACACACAGTCAACCTGTGGAACTCCTCGCCAGAGGATGTTGTGAAGACTAGGACTTCAACAGAGTTCCGAAAAGAACCAGATAGATTCATGGAGGCTAGGTCCATCAATACTTATTAGTGTGTCCCTACCCTCTGCTTGTCAAAGGCTGGAAATGGGTGACAGGAGAGGGATCATGTGATGATTACCTGTTGCGTTCACTCCCTCTGGGGCATCTGGCATTGGCTACTGTTGGAAGACAGGATACTGGGCTAGAAGGAAGGTTGGTCTGACCCAGCATGGCTGTTCTTATGTTCACTGTGATACCCCCAGAAGAGGCACCAAAGCTCATGCGACCAGCCAGTGACACTGCTGGGGAATGTGGCCCAAATGCCAACCCAGCTCACCGGACCCGCCGCCAAGCCCCAAGCACACGCCACGTTGCCTGGCAACCAAAACACAAGCAGCACCCGCCGCGACCTCTCAACAGACGCAGCTTGACTTTAAACGATGAGGCGCCACGGCTGTGCCAAGCGACGCGGGGCCTTTGTGTTGTGTTTCTATGGCGACGAGGTCTTGCACACAGGTTTCAGTGCTGACTCCGGGGATGCAGCCAGGGCTGGGAAGAGATGGAAATTGTAATACTTTCCAATGGGGGTATTTCAGCCAGTGCTTCTGAGCAAATCGGGTCTGTCTTTGCGGCTCTGCTCCTGGCCCCAAAGCGGAGAGGAGATCCTCCTTACGGGGGTCAGGAAGCTCCTTTTTAATTCAAGTCATAATACACTTTACTGGGTCCATGAGTTCCCTTAGGCCGTGTGGGTCACTCGGTCTGCTGCCAGGCTCCTTACAGCCAAAAGGCTCTTCAGGATCCTGCTCTCCTGGGTAAACCGTTCCCTGAGCTCCTTGCGAGGGGCTGCTTTGAAGCCTAGCACGATCCAGGCTCTCAAAGGAAGCAGCAGTCTTGAGCCGGGGACTCACAGTGTTACCAACTCTGAGAGGAGGGAGGGACAGCTTAGTGGTTTGAGCGTTGGCCTGTTAAGCCCAGGGTTGTGAGCGCAATGCTTGAGGGGGTGTGATGTAGTGGCAGGACCTTGCTGGTTGCTGTGCTTGGGCTGTGGAGGACCCCTCCTGGCCTCTGTTTGTAAGCACTGCCCAGCGGGGGGCACCTTGAGGGCCCCCATGACAGTGACCGAACCGGTTCTACCATTAAGGGAAGGGATGGAAAAGGACGTGAGCATGCGGGGAGGGGAGAGTCTTGGGCTGGAACCAGGAAGGGGACAGACTAAGGAGGGGCTGGAATCCAGGAGCCTAGGGACCCCATTCACAAGGGATGTAAACAGGGGCAGCTTGAGGCAGGCTGCAGCAGCTGGCGCCCCAGGTGGAACGCAAGATCAGCACCCCCGCCTGAATGGCCGTCAATGGCATGACGTCATCATGGTGCACCCTGTTGAAGGAGGCGTCCGAGGCGATGGCCAAGTCAGCCTATACTCACGGGCCGCCCCTGGGTCTGAGGCATCCTGGCCCAGACTCCTATAGACACATCACGTCTAGGCTGTGCTGTATCCTGAAGAAGCAATAAACCCCCTCTATTCTACTGGCTGGTGAAGTCTGTTCTTGTGGTTATGGGGGTGCAGCATCGGGGGAACCCCAACACATCATCACAGGGAGCCATTTAGGGAACTGAGGCAAATCGATCAGGGATGGTACGTGGTCCTGCCATAAGGGCAGGGACTGGACTAGATGACCTCTTAAGGTCCCTTCCAGCGCTCTGAGATAGGTGTATATATCCCATATATAATTTTTAAATGCCAAGGCTTTTCATAAAGACCCAGTTGCTGGACTCCTGCCATTGCAGAAGAAGCTCAGCCTTCCCTTTTAAAAAGGCGCATCCTGATCCCCATAAGGAGGGAGCGCTCTCCTCTTAACCCACAGGGACACATGCCTTTGGGGCCTGCAAAGAAAAGCAGGGACCTAGTGCAGTGCACCTTAAAGGTTCAAAAGCCAGAAGGCAAAAGAAAAGGGGCTCTCGTGTATTATTTTTTTAAAATAAGCCTCCTGGCTTAAACAGTGTTTCCTGTAAATTGAGCGCTTGGGCAGCCACCCAGGAGAGATTCAGATGCCATTCCACTAATTATCAGAGCACCCACAGATGGCAGCATGTGTTTCTACTGGTGGGTGCATATCCACATATGCTTTGGGGCATGCAATAAAATTTATTCTGTATATTGATGGGAAAAAATAGAAGAAAGATTGGTTTTAAGTCAATTGTCACAATAAGGGGGCTGGACTCATGATTTCTGAACGTTTGGGTTCTCTCCTCAGACATCCAGACTGTTCTGTAAGCTATTGCTTTGATTCTAGTCACTCCTCCTTTAAAACTCCATGAAAACTAGACCCAGTGTTGATGCACACTGAAAACAGGGGCAAACAGCCATGAGCATGTATGAGGAGGAGGGGCTGGAGGAAGGGTTGTAGTTATGGAAATAAAAAGCTAGTATTTTCCCAGTCCTCGAAGATAAGTATTATGAAGAGCTAGCTGAAAAAATATTTTTTAATTTTTTTTTTTTTTTACTTTTTTCCTGTTTTTTTTCTGCCAGTTCTAGTGGGAAGTATTGTAATGAACTATCTACCACTGAATGTGTACCCTGCCATCTACTGAATGGAATCAGAACAATGCAACTTGTGTGTCATAGGCCCCATACTGCTAATAGCTAAGCGGATTCTCCTTTAACTAAGATGGCAGGAGCCTGCTACTTCTGCTTTTGGAGCAGGAGAATCTGAGTTGTAGTGAAGTCCCAAGTGGTCATGGTAGGAAACACAGTTGTAGTCATCACATTCCTTAGCAGGGACAGATTCAAAACAGCTTTAGTCCAGGGGGGTTCCTGGCATCCCAATGACAAGACATTCTATGCTGGCATAAAAGTGTCATACCAGCACTTCTAGTGGAAATGGAGTCTACCTATGTACAAACCTGCTGTGGTCATTCAATTTGTTTTCTGCTAAATCAGAAGTTTGCAGTTTGGGTGATGCAAATGTTAACTTAGCAGAAAAGTCCTCTATCAACTTGGGCTTGATTAAAATATTAACTAGATAATGTGCTACAAAGACAATTTCCTCCACCTTTGATATTTGCATTTGCACATCAAATGCTGTGAAAGAGACACATCTAGCCTGACTTAATTAGCTTCATTAACATTGGTCCTACAATTTTGCTATTATGTATAAAATCATAGAATATAGAATACTAGGACTGGAAAGGACCTCGAGAGGTCATCGAGTCCAGTCCCCTGCCCCCATAGCAGGACCAAATACTGTCTAGACCATCCCTGATAGACATTTATCTAACCTACTCGTAAATATCTCCAGTGATGGGGATTCCACAACCTCCCTGGGCAATTTATTCCAATGTTTGACCACCCTGACAGTTAGGAATTTTTCCCTAATATCCAACCTAAACCTCCCTTGCTGCATTTTAAGCCCACTGCTTCTTCTTCTATCCTCAGAGGCCAAGATGAACAAGTTTTCTCCCTCCTCCTTATGACACCCTTTTAGATACCTGAAAACGGCTATCATGTCCCCCCTCAATCTTCTCTTTTCTAAACTAAACAAACCCAATTCTTTCAACTTTCCTTCATAGCTCATGTTCTCTAGACCGTTAATCATTCTTGTTGCCCTTCTCTGGACCCTCTCCAATTTCTCCATATCTTTCTTGAAATGCGGTGCCCAGAACTGGACACAATACTCCAAATGAAGCCTAACAAGCGCAGAGTAGAGCGGAAAAATGACTTCTTGTGTCTTGCTCACAACACACCTGTTAATGCATCCCAGAATCATGTTTGCTTTCTTTGCAACAGCATCACTCTGCTGACTCATTCAGCTTGTGGTCCACTATAACCCCTAGATCCCTTTCTGCCATACTCCTTCCTAGACAGTCGCTTCCCATTCTGTATGTATGAAACGGATTGTTCCTTCCTAAGTGGAGCACTTTGCATTTGTCTTTATTAAACTTCATTCTGTTTACCTCAGACCATTTCTCCAATTTGTCCAGATCATTTTGAATTATGACCCTATCCTCCAGATTAGTCGCAATCCCTCCCAGCTTCGTATCATCTGCACACTTAATAAGCGTACTTTCTATACCAATATCTAAATCATTAATGAAGATATTGAACCGAGCCGGTCCCAAAACAGACCCCTGCGGAACCCCACTTGTTATACCTTTCCAGCAGGATTGTGAACCATTAATAACTACTCTCTGAGTACGGTTATCCTATGCACCCACCTTATAGTAGCCCCATCTAAGTTGTATTTGCCTAGTTTATAGATAAGAATATCATGCGAGACTGTATCAAACGCCTTACTAAAGTCTAGGTATACCACATCCACCACTTCTCCCTTATCCACAAGACGCGTTATCCTATCAAAGAAAGCAATCAGATTGGTTTGACATGATTTGTTCTTTACAAATCCATGCTGGCTGTTCCCTAGCACCTTGCCACCTTCCAAGTGTTTACAGATGATTTCCTTAATTACTTGCTCCATTATCTTCCCTGGCACAGAAGTTAAATTAACTGGTCTGTAGTTTCCTAGGTTGTTCTTATTTCCCTTTTTATAAATGGGCACTATATTTGCCCTTTTCCAGTCTTCTGGAATCTCTCCTGTCTCCCATGATTTTCCAAGGATGATAGCTAGAGGCTCAATGAGTAGGGGATATACCCTGGATTCCACACCAACTCATCTGATGAAGTGGGTTTTACCCATGAAAGCTCATGCCCCAATATAATTATTAGCTTCTAAGGCGCCACAGGACTCCTCATTGTTTTTAATCAGAAAAATGTAGTCAAACCCTCTATACTGTCTCCCCAGCCTATAAATATTTACATGCCATAAAGCTGCTTAAATTATTTAAATCTACTCTCTCAGCTTCTACAAATGACCACTAAAAACTCCTGATCTCTCATGTGTGGATGCTAAAAGGAAAGCTTTAGTAAATAACCATTCCACACAGCCAACTCAGTAACTTGTTTTCTGTCCTGTAGAGAGGCTGCGATCTCACAACAAATGGTCTGGTAGCACTTTATAGATTAACAAAACATGTAGATCAGTGGTCCCTAACACGATGCCTGTGGGTGCCATGGTGCCCGCCAGGGCATTTATGTGCGCCCGCCGAATGATCTAGGCCGGTCCTGCCCCGGGCGCATGGCACATGCACAGTGCCGGCTCCAGGCACGTGGCGCATGGGCGGCCCTGCCCCCGGGAGCGCAGCACATGCACGGTGCCGGCCCCGGGTGTGTGGTGCATGGGCGGCCCCTGTCCCGGGCTCGCGGCACATGCACAGTGCCAGCTCCAGGCACGTGGCGCATGGGCAGCCCTGCCCCCGGGTGCATGGCGCATACGCTGCCCTGCCCCCGGGCACCTGGCAGCCCCAAAAGGTTGGGGACCACTGATGTAGATGGCATCATGAGCTTTCGTGGGCACAGCCCACTTCTACAGATGACCAGAGTATGAGTACGGGATATGAAAACTCGAAATAAATAGGAGAGGGGGGGAGAAAAAAAAGAAAGAAAAAAAGGAAAAAGGAACTGAGTTGAAAAAGGAATGTTGAAAGGGGCCCCCCTATAAATCTCTTATTGCACAACCAGGGCCATAGGGTACATCTACACAACAGGGCTAAAGTCAAATTACTCTAAGCAACTTCAGCTATGTCAATTGAATATATTAAGTTGAAATAGCTTAATTCGGCTTTTAGCACTGTCTACACAGCAAGAAGCCGAAGGAAGAACACTCTTCTGCCGACTTCCCTTACTCCTCGTGAAATGAGGATTACCATGAGTCAGAGTAAGAAGTCCTCCGGCCTTTCGAAATAAAGGCTTGTAGTGTAGACGCACACTATGTTATTTCAGAATAACGTTGGTTATTCCAAAATAATGCTGCTGTGTAGACGTACCCGTAGTGTGCCAGAGGGACAATTCCGAGATCCAGGCTGTCTATGGAGAAGTTCTCATAAAACTTCCTAGTCTTTCCTGCAGGGAAGTCAGCCATCTTGTTTGTGATATTTATTCCACCACGAAGCAGCAGCATGAGGATACCATGGCAAGAGTCTGTGCTGGTCCGGTGTCTCTGTTTTAGTGCCAGGATCTAATTTTAAACTAGATAAGTCATGCCTCTCCTGGTTATTTAGGGACATGGACTGTAATCCATCCTTTCACTGCCTGCATGAGAATGACAGCTGAGTAACAAACACCCTATCAAAATCTTCTTTCTCTCCCAGTGAATCATGTCCAAGGGATAGCAACATAACCAAAAAAAATTTTAATTGGTAAAAAGTAGGGAAAATACACCCTCCCTCCCACCTGTACACTGTAGTGAATTAGGATGTGATAGGATGACTGGCTTGGTGACTGCTGGCCTAGCGATGCTAATGGTGTGATGTTCTTATTACCCCAGGAACAAAAAATTAATTTCCAGACCCAGGGTAATTTCCCTAATTGTTTCCCATCCAAGAAAGTATTTGTTGGGAACACTTAGACACTCCAGCAATTGATCAGGACTCCATTCTGCAAGGTACTGTCCAAATATAGAGTGCAAAGATAGTCCTTACCTCCAGGGGCTTACTATCTAAGTTTAAGTAACCCAAGGGTTATTATTGTGTTAATGAAGCTTAATAAGTCAGTGTGGAAGTGACTCATTCACAGCATTTGGGCTGTATCTAGACTGGCCAGTTTTTCCGGAAAATCAGCCACTTTTCCAGAAAAACTTGCCAGCTGTCTACACTGGCCGCTTGAATTTCCACAAAAGCACTGACTTCCTACAGTAAGAAATCAGTGCTTTTTGCAGAAATACTATGCTGCTCCCGTTCGGACAAAAGTCCCTTTTGCGCAAAAGGACCAGTGTAGACAGCTGAGATTTGTTTTGCACAAAAAAGCCCCAATCGCGAAAATGGCGATCGGGGCTTTTTTGCGCAAAGCAAATCTCAGCTGTCTACACTGGCCCTTTTGTGCAATAGTGCTTTTGCGGAAAAGCTTCCATGCCAATCTAGATGCTCTTTTCCAAAAATGCTTTTAACAGAAAACTTTTCCGTTAAAAGCATTTCCGGAAAATCATGCCAGTCTAGACGTAGCCCTGGTGTGGAAATGTGAATATCCAGAAAGGGGAAAATTGCCTCTGAGGTGCGTTAACCAGTTAAGATCAAATTAAATACAATCAATTTAGGATTGAATAAGGATCTTTACTGGTTAGAGCATTACAAAGGCAATTTCCCCTCTCTGGATTTTCGCATCTCCACACCTAATGCTGTGAATGAGCCACCTCCACCTTGTCTTGATTAGCTTCATTAACACAGTATATATACCCCTTCCTCTGTAACTTCCACTCCAATTCATCTGATGAAGTGGGTTTAACCCACGAAAGCTTATGCCGAAATCAATCTCTCTACGGTGCCACAGGACTCCTAGTTGTTTTTTCAGATACAGACTAACATGGCTACCCCTCTGAGACTTGCCAGGGATTGTTGTTTGTTTTAACAATGATCGTCTTTAAAATCTCTGTCCTTTTCCCAGGGAAAACTACAACAAGCTTCTAAGCTGTAAGAATCACAGAAGGGAAAGATATATTAGATCACATGCAGGCATCTCCTCTTTCCTACTGGTCAGCGCAGGATTCCTGAGCTAGATCAGAGTAAAAGGTTCTCCAATTTATCAGCATTATTGACTCAAATGTACTAGCTGCAGTGTTGAGGTGCGTGTACCTTGCTCATTCCAGTCCCCATGACAGCTCTTTCTCAAGGCAAAGGCTCCCTCTTAGTAACAAGGACTCTGCCAAAAAAAAAAAAAAAAAATCAGGACCAAGAGACCAGCCTCCTCTAAACGAGCAACCCAAAGCTGCATGCAGCTGCCTGCAGAGAGAGCGGGAGGCATGCATAAGGGCAGGAGTTTGCAGAGCTCTAGCAAATTCAGCTCACCTGCCAGCTGCAGCAGTTCTGCCTAGGTCTCCGCTTCTCAGTGGAAGGAGGGAGCACTGAGTATTGCAACCGGTACAGGGCGGAGTTGGATGAAGGAAGGTGCCCAGGATGTGCGACTCAGGTTTCTCTTCCGGATCCCCTGCCCCTTTGGGGACTGTGCATACACACCGGCTGAGAGGAAGCTTTTGGAGTTAGTCATTCACTCCTCTCCCTGCAACTCCCCCTATGCCCTTTCCCTGTCCTTTGCCAGGTCGGTGCTGAATCTCACTGCAGCAGCTGCTGCAAAAGTGCTCCCAAGCTCTGGGGTGGTGCAGAACTATAGCATAGGAAGATGATTTAAATATTTAAGTGAGACACTAGTGCAGGGCAAAGCCACAGCAAGCAATCCCTACGTGCATGCGGTTTTCCAGTGCATTCAGCAGGACTTTACCCGCAGGCACTTGGCTATTGTCCCCACAGCTGCTGCATTCTGTCCCTTCCACCTGACAGAGTGTAAGCGACCCTCCCTTCCCCCATTCATTTCCCTCCACCGTCTGCTCCAGGCATTTGTTCCCTGCTCTCCCCAGTGTTTCCTGGCACAGCTGAGTTCACCTGGTGGGCCATATTCTGTAAGGTCCTGTCTGGAATATCAGCCCTACAAAACCAAGTCATTTCTCTGTCTTTGTCAGGCCAGATTCTGTTCTCACGTCTGCTATGGTCAAACCTATCCTCACTGTTACAACAATCAATACAACTTTCAAGATCCCGGGCTCCTACACATGCCTCTCACACACAGTGGCGGGTGCTCTCGCATCAGCCTCCGCAGGAAAACAGTCAAAGACAAAACCACCACATCCTCTGCGGGCGAATGCTTTCCAAAAAGCCATCACCATACCTGACCTCTGTCCCCATCCTTAAAGGAAACCTTTCTGCTTCAAAAGATGAGCCTGTGAGCTTAAATTTGCAACTTTTCTAGCAGGGGTAACCCAGAGGGGCACGGAGGTGCATACGTACTCAAAAAAGCTATGTGCAGGAGGGGCAAAGGGCCAGACAGCAGCCAATGGGGCTAGAGTCTCTGAGTGGCCCAGGGGTTAGCAAGGAGGGGCCTGGCACTGCAGTAGGAGCCCTGGTGCTGCAGCAGAGGTCCCACACTCACTGGCAGCAGGGCAATACAGCCCCCACTTGCTCTGCTCATGTTGCTCAGGGGAAGGGTGGAACCACGCCACGCTCACCAGCAGGAAACAGAGCAATGTGGTCGGAGAGAAGAGTGAGCTGAGGCCGTTCGGTTCCACTGCCCCTGCTGCTAAGTGCAGGAAGATTGGACCCCTCCCCACTCCCAGTGCCAGCAACAGACCCCACACCTACTAGTCCCCCAAGCCACAGTGCTCAGGAGATTGGGGGACACGGTGAGGTAGGGGTGGAGCAAGGGCCAGGGGCAGGGAAGGGTGAGGCAGGGCCAGCATGGTGAGCAAGTGTCCTGGCCCTTGCTTCAGCTGGGGGCGTGTCACTTGGCCAGTGGGCCCCCATATCACCCCTCGCTAGTTGCACCTGTTTGCTAGACACTAAAATCATGGACTAAAGATTGATGCTGTATTACAACAATTTAGGTTATAACTAGAGAATTAACCCTCTCCCTAAGTTATTATAACTAATAGCCCCTCCCCATGATTGGAGAGTGTTAACTGCTCACCGCACCTTGAATGGTCCCTTGAAATGTTTGCTGCTAGCTAATCTGTTCCACCTTGTATTTCCCAGACCTGAAAAGCTCTCTGTAAGCTCATAAGCATGTATATATCACAGGTGAAGTTGCTTCTGATTTTACAGAGAAATTCAATCAGGAATTTGCCTTCTTTTTTTCTCCTTTGCACAGTGGAGGGGAGATGTTTTAAGACTGGGACTTTTCAGCTTAGGAAAGAGGAGACCAAGAGGGGGAAAAGGGATGCAATAGAGGAAGTAAACACCAAGCCCTCTGATTTTGGGTCACTGGGCGTCCAGCTTTAGACTTACACAAACTGGTTTCAGAGTTGTTGCTCCTGTTCAACGGGAAAGGTAGAGGTGGAGGGGGAAGGGGAAAAAAAATCTCTTAAACATGGTACCCAAAAATAACTTCACAAGCTGAGAGGCCACTTTTAAACATTGGACCTAGTGACTGGTCTACAGGAATACTGTGACCTAGGCCCATTAGCTCTCTCCACTACAGTCCAAAATATAGAACGTAACCCCAAAGGCGGCCCACCTCACAATGCCATTAGTGCTGATCACACGTGATGTGTTAAGGGATGCTGATTAACTACCTTAGGATTGTTTGGTACCAGTCCCCACGGAATCTACACATTTCCTCCCTGCTCAGCTAGAAGCATAGTCTTATCTTCTATTACTTCACCCATTATGCAAGCGCTGCATGAGAAAAGGTGTGATGGTAGAATGCATTCAGATCCACTTTATGTAAATACAAGAGGATTTCAGGTAAATAGACCATTCCTATTGGCTAAGGTATTGCTCATTTCTGAACACTTCAATGCTCCTAATGTTCTGCCAGAGATGAGGAAGTCTACATAGCCTCTCATCCGGTACTAAAGGGAGCCCAGTTGTAAATATTAAAGTGTGTATATTTCTCTGTTTTGTTAAATTTGCATTTAAAGAAAATAGTCCAGGCCCAAACAGAAATATGATAGGGTGCATCTACACAGCAAAGTTATTTTTGAATAACAGCTGTTATTCCAAAATAATTTTGAAATAAGACAGCTTATTCCAACTTCCATAAACCTCACTGTACGAACAACAATGCCTATTCCAAAATAAAGCGTGTGTAGACACTCCACTTCTGCTATTTCGAAATAGCCCCTCACAAAGGCCATTCTAAATTATTCCTCCTGGGGCTCTAAATCAAGATAGCACATCTACATTAGGGAAGCCTGCCTTGAATTAATGTTGAGGCTTCCCTGCAGTGTAGACGTGCTATTTCAGAATAAGCTATTTTGGAATAACTATGCAGTGTAGACTTAGCCCTAGTGACCTCTCCTAAGCCCTGCTTCTTATAAACCAGAGGCAGGAAACCTTTTTTTGGGCTGCTGATCTGCAGAAAAATCAGTTGGAGGCCACACAAAGTGAGAAGCATCCTATCCATTATAAAACCTTTCCTACTCTCCAAAAATTACATCTGGGCATGAAACAGACATGGGTCAGACTGGAAATGGAGGTCAGAAGCTAGAGAGAGTTCTCAGCCAACTTTCCTTACCCCTTCCTCCCCCCCCCCCCAAAAGGGGGGGTGAGTTGGATTCAAATCTGTCAAGCTACTGTGTTTTGCATACTGAAATGCTATCTATCTCAGGGATGAAGATAGTCCATGGTAGCTTTCCTGGAAGCTGTGATCTGCTTGTACTGAATGCGGTTCAGATTTTTATGTAGACATACTGACTTCTGGCTGTACAAACACTTTAGATTCTGCTACTTCTGCACTTAAGAAGAAATGTAACAGTCTAAAGAAAATGTGAAGAGCTAATAAAAGATAAATCACCACTTAGAGGGATTTCCAGGACCAATGGCTCAGATAAAAGCATTGGTAAAGAACACCATGAAACTTCACTACTTCAATATTATAAGTGTGAGGGACCATGCATTTGAAAAAAAGCTCCATTCCATTTTTAAATTGAGTGTTGTTCTTATAAAGGCAGACCATCTCAACTGAAAGTAAGTGGAAACATGGGCATTACATTCCCTTTTACTGAACCCGCTGTGCTATCAAAACAAGACAATACAGTAGTACTTAGTTTGCTAAGGGGCAAAAATCTATGTTCATTAGGGCCTACACAACTGAAAACATTTAAAATCAATACAAGAATCTTTCAAGTAAACCAGACATTTATTAGCATTTATATTTAAATGGAGAGTTTGTTCCAGTACATAAGCAATGAGGTCACATGTAGGTAATGGAATCATTTAAAATTCAAGAGGACAGTGGTCCAGTGATCCCAGGAGTGATTTTACTTCTTCCATTCGTTCTTGTCGTAGTCCCATTTGGCTGAGAAACCCTCGATTGGGTTAATTCTCATGTCCAGCATTCTCTTGGTCTGCATAGCAATCCATTCCTCAGAGAAGGTGTGAGGAATAGGACCATAAACTGCAATTCAAAATTCAGTTGGGATTTAAGTATGATATAAGGATGTTCAACACCATTTACATGATCTCATGAAAAATCCACTTAACTCAAAGCTGAAAATGCACATTAAAGATACCTGCCCAGGGAATAGATCCCATGGCAGCTATTTAGTTTTCAGTGTATAGATTCTAAATATCCTGTTACTGATTGGTGAGGATGCTGTAAGGAGGGGCAGCCTTCTTCTGTAACTCATTAGCAGATACCAGTGCAGCAGGGAGACAATAGGAGTACATGTACACTGCAACACTATTTCAAAATAACTAGCACTATTCTGAAATAACTTAAGTCCGTGTCTACACAGCAGAGTTATTTCGAAATAGTGTCAAAATACTGTCAAGCTGGAAGACTTCTTACTCTGACTCCTGTAACCTTCATTGTACTAGGAATAAGAGAAGTCGGAGGAAGAATACTCTTTTTTGAAATAAGTGCTGTGTAGACACTCCCTGTTTTGAAATAAGATACGCAATTGATGTAGCTCAATTTACATAGCTTATTTCGAGTTAAGCCCTGCAGTGTAGACCCTAGGAGTCCTGCCAACTCTCTGTTGCAGGTGGCTCATTTAACTGCACTCTATGATAGAGGTCAGAGTGGCTATCTTTCAGAGAAAGGGCCCGAGCCAGACAGTCCTGAAGGTGAGAGGAACCCTAAGAACAGCCAAATATGATGAGAAAGCTTAGGCTGGAGTCTGTTATGGTTCATAGTTTCACTGTAAATAAAGCCAGATTCTCAGAAAGGGGGAGATGATTCCAGTGTTGGGACTGTGTTTTGGAGGAAGAAGGGAAAGCTATGTGATCATTGGTACAGGAATATGGTTTCTACATACAAATCTGATTAAGATTCCTAGATGTCAAATTATTTATCTGATTAAAACTGATAGGAAAGAACCTTGCAGAAACTGGCATGACCTAAGGATTCAGCATTTCCTCAATCTTCACACAGTAACACACTAGCATGCAAGATTTGGGGTTCTAAGCAAAATGTTAGGATTTTTTTTTGTAAACTGAAATTAAGATCACCCTTACATATGGTTTACTTACCATACATTCTCTGCCAAATGACAATAAGGCCAGTGAAGCCAATGAAGAAGAGAATACCACCAACAACAGTCTTCCACTCACGTGATCCCCTATTCATTTCAGCAAAGGTCTCATTGAATTTGATGTGATACACTGAAAAGGAGAAAGCATCAATCTTTAAGACTGCATTATCTGTGAGCTACACAAAAAAGACTGCTCGGTTGAGTTTTAACAACTAGCACATGGCTCCTGAGACTGAGCATACATCTTGAGAAATGACAGGACATTTGTTGTCCATTACGTTTTTGAATTTTTTTTAAATTACCTATTTTCCCAACAATTTTAGAGACAGCGAAACCCATCTTTGCTATATCTATTTTAATTCCCCCTGTTCGTATGGACCACTCAGCTTGACACAGAAGTGGCTGAAATCCTTGTGCGTGTATGCTGGAGGGGGCGGGGAATAGAGAGAAATGACATTAATTTGTAGAGCCAATTCTAAATTGTAAAGATGTTATAACAACTTTTAAGTTTACACCATCTTGCATACACAGTTCTCAAGGTGCGCTATAAACATTAAGCTTCGCACCTCTGAGTTAAGACACTATTTTTAGACTCATTTTGTAAATGGGAAAACCAAGGCACTAGAGCTATTATCTGATCTGGCCCAAAGTAGCTCAGCAGCTGATAGAAGCCATATTAAAACCCAAATCTCCTGACATCCTGCATGGTTCTCTTAATATCAACAGCCTTGGTGCTAATCTGGGGGCGAAAGTTTGAAGTTTTTTAAAAGGCTATTTCTACTCTGCTAAAGTGTGTTTAAGGCATTATAAAAATATAATTTGAAGTGTTTATTGCATATGTAGAGAAGCTTCAAAAAGAAATACATTACACCAGATAATGCTGAAGTAACATAAGACTCATTATATTGACAAAAAGGATATGACAGCACATACTGTATATGGCTCCCAAGCTGTTGGGAGCCCTCACTAGACACAACACACTGGTATGAAGATACACTTACACCTGCAACTCTAAATGTCTCTACATCTAAATATGTGCTTGAATCAATCATATTAAGATTTAATATTTTATTAATCACCAACTAAAAGTATGCATGTATTTCTGTTGTGTAGTACCTTTTCTAATTAATATCACCTGTTAGCAACAAGCAAAAACAAGTCACTATGTCCAGGATTTCCCCAACACAGAAAAACAAATATCATTTAACTGAGCTTGTCTTATTCCATAAGCAGGGGAAAATGTTAACGTTCTCCACCGATTGTGAAACCTGGATTTTACCAGCTTCTCTCTCCTTCAGCCAGTAACTCAAGCGGTGCCTTTGACTGCTTAGCAGCACACCTCCACCTAAAGGATTTTATATAGAGAGATGGTAGCTGCAAAAATGGGTAAAGTAGAAGGGGAAGCAGGAGCTTCTAAAGCTCTAAAAAGAGCAAGGGGTTTCTCAGAAAGGCAGAGTGAGCAGCAGGTCACTGTGCAAAGCTTGATGTCCTTGAGTATACCACGCAGCCTACGTTTGCTCATTACAGCTCAAATAGTTACTCGATTAGCTGATTACCCGCAATTTAACATCCCTAATACACACAGGGGGCTTTTGCATACAGTGGAGTTCCAATAACTTCAGGGGGCTCCAAACTGATCAAAGTGTTTCCACCCACACAGATCCATTTGCAGGATAAGAGCTTACAACTAGAGAGAGTTGGAGGTTTCCTTCTCTGTTCATATGTTTCTTGTGAGATGTCGATCAATACTGCATGCACTGAACACACAGCAGACCAGATTACATCCTCCTTGGTAGCAGGATTGTCTTATTTTTCCATGCCAGTGGCTGTCAGGGAAGAGGTTATGTGGGGGCAACCTATTTAGCAATACAAATTTGGGTGGGAGCACAGGAAGGTGGTGCACCTCCCAAGTATTGTTATGAGTCACTTATGATGCCCGAATACCTACATCCAACCTTCTCATCAATGGAGAGGGCACTCCATGACGCCTTTTCCTTTTCTTTCAGGGCTTTCTGCTCAGCAGAGAGATTCTTTACATATTCCACTTCAGGCAGGGGAATGGTACGACGATCTACGTAATTCGGAAGACTGAAGTCTTCCACTTTCGCAATACCTGTTTGATGTAAAAGAGAATCAAATGTACTTATGTACAGAAGCCAAAAATACCAGGAATATCTCTTTCAACTTAAGGTTGCAAAAAAATGCCAAGAAGTTTTAAAGGAGGGAGGGAAGAGGAATGCTTCTGTCTGATTTTTTTTTAAACTAGTGTTATAAGAAACACCTAAAATTATTATAATATTTAAAGTTATTCTTTATCCCATTTATTCATGTTATGCGTATTGCAGCATCAAAGGACAGACTTTTTTTTTTTAAAGATACCCATGAGGAAACATTTTCAGACTATAAAAATTAGCAAAAGGTCTCAGAGGAACTTGTAATAACTGAAAGTAATTTCAACTATTTTTTCCCCTCCCAAAATGTACTCTATTTTAAGTTGACAACATTCCTTTAACTATTTAGAAAGCCCTCAAGTTGTATTTTCCTAAACAATTTCATCCAATTACCATGTCTAGGTTCTATTAATCCAAAACCCTTAGGGCTATTGTAGTTCTGTGATGCCATCTAGTGGTGATGGTCCAGACTACCAACTATACTTTCTTGCCACTAGACGTAAAGCCTCCATCTACATTGGCAAATTATGTCATTTTATATCAGTCAGGGTTATGAAATGCTACATCCCTGATAGCTTTGTTAAGCTGACATAAGTCTCTATTTAGACAGCAGTAGGTTGACAGAAGAATTCGGGTACAGCTCTACTGCTTTACTCTTCTAAGTGTAGATAAGCCCAAAATATGAGATTTTGGCACTGCTCTTTGACTCTGTTTTTTCTGCCTTGTTTTCACAGTCGCTGTTCAATATGTGCATAATATCCCATCCTGTGCAAACACACCTAAGTTCAAAATACCCAGCTTGTGCTGGGTCAAATATCCTTAGCATACCAAACTGCCAAAAATAATGATGATAATAATAATCCTGAACAACAGTGTGCTACCAGCAAACCACATTTGGCTCTCAGAAATTACTGAGATAGCAAAGACAGGGTTAAGAGGTTTTTAGAGACATTTCATATTTCTCAACCCATAAAAATATGAGGAAGGATTAAAGATTCTTTACTTGCAATGTTGTCGTCTCTTGTGAAGTATTTCCAAACACAAGGAATTCCCAGTCTTTGCTATTTATACTAGTGATTAAATTAGGTTTTATAAAACCTGATTTTTATAAAGTTTAAAGCTGGGAGATTTAAGAAGAGCATATAAAATGTTACATTACCTCCGCTGTCATACCTAAAATTAAACAAGTTACCTACCATGTCCTCTCATGCAGATGGAGGTGGAAATGGCACGCTTGCCAATTAGGTTAAATGCCCTAGAAGCCAACATTCTAGGGGGAGAAAAGACAGAAAATTACCAGTTAACATTTCAAATTTATAGATACAATAGGAAGAATGCTATTCTCCATCTACTAGACTATAATGCACTTGAAAACTGATGTGTTTTTTTCCCCTCTTAGCTTCTTCTCCTGTGAAGTCACATCATTGCCTAAATTCCCTCTTCATGCCCTTTCAACAAATCCAGGTTCACGGGCAGAAGGGGGATCATATGGAAACAGATTTCAGATGCACTATTGGATGCACTTAATGATTTGAATATTATTTCAAGAGTTGTGAAATACACCTTAGCCCTTTGTGCAGGGAGTCCTTACAAGGAGTACAGGCATTGATTGAATGCAATGGTCATTTTGAAGATGAATATATATATATATATATATATATATATATATATTTTGATATTGTCCCATGTTGCTAAGGCCACTAAGTTACTAAAGCCAAAATAATTTTTAAAAATAGGTTTATTTTCCCTCTACTTTTCATTCCTCATCTTAAGTAACAAAATTAGATCAATTAGTTGCAGCCTTGTTTACAGAAGTTTTTCAGAGTACTGAAATGCTGCTGTTGGGGGGGTGGGGGTTTCAATTCTGTAAGTAAATATATGTTTTCTTCCAACATTTTGAGATCATCATGAAGACATCTTGACAAATCAAGAAGAACAATATAAGACCAGTCATACTGTGTAAGATGTCCATCTAGCACAGTATCCTGTCTGCCAACAGTGGCCAATGCCAAATGTCCCAGAGGGAATGAACAGAACAGGCAGTCATCAAGCAGTCCATCTCCTGTCACCCATTCCTTGACAAACAAAGGCTAGGGACACCACTCCTGCTATCCTAGCTAATAGCCATTTATGGACCTATTCTCTATTAATTTATCTAGTTCTTTTTTGAACCCTGTTAAAATCCTGGTCTTCACAGCATCCTCTGGCGAGGAGTTCCACAGGATGACTCTGTGTTGCATGAAGAAATACTTCCTTTTGTTTGTTTTAAACCTGCTACCTATAATTTCATTTGGAAACCCTTAGTTCTTGTGTTACTCGCCTTCTCTAGTCATGATTTTATAGACCTCCATCATATCCCCCTACTGTCTTTTCCAAGATGAAAAGTCCCAATCTTAGTAATCTCTCCTCATACGGCAGCCGTTCCATAGCCCTATTAATTTTTGTTGCCCCTTTTCTAAACTTTTCCCAATGCCAAGATTGCCTTGTATCAAAAGAGGTATCACATCAACACAGAGTATTCAAGATGTGGGCGTAGCATGGGTTTATATAGAGGCAATAAGGATCATCGCTATCGCTTCCTTACTGAGTCCTAACATTGTTTGCTTTTTGAATGCTGCTGAACAGGGAGCAGATGTCTTCAGAGAAGGCCTCCAAGATCTCTCTCTGGAGCGGTCACAGCTAAATTCGTCCCCACCCGTTTTCCCAAATGGGCCTGACTTCACATCGACCCACATGAAAATCCACCTGCCATGTTGTGGCCGAGTCATCCAGTTTGGGGAGACCCTGCCACAGCCCGCGCTGGACTGAGCTGGCTGGAGCAGTTTGGCATCGTCTGCAAGCTGGGCCGGCTCCCTGCTGACCCCCTGGCCGGGTCAGCTGACCCCCTGCTTTAGGGCTACGCCGAATAGGGCGGGCCCCAGGGCGGGCCCCGCGAGTCACCTGGCTCCAGTCCGGAAAGTGACGCCCGCGGAGGGCCGTAAAGCGGGGCAAGGCACGTGCGGTGTAGCCATGGCAACGGACACCAGGGAAGGGGGGAGGGGCAGCGGTGATGGGAAAAGCCCCCTCCCCGCATACATGGGCCTATAACGGCCCCAGCATCCCACCAGCCGGACAGCGCCCCCTCCCCCCACAGCTCCCCTCGCGGAGCGACCCCCCCCCCATCCCACGGAGGCGAGCCGGGCCTCTCTTACCCGCCGCTGCCAACGACCTAGCGACCGTCCTCTGCGCTGCGGCCCGGCCGGGAGGAGAAGAAGAGCGGAGGCGGAAACGCTCTGGCGCACAGCCCGCCGGGACGGAGGAGGAGCGGGAAGGAAATAGAGCGAGCGCCGCGGGGCACTGTGGGATGTCGGCGGCGTCGCTGGCTCCGAGGCGCTTTGCGACGGCGGCGCTTGGCGGCAGCTCGGAAGCGCTTGGCGGCCGCGAGCGGGTGTCGCGTGGGGCGCGCGCCGGCGTCTGAGGGGGGGCTGCGCGGAGAAACCGCCGCGTCCCCTCCCCCACCCCACCCCGTGAGGGGAGGCGGGCGGAGCGGGGCGCCCCAGGATGAAGCTGACCACCCAGGCCTACTGCAAGATGGTGCTGCACGGAGCCAAGTACCCGCACTGCGCCGTCAACGGGCTGCTGGTGGCCGAGAAGCCGCCGCCCGCGCCCCGCAGGGAGCCGCAGCCCCACGCCCTCTTCGTGGACTGCATCCCCCTCTTCCACGGCACCCTGGCCCTGGCGCCCATGCTGGAGGTGGCGCTGACGCTGGTAAGGGGCCTGTCGGCTCCCCGGGGGCGCTGGGCACGGGGGGGGGGGGAAACTGAGGCACCCGCGTCCGTGATTTCTGCCCCTCCCCCGCGTGTCAGAAAAGGGGCAGTTCCGGGCGTAGAGCCCAGGTGTGGAGAGACAAACCCCTCCTCCCCCCCCCCCCCCCCGGGAAAGGGAAAAGACTCGCCTGGGTGTCCGCACAAGCCTACCAAGACAGAAACCGCTTTACTGCACGGCCCCAAAACAAACAGCTCCTCAGAGGCCGCTTGGGGAATTCTGCTGTTAGCGACGTAATTATATCACCCTGGACTTCCTCGTGTAGACGGTCTGCGCTAGCTGAACAGACGCGGTGCTTTTCAGCTGGGGCAGTTTTCACCAGCCAAAAACTGTCGTGCGGCCAGGTAGAGCTGCCCGTTCTTTTTTCCTTTCCGCTTTCCCGCACGTATGGGGTGGGGGGGGGCAGGAGAGGGGAAATCACTGAAGCGGGTGCCTCAGTTACTTCACTTGTCTAGCACTCCAGGGCTGTGTCTACGCTGGCGGGTTCTTGCGCAAGAACAGCCGTTCTTCCGCAGAGCCTCCACACTGCCCGCCTGCTCTTGCGCAAGAAGATTGACAGTTCGGTGTCAGAAGACAGGGCTTCTTGCGCAAGCGCTATGCTCTTTTCTAACACGTGTACGCCGTTTTGCGCAAGAGGGCACTGTGGACGCACAGCAGGGGTTTCTTGCGCAAGAAAGCCCTATGGCTACAAGGTCCTTCAAAGCTTTCTTGCGCAAGAGAGCGTCCACACTGCCGTGGATGCTCTTGCGCAAAAGCACATGGTAGTGTGGACGTCTTCTTGCACAAGAGTCAGCCAGTGTAGACATAGCCCAAGAGAACTGTGAGGGCAAGAGAGAGACGCAGACTCTGCCTCGCCGAAGGGCTTGTGGTTTGGAGCTGTAGTAAGGTTTCCTACAGACAGATGCTCTACGCCTGTGGTGTCCAACATGTTAGCCACATGTGGCTATTTGGCTGGTTGAGTGTGACTAGTTGGCTTGAACAATGTGGCTATTTGGCCAGTTGTCTGTGACTGTTTCACTGTAGCAGTAACCACTATAGTGGCTACTGCGTCAGAACTGGTAGCTCTGTGCTGTCTGCACTACAGTTTTTGGCTGGTGAAAACAGCCCCAGCTGAGAAGTACAGCTTCTATTTTGCTAGTGTAGACTGTCTTTAAGAGGAAGTTCACAGTGATAGCAATATAATTATAACAGCATAATTCCCCAAATGGACACACTTATTCTAGTTTATGCCTTCCAAAGAGCTAGGAAACTGAAAAGGCAGGCAGAGGGTTATCCAGATATGTCTAGATTGCTTTAAAGTCACACCTTAGCTTTTACTGATTTAATTTTTCTATGTAGCTAATGGGGAGGAGGGATAGTTCAGTGGTTCGAGTATTGGCCTGCTAAATCCAGGTTCTAAGTTCAATCCTTGAGGGGGCCATTTGGGGATCTGGGGCAAATCTTAGGCATGGTACTTGGTTCTTCCATGAGGGCAGCAGACTGGACTCAATTACTTCTCAAGGTCCCATCCAGCTCTGTGAGGTAGGAAGATCTCCATATATTATTATTATTATAAGGTCTGCCCCCTAGACTAAGGGGTGGGGGGACTAGGCTTTTAAAAATGATGTTACCACCACTTAGTTTCCAGTGAAACATCTCTTACACATCTGAAGAAGTGGGCTGTGCCCACGAAAGCTCATGATACCATCTACATGTTTTGTTAGTCTTTAAAGTGCTACCAGACTATTTGTTGTTTTTTAAGTTTACCTCTTAAATTGGTTTACCTAGTCATGTTGTAAATAGGTGTTAAAATTTGTGTACACTATATGCTACAAATGGCATTTTAAATCAAGGTAGGTAATTCTTAGGGGCTGTGTCTAGACTACATGGCTCCATCGACGGAGCCATGTAGATTAGGGTTGTAGGCAAAGGGAAATGAAGCGGTGATTTAAATAATCGCCACTTCATTTAAATTTAAATGACTGCCACGCTGAGCCGACAAATAGCTGATCAGCTGTTTGTCGGCTCAGCGCGCTGGTCTGGACGCTCCGCGGTTGACATCAAAGCCCTTTGTCAACCACCCCGTTATTCCTCGTGGGATGAGGTTTACCGGGGCAGTCGGCAAAGGGCTTTGATGTCGACCGCGGAGCGTCTAGACTACCGCACTGAGCCAACAAACAGCTGATCAACTGTTTGTCGGCTCAGTGCAGCAGCCATTTAAATTTAAATGAAGCGGCGATTATTTAAATCGCCGCTTCATTTCCTTTTGCCCAATAAACAAATCTACATGGTTCCGTTGACGGAGCCATGTAGTGTAGACAGGGAGACAAGGACCGGGTTTTTTAGTGTGAAACAAGCTTTCAGTGTAGGGTATGTCTATATAACAAAAACAAAACATGCAGCACTCCAGCCTAAGCCTAAAAGTCCACACAGCTATGAATCAGCCTCACAGCTTGAGACAGCTGTCACAGGCAAGCTGTGGGCTTTTCTTTATTTTGTAAACATACCTGAAAGTGTCACAGCTGAAAGAAAGAAAGAAATAGAAAATAAGTAGTTGTTATAAATTGCAAGGGACCATTCAAGGGGAAGTGGCCAATATTATGGGGAAGGGAGTGAATGGGTTATACAGATTGGATTTGTGGTTTATTACAACAATCTCTCTATTCAGTCCATGTTTCTTAGTGTCTAGAAGAGTTATTAATTTGACCCATGCTCATCTTTTGAAGATGTTGTGTAGATTTCTTCTGAGGATGAGAAATGAGAGGTCAGATATAGAGTGATAGTTTTGTGAAATGTGTTCACACATAGGTGGTGTGGTTTTCTGTGTGAGTTTGAGAGTGTAGTGATTGACTCATTTCTTGCTTAATTGTTGAAGCACTTGGTACACTGCATGACAGGGTTACTCAACACATGGCCCATGTGGATTGGGCTTATGTGGGGCTCAAAATGTGGCCTGTGGGTGGGAACCAAAACAAAGAAGCAGTCCATTTAATGTCTTATGCATGTTGATATGCATTTTAGTAGTTAAATTCCTGGACTGTCATTGCTCATTAAAAGTGCTGTCATGTGGGTGGAAATTGGGAAATTGCATTTTATTAATATCAGCAGAACTTACTTAAATGGGGCCTGCGTGTTGTGTAGTCTTGCCTTATTCTTTGTATTAAAGCCCATTAGTGTGAAAGAAGCTATTTGCATGTATATGCAATCGCACTTAAGTTGCGGCCATCAGCATGTTTTTGTGAGTATCATTATGGCCCCCAGGGCTTCCAAAGTTGAGTAGCCCTACTGTGTGAGGTACATCATATGGTGTGATATGCATGTGTGGGACCCATGGATCTTGAAATATGTATTGTGAGTGGATGTTGATCATTGTAGTAAGGGAAATATATCTGCAGGTTTTGCAACTGTTGTTCTGACAGGGTCCACTGGCACTTTTGAGTTGCTGTGCTCTGATCTGTGGGGAAATTGTTTCTAATGATGAGACACAGTTCATAGGAATAGCTAGGCTTGCTGGGGGTGCAGGCTCTGCGTGGGTGGTAGGGTGCAGGAACAGGGTGGAGTTGCATGGTCTGGGCATGAGGGAGGGTGCGTAAGAAAGATGGGGGGAGCGTTTACCTTGCGCAGCTCATCAGACGCACATGACTCCATGCCTCCCACTGATCCCACTGGCTGCCATTCCAGTCAATGGGAGCAGTGGGGGAAAGTCTCCAGGCTAGTTCCCTGTGCTGCCATTTCCCCAGCCAGGAAGGAAGGGGTACAGCAGCATGCAGAGTCATTTTCTCTTCCCCAGCCAGGCCAGATCTGCGCCCCGCCCCCCCCCCCCCCCCAGTGAGGAACTAGCACTGGTGCTCCAGCCATTCTGGGAGACTGTGGGGCTGGGCTGGAGCATCTCCCTAGCTGGAGCAGCCCCTGCCGAGGGCAGGGAGGGTGCCCGGGCTTGCCGCAGATGGGGACTGCTGACCATAGCAGCCCATCCATGGCAGGACACCTGCAGGGCTGGAGCAATCCCCTACCTGCTAGGGATGTAAATGACTAGTCAACTATCTGATAAGCAAATGCTTATCGGATAGTCGATAGGGTAGTCAATCAGTGCGCACTGCTGCTTTGCAGTGCTGGGTGGAGCCCGGGATCAGCTGGGGACTCTCTGGTGGAGCCTGGGCTCCCTGCTGAGTGCCAGTTTTGAAATGTACAGGAGTCTCCATCAGGGGCTCTTGTGCATTTCAAAGAGGAAACACAGCATAGAGCCTGAGGCCAGCACGGGACTCTGAGTCCCGCACTGACCCCAGGCTCCATGCGGGTGCTTCCACTTTGAAATGCACAAGCACCCATATGGAGCTTGGAGTCAGCAGGACTTCTTGGGGGCTCTTGTACATTTCAAAGGCGGAACACGGAGGTACTTATCGACTAGTCGAGTAAGTAAATTAATTGAATAGTAAATTAATCACTAGTTAACATCCTTACTACCTGCAGCAGGTGGGGCTGCTTCAGCCCTCACCGGTTAATGGTTAACCAGAACTGGTAAGCAGCACATACAAAGGGTGATGCTTAAGTTAGCCTTTCATATCCCTGTTGAGGACCACTGCTTTAGAGTGTGTAAGACCTCCCAAGTGCAGTGGTGTGTTTTAATATTTGGCATGTATCTGAAGCATTGTTTTTCTAGAGTTAAGATTCTAAGCAGTTAGGAGAGGCCCTTGTTTTCTTATATCCTGATCCTACAATGCATAGCATGCAGGGAGATTGCTGTGGCCCCACTGAACACAGCTGACTTCAGTGGGTTTCCTATGTGGGCAAGTAGCTTCCAAGTTTTTTAACTAAACAAAACACCTATGAGCTTTATGGCTTAAAACCCTGAATTTGTAACCATGCTCTACATACAGGGACTGCTGTGCCAAACATTTTACTGTTTAAAGGTTTTTTATTTTGAGACCTGGGGAAAAGTGAGACACAGTGTAATTACAGGATTCAAGTACTTGAAAAGGCATAAGAATTGATGGAAGATTTTTTTTTTCAATCCAGAATTGGACCCTGACCATTAAGAGGTCCATGTGTGAAGCTCATTACAAAATCTGGATTTTAATCTTTACACGGCCAAAAAATTGAAATATTAGTATGTCATGTGACTTAAGAATCCTTAAAATCCTGAAATTATTGAATTTTTGCTACTTTTCATTTGTACTTTAGTTATAAATTTTTAAAATCAAAACACGTGAAATCTCTGACTTCCTCAGTGAATCAGTTTTTGCAAGCTCTAATATAAGATCATGAAGATGGGTTGCAAATTACAGGTCTTGAGCTCAAAGCCTTTTGCTCTGTCTGTGCACAGACTTAGTATTTGTGTAACTGCTCAGAGCTAACAATGTATTACTGTGGCTTTTTAAATGGAGGCTCTTTTGCATGTAATGTAGTAAAAGTGAATACAAGGGAAGCCCTGAGTTAAGGAGCCATCTTAAGTGAACAAATCAATGATGTTCATGCAGTAAAGGTTGATGTTCTTTTCCAGAAACAATTCGCTATCCAAAGCGTCTTGAAGCATTGGTTTAATTTAATGAGGAATGTATCTTTTTCAGGGCCTATTACAGATTGAACCTCTCCAGTCCAGTATCCTCAGAACCATAGTACTGTGGTGCCAAACCAGAGAATTTGTGGAACTGTGGGAGGTCAATATTGTCTAGCAGCATTACCAACTAGGGTTGTGAGTAGTCAACTACCTAATAAACATACTACATTTAAAGTGCAGAGCTACACAAGGGTTAGCTCCCAGAAGCAGCAAGAGCTGGGACTAAGCAGTCCCAGCTCACGCCAGCTCCGGGATCGCTGCGGCTCTGCCTTCCCTCCGCACCGCCCCCCCTCCTGCCCCTCATCATGGAGACGGTGCTAGGGGGTTCCTGCTTTATGCTGGCTTCTGCTATTTCCCCAATCCCATCCCCCACCCTGCTACCTCTTTATCAGAGGCAGCATGGGGGAGGTGAAG
Organism: Pelodiscus sinensis; assembly: GCF_052426305.1. Taxonomy (NCBI): domain Eukaryota; kingdom Metazoa; phylum Chordata; order Testudines; family Trionychidae; genus Pelodiscus; species Pelodiscus sinensis. The sequence goes on from NC_143063.1 coordinate 45,385,491, forward strand.
CAGGAGGCAGTGTTGTGGGGAGGTGGCTTAAAAGCCGGTTCCCTCATTACCATATCTGCGGGGCAGCGTGGGCGGGGCAGAAGAGGCAAAACCACAGCAGTCCATGGCAGTTCTTACTACATTTAAAATACAGAGCTACAGCGGCAGTAGTGAGTGCCCTCCCCTCCCCTTATTGACTAATCAAGTAGTTGATGGAAATTCCATTGACTACTCAATTAGCTAATTAACCATTCATTAACATCACTATTACCTACTAACATTGCCTTTGCTTACTGGGCTCTTAGAAGACATTTAGGGGTAAATTAGAGCTAAATAATAGCACAGAACACTGAGAGCCAGGACTGGTGGCTGTAAATAAACTTTGTGGTAAGTGAACATCTGACTAACTACAATCATGTCAGGCCGGAGACAAGAGAGGTTCAACCTGTACTATAAGCTCTTCCTGGGGATATATAATTACCATTGAGGTGAATGAACGGTTTGTCCGAATGAGGATTTTTAGTATTCGGTCCTCAGAGAACAAAAACTCCCATTGTTTTCTGAGTTATGCATGAGCATCAAATTGAGTTAATATTTTCCAAATACAATTCTTAGTTTAGAGGGTACATTTTCATTTGCAGTGCCAGCCTTGTTAATTAAAAAAAAAAAAGTTCTGAAAAAGAGTATTAAAGGAATACCAAAAAAAAAAAAAATCCTGTTGATATAAAAAGATACTTGAAATGATGTCCTAGCTCAGTTTCAAAGTACACATTGGGAAAGGAGTGTGTACTGAGCCAGTAGCTCCTGTGGTCACAACAGCTCTAATGGAAACATTCATAGTGTTTACAAAGCTTTTTCAGCAAGAGGATTGGAAGGAATAAAGTTTTACTGTTCTTAACTTGCACATTTGTTTTGAATTTGAAATCAAGGGTTTTTTTTTAAATACGTTACAAAAAGTTTCAGATACAGCCTTTGGCTCTCCCAGCCAGTTGTAGTTTTACAACCACATTTTCCTTTTGAAAAAAAAAACAACCTCTTTTTCCGGCTGCAATGCAGTTACTCTCCACTGACTGGTTGTACATGAGCATCAGAGAAACTGCCTATACACTCAGGCCTTGTCTGTACTTGCAGATCTCTTGAAATTCTCCATGATTACATTACTGTGGGTGCAGCTCCTCTGCTGGTAGCAATGATAGAAGCTCTGGGGGGAGACCCTTGGCAAGAGTAAGCTGATTTTAGTGGAGCTGTGACAAGCTGAGGATCTACCCGTTGGGGAGGGTGGGCAGTAAAATGGTGCTGGTTCGGAGGGTAAGCCCCTGGTAGGATGCTGCCACTATATTTACCTCTGCAGGTACTGGCAATCGCAGCTCCTGTTGGCCGCAGATTGCCATTCAGACCAATGGAAGCAGTACTGACTGGGACACAACTTCCTGCACCTCCCTTTGGCTGGGAACAGCAACCCGTGGCCAGCTGGAGCTGTGGTCACCCATACCTGTGGAGACACAGATATACAGTGGTGGGTGCCTGCCAGGGACTAACCTAGTGGACTGGATCCGACCTACGTCCACCCCTGCCCCTGGGTATACTGGTCACTAGCATTTTTACCTTTGTAGAGCACTTGGACATCCACAGGTGAAAAGCACTATAGAAGAGCTAGGTATTGGTATTTTTATCACTTGTCTCATGTTGGTCTGCTCTGATCAGACAAGGGGTAGAAACGTTGGTAGATGCTGGGGTTATCATTGGTGTTATCACCACAGTGATATTTAATGAACAGTGCTAGTGTAAATCTAGCAAAATGGCTGTTAAGTTCAAAGTTAATCTTTATTTTATAGGAAAAAAATGTTCACTGGCTGCAAGTTTACTTTAAAAAGGAAACAGTCAAATAATAAACTTGTTTTGAAATTGTTTTCACTAATGTAGACAGAAAAAATGTCAGACAACTGTAATTTTTAAATTGATAGTTTCCATTTTAAAGTAAATTTGTATCACGGTTGTTGGCTTCAGTGCCAATGTTTCAGTCCACTAGCAATTAAAACTGAAATCATAAACCCTTAAAATGGACTTTATAATTGCTTCAGTTAAGGGCCAACTGCTGTTTCAATGCCAGAAGATGACATTTTAATAAAACATATAAATCCGTGTCATCCCCTGTGGATGAGGGATTATTCACATGGCTTTTTGCTGCTTAGTTTAATACTGTAATTATTCTTCTAAGTATGAAACTGTTTTGATTTGCAGTATGTCAGAGTTCATCATCAGATATATTTTGGAATCCATTTTAATCAATCTGTTTAGGTTTTTAAACTGCATAGTAACTGGGAGAACCGCACTAGCTGTTTTCTCCACCTCCCACATTTTTGGATTATCCTAGCAGCCTAGCCTAATAGACTTAATTGTGAGCAAAAGGAATGGTAAATGTGTATTTTCAAAACTGCAGAGATGAAGGACCAAATTCTGACTTGATATATTTCTTTTTCCAGTTGTTTTTTCCTGCTTTACACAAGGCCTGAATTTGTCCTTTTCACTCAGATAACTATGTTGCTTTCGTAATTTTTTTTTTTTGTATTTGCATATGTGATGTTTTATTCATGGAACAAGGGAGTGTTATGATCTTCTAGTCCAGTGACTCTTAACTTTTCCAGTCTACTGTCCCCCTTTCAGGAGTCTAATTTGTCTTGTGTACCTCACTACTTGCTTACAAAATCAGACTTAAAAATATAGAAGTGTTGCAGAATGCTGTTATTGAAAAATCACCTACTTTCTCATTTTTACCATGTAATTATAAAATAAATCAATTGGAATATATATTGTACTTACATTTCAATGTATAATATATAGACCAGTATAAACTAGTCATTCTATGAAATTTTAGTTTGTACTGACTTCAGTATTGCTTTTTATGTAGCCTGATCTAAGACTGGGCAGTTGACATATCCCCTGCAAGACTTCTGTACTCTCCCATATACCCCTGATTGAGAACCACAGATCTCATACTTCCTCCTATATAATACAGGCCATAGAATTTAACTGAGTAATTCCTGCATCAAGCCTGTTTTGTGGTTGAACTACAGCATATTTTAGAAAGGTGTTCAATCTTGATTTAAAGACTTCAAGTGATGGAAAATCCACCTATCATCCTTTGGTAAATTGTTCTAATGTTTAATTACCCTCACAAGTGAACTATTAAGGAAAATAATCTTGTAATAATACAGATCTCTCTAGGAACAGGGATGAGTTAGAAGAATGAGACAGTGGTCGGAATTTCGTGTCATATCTTTCAATTCTAAAAATAAAGGCAGCAGTTGCTTTTTAAAATAAACCTTATACGATAATGTCAAAGTATATATTTTAACACTATGTGAATTTCTACTATTTTGAGCAAAATTGGTGCCATTATCTTGTGAAATGGGGTTATAGTCTCACATCCTGTACATTGTCCTACTTCCCATTGCCAACTACATGCTAGCAGAAAATAGCCAGAGACCTAAAATTCTAAGCTGGTGGTTACTGAAGACTCATCAGCACACATCCTGTTGTTTGAATTTCAGGCTGTACCTCACAGTTCCAATATCTTCTTGTTCTTCAATATAATTTCATTAGTGCTTTATATATTTATTCCTTAATACTTGTTTCTTCCTGTGTTGTAGCTAAGAATATTAGCATTTGGACAATGTTATTAGCAATTAGCTTTAATTGCCATTTTAACCTCAGGAAAGAGGTATCCCTGTTGGTAGTTTCGTGTGATTTTTTTTTTTTTTCTGGGTTTATAATCCTTTAAATTACTCTTTCAGATTGATTCTTGGTGCAAAGAGAATAGTTACGTGATCGCTGGATATTACCAGGCTAACGAGCGCATGAAAGATGCCAGGTGTGTAGCTGTAATATCTCCTCCTGTTTACACACTCATGCTACACTTCACAATTATTTTTGTTGGAATAGTTCACACACAATCTGTGAATGTTGTTTGACTTTGACAACTGTCATATGGTCACTGTTGGATATCTGTGAAATGTCTTTTGTGTAGTCTCAAACCTCAGTTTTTCCAGAATTATTCCTATATTTTAAATGTTATAGAATATAACATTTGGATGTTCCAGTGATTGCTAGCCAATTTAACTAGATAGTAGGGAAATCACTAGAATTCACAGATGTATTTACTTGAATCTGTTCATGAATCTATAGATCTTTGGGGAACTCATTTTTGAAGTGATTTAATTCGTATCACATTATTTAATTTCCTTTTTAAATGAATCTCTTTGCTACTTAGGCTGTGTTTAGACTACTGGCTTCTTTTGGAAGAAGCGTTTTTCGGAAGAGATCTTCCAAATGAACTTCTTCCAAAAGAGCATCCACACTGCAAAAGTGCATTGAAAAAGTGATCTGCTTTTTCGAAAGAGCGTCCAGACTGAATAGATGCTCTCTCGCATGTAAGCTGTGATTGCTGTGGATGGAATGGCCACCAGGGCACCTGTGCTTTTTACTCTTCGTCTTCTTCCAAAAGAACTCCCTCTTTCCTGTCCACACATGCCTTTTTGCAAAAGTGCTCTTTCACAAAAAGGCTTCTTCCTCATAAAATGAGGATTACCAATGCCAGAAAAACCCCTCTGTTCTTTCGATTTTTCTTGCGGAAGAACACAATTACAGTGTGGACATTCCTCAAGTTTTAAAACTGTAGTGTAGACATACCCTTAAAGCACATCTAGACTACCTGCAGCTTCTGAAAGATATGCAAATTAGGCACAGATTTGCATATCTTCTTCCGATCCCTTTTTTGGAAGAGGTTTTTTTTGGGGGGAAAACAACAGTCTAGGTGGGGTTTTTCGCGCAAAATCCCCCCCCCCCTTTTTTTAAAGAACCCTTATTCCTCAAAAAATGAGGTTTATAGGGTTCTTTCATAAACCCCCATCTAGACTTTTTTGAAAAAACCTCTTCCAAAAAAGGGATTGGAAGAAGATATACAAATCCATGCCTAATTTGCATATCTTTCAGATGCTGCGGGTAGTCTAGACGTAGCCTTAGTCATGGAATTGTCTTGCAATGGTATACCGTATAAGTAGAGCACAGACATAATTTCTTACTCATTACTTGCCCCAAGAAAACTCTTTCTTAACAAGTTGTAAAATTTTCAAAATCAGCAGTTATTTAGGAATCTGAATCCCAGTGAAAGTCAGTGGGATTTAATAATGCACTTTTGAAAATAGAATTTAGGCTTTTAATTCACTCATGCTTGTTTTTGTAAATTTTACCCAAAATGCACTCACTATAAATTAACTATAGCATTTTAACTCCTATGTTAAAATCCTTTTTTAAAAGAAAAGTCCACTATAAATGTTGTACTGCATAGACTCTTTTCAGAGGGATAAGGCAAAACGCTACATTTATTGGTAATGCATATAGCAATCAACATTTATCATATGCATATGATATATTACACTCACACACAAGCACACTCTGTCTTGGTTGTTACCAATAGTTATTCCCCCTAACTGCACTGGTCAGGTGAGTTAGATGGGGAGAGGTGGAGCTGGGGTTCTGCTGATGCGGATCAGTGCTCCAATGGTGACAAGACAAAAACCCGGGGTCCTCCTGCAAGGTAATTTTGATTATAGTAGCTCCCCTCTCATTCAAATCTACTATCTTATGCATATGCAAAATCTGTGAGAGTCATCCTATGCAGGGCTTGACAAATCCAGTCGCCCGTTCACCGGCGGTTGGCGCATGTGCGGTGCTGGTCTCGCGCCTGCGCAATGCGGGGCTGGCGAGTGATTTTTGTCGGGATCATTGAGCCCTGATCATATGCATATGCAGTTAGTCATCTATGGCGCCTTCTTCTGGGTGTTGTCTCAATGCTGCCCCATTCATCTCCAAAGAGGGTGCTTCCAAAAGCAGGCACTTGCTGCTGACTCCCAAGGAATCCATATGTCCAATCTCCTCCTTGGATCTGGCTTCCATCCCATCCTCTCTCCAACCATTTCAAGGGCCTGGAGGTGCTTACCTTCCTCGCCTTATCCAGGCAGTCCCCAGGTTACGTACAAGATAGGGACTGTAGGTTTGTACTTAAGTCGAATTTGTACTTGTTGGAACTGGCATCCAGATTCAGCCGCTGCTGAAACTGACCAGCAGCTGACTACAGGAAGCCCGAGGCAGAGTTTTTCTGCCCCGGGCTTCCTGGAATCAGCTGCTGATCAGTTTCAACAGCAGCTGAATCTGGACGCCTGGGACAGAGCAGCTGGGGCGCTGCTGGGTAGGTCTCCGCAGCGCCGCACCTCAGCGCTGCGGGGACCAACCCGGCAGCACCCCAGCTGCTCTGCCCCAGGAGTCCCCAAGTCAGCTGCTGCTGAAACTGATCAGCGGCTGATTCCAGGAAGCCCGGGGCAGAGCAACTCTGCCTCGGGCTTCCTGTAGTCAGCCGCTGGTCAGTTTCAGCAGCGGCTGACTTGGGGACTCCTGGGGCAGAGCAGCTGGGGTGCTGCCAGGTTGGTCCAGTAGCGCCAAAGAGCGGCGCTGCGGGACCAACCGGCAGCGCCCCAGCTGCTCTGCCCCAGGAGTCCCGAGAAAAGCCTGGTTTGCTGGGGGGGAGCTCCCCCCCCCCCAGCAGACCATGGAGACGCGGGTGGTGGGACCGAGACGCGCCGCGGTCCTGCCGCCCGGGTCCGACGCGGAGCAGCTTTTCTCGCCCTGGAGGACGAGGGTGGCAGGACCTCGACGCGTCTGGGCGGTCCCGCCGCCCGCATCCTCCGGGGCGAGAAAAGCCCGGTTCGTAAGTGCGGATCCGACATAAGTCGGATCCGCGTAACTCGGGGACTGCCTGTAATTCTGTTTTCCCGCTCATTAATTCAGCTAATTAAATAACCAATAAAAGTCATCCTAAGGGACTGTATTTTAAGTTTACAAATGTATCCTGAATATTTTTTTCTTCCCATATTATATCATTAAGCATATCCAGTAGTAACACTAATTAGAGAACATAAATTTTTTCATTTTAAATCAATATTAACATATTGTTCTAAGTAAAACATTTTAATTTATTCAGGCAATTTTGTTGGCACAATCTTTTCTGGTCTTGAGGGATATCTCCAAATAAAAATTCTCATGTCTCTGAAGCTATCACAGGAGTTGAGAATTTACCATTTTATCAGTGATGATTTAGATGCAAAGATTTTCTTTGAAATCTACTAATTATAACAAATTTGGGAAGGAAGGGGAAAGATTTACTTTCACAGTACTTTAATACTATGTGTGCTCGTGCATATGGCTTGCTAGAGGCGCTATACGTTTTTGGAGATGTTGCTGTTGACCTTCACATTGTCAAGATTGAATCTGCTGAAAAATGCCATAAGTTGTGATGTATTTTTCTGATAATAGCCACAGTCTGGAACATTTTAAGAACTTGCAGAGGTATTTTTGACCACTTAATTGAAATGCGTACACACGCATGTTTGCACTCAGCACAGCTTTATTTAGGGTAAATTCAGCTGTGATCAGATTTTTCTCTACCAAAACTAAAGGAGAAGCAAACACAGGACACTGTAACTGAATTGCAGAGTGACCTGAAGAGAATAAAGCAGCAATTGCTGTAGGCCAGTGTTTCTGAACCTTTTTTTATAAGGTACCCCTTTTTCAAAACAAAAAAATTTAAGTACCCCCAGTACCTACAATTTTTAGACACACAACATTTTTTTTAACATTGCAACACATTTATTTAAACAACTTAGTCATAGCCAGGCAAGTGATGACATTTTTGGGTGTAAAAAGTACAAAAATAATAAAGCGCTGTAAAACTTAAAACAAAAATTCAGTTTTCTTCAAATTTCAGTTGTGTTGATGTACTCCCCAGACTTCTCTCGAGTACCCCTAAGAGTACTCCTGCCACTGGTTGAGAAACACTGCTGTAGGCAGTGAGGGGAGATTTGAAACTATTAAATGTTAAATCTCTAAATGTAGGGCGAAAGAAAGAAATAGCAGATCTACAAAACAGTTACATTCCTCCACAGCCTAAATAGACACAGTTATCCCATCAAAGTGAGTTTTTCATCTGAACACTATTTTAATGCTACTTGTTCCATGTAGCCAGGCACTCAAGATACTGCAGAGAAATTGTGCATTTGGAATGTTGAGAATGAGGGTAAAGCCGTGGTCACCAACCAGTCGATCACAATCTACTGGTCGATCACGAGGCCTCGACCAGTCGATCGCAAGGTGTTCTGGGCTCCCCATTTCCCCTCACACCCAAGAAGCCCCACTACCTACCTTGAGCAACAATGAAGGTAGTGGCAGCTTCCCGCAGGGTGGACGGAAGTCCTACAGCTGCGCGTCACTTCCGGGGGTTCCGGAAATGCACTAGCTACTTCCTTGCCCCAGCTCCCTGGCGTTCTGGGAACTTACCAAGTAAGTCCCCAGAGGCGCGCGCTGGGTCTTCCCTTCTCTGCGGGAGGGGGGGGGTCAGGCCCGGAGGCAGAGCGCAACGGGCTTCCCTGCTCCGCAGGAGGGGGGAGGAGTGAGGCCCGGCGGAGGCACGCGATGGGGCTTCCTTCCTCTGCGGGGCGCGGGGAGGGATTGGCCCCAGAGGGAGTGCGCAACGGAGGCTTCCCTGCTCAGTGGAAGGAGGGAGTCAGGCCCGGCAGAGGCACACGATGGCGCTTCCCTCCAAGGCTGGTGTAGGGGACTCCCTGCCCCCGAACCTTGTCCCCGCCCTCCTTCTCCCCCCCCCCCCCCGTTCCCTCTCCCCTGCCCCCAGCCACAGAACTCTGTCCCCCTGCCCCCCTCTGCAGAAATCTGCCCCCCTGGCACCCTGCCCCCTGCTGCAGAAACCAGTCCCCATTGGCACCCTGCCCCTTACTGCAGAAACCTGTTCCCCTGCCCCCCCTCTGCAGAAACCTGTCGCCCCCCCCCCAGCACCCTGCCCCCTGCTGAAGAAACCTGTCGCCCCCCCGGCACCCTGTCCCCTTCTGCAGAAACCTGTCCCCCGCTGGCACTCTGCCCCCTGCTGCGGAAACCTGGCCTCCTGACACCCTGTTTCCTCTCTCCTGCCCCTGCTGGCACCCTGTTTCCTGCCCCAGCACTCACTAGCACCCTCCCCAGTACCATGTCCCCTGCTCCCATCTTATTTTTCTGTGGGTCAGTGACCCCTGACTTAAGAAAGGTTCCCTGCCCTTCTCATAAATAAAGACAATGCAGAAACTTTTTGTGTTTGACATAGTATTTTATTTAAAAATGAAGCCTGGCCAACAAACCCCCAATTGGGGCCACGCCCCCATCTGGCCACAACCACTCCTGCACTCCCCCTTCCTCCAGACCCTAGATCTGAGCCTATCATACACTGGGACCCGCTGCCCTGAGCCCCTCACATACCCCAACCCAAATTCCTGCACCCTCACATCCACAAGCCTGTGGCTTGCTTAGTGCCCCAACACTGCCTGGCCTGGAGCCCCCTCCCAGAGCCAACATCTCCTTCTCCACCTCCTCCTGCATCCAGATTTCCTCCCAGAGCTTGCACCTCTCACCCCTTCCAACACCCAAATCCCTCATTCCCACCCCAGAGCCTACATATCCTGTCTCAACCCAGCGAAGGTACAGCCAGACTGCAGGAGTTTTTCAGGATTCTGGAGATATCTCAGAAACACTCTTCCGCATCTAGGGATGCATTTGTTCTTCCACTTTTTTTAGTGGAGGAGCAAACATGCTCTTTAGGTCACCCCTATATTCCTTTTTCCATGAGGAATAAGGGGGCGTCCCAACGAAGGGGTTTTTCTGACATTTGGTCCAGTCTACACAGGCCAAATGTTGGGAAAACCTCTTCCTACAGAAGAATTGGAAAAAAAAGCAGCAGTATAAGGATTGGGGATAGCAAGTGGTGGAGAGGAGGAGAATAGAGAGGGCGAGGCTTCAAGGAAGGGGAAGGGCGGTAGATCTTGGCTTGGTCTGTCACTTAAAAAGTGATCTTGGGTGTAAAAAGGTTGGAGACCACTGGGGTAAGGTGATATACAAAAGGATCTGTAGTAGAAGTTTCCCACATAATGGAAGTTTAAGGATCACTATTCCTGGCTTATTATTTAGAACAAAGTAAATCCATTAAAGACTTCTACAAAACAAAGAGGAGCACATAACTTAGATCAGGGTGGGGAACCTATTTTGGGTTGGGGGTCGCTGACCCACAGAAAAAATCAGTCAGGGGCCACATACAAGTGAGGAGCCCCTGACTGAGGAGAAAGACACTCCCCACATTCCCATTACATACCAGAGCCTAGAGGGGCCCAGGCTAGTAGATTTTGTGTGCTCCAGCCCAATGGGTGGATGGCGGGGTGGGGTTAGAGCACCAGCACAGGCTCCCCAATGCTGAGCCTAAAGGGCCAGATCCAGGTAAGCTGGGGGCCACATATGGCCCCTAAGCCTGAGGTTCCCCACCACTGGCTTAGATCTTCCAAGAAAATGTGATTTATATGCACTTGTATAATTTGGAGGAATATTAGGCACATATTCACTTTAAATTTATGAATTTGTTGGCCAAGATAATACCCTTGCACCACATAGTGACTGTCACCGTTAGCATCTTGTAAAAAAAATCAAGATATCCACTGAATAGTGGGCCTGGGTATTGAATCAGTTTGAGATATAGATGGGGGAGCAAATTTAGAAATCTCCGTCTCCAAGAGTTTGGAAAAGGAGCAAAAGATAGCCATGATATTCCTGAGCTGGTGGGAGGGTTTGGAGGATGCAAACTGGTGGATCCACATGAAGTTTGGTGGACCCACATGAAGTTTGAGTAGGCATTTACTGCAGAAAAATGGAAATGTAGGGCTGGAAAAGATCTCGGGAAGTCAAGTCTTGCTGAATGTTCTGAGAGAGGCCCAAATACACCAGTCAAGAATAGTTTACGTATTTATCTAGTCTGTTGTTAAAAAACCTTCAGTGCTTGGGATTCCTTTGGAAGCCTATTCCAGAGTTTACCTACCCTCATCGTTAGAAATATTTAAATCTCCCTTGCTACAGATTAAGCCCATTATTTTTTGTTGTGCCTTAGGTGGTTATGTAGAACAATTGATCCCTGTGGGTACGTCTACACTGCATCCCTAGTTCGGACTAGGGATGCAAATGGAGACGACCGAAGTAGTTAATGAAGCAGGGATTTAAATATCCCGCGCTTCATTAACATGATCTCGCCGGCGCGTTAGTTCGAATCACAGCTGATTCGAACCAGGAAGTGCACGCCGGGACGCGTTAGTTCGGACTAAAGCCCTTAGTCCAAACTAACATTACTCCTCAAAAAATGAGGAGTAACATTAGTTCGGACTAAGGGCTTTAGTCTAAACTAACGCGTCCTGGCGCGCACTTCCTGGTTCGAATCAGCTGTGAGTCGAACTAGCGCGCCGGCGAGATCATGTTAATGAAGCGCGGGATATTTAAATCCCCGCTTCATTAACTACTTCGGTCGTCTCCATTTGCATCCCTAGTCTGAACTAGGGATGCAGTGTAGACGTACCCTGTCTTCTTTATAACATCCCTTAAGTATCTGAAGGGTTGTCCTATCATCAAGTCCACCTCAGACTCCTCCTCCTTCGCCCCTCCCCCACCCCAATCTAAACTTGCTCAGATTTTTAAATGTTTCCTCATAGGTCAGGTTTTCTAAAACTTTTTATCATGTCTATTGATCTCCTCTGGACAATCTCCAGATTGTCCACTTCTTTCCTAAAGTGTAGCACCCAGAATTGGATACTGTACTCCAGCTAAGACCTCACCAGTGCTGAACAGTGTTGGGCAGTTACTTCCCTTGTCTTACATAGCATAGGACACTTCTTTTTCACAACTACATCCCATTGTCAACTAATATTTCATTTATGATCCACAATAAACCCACATGCTTTTCAGCAGTATTGCCGTGTAGACAGTTATTCTTCATTTTGTAGTTGTGCATTTGATTTTTCCTTCCTGAGTGCTACTACTTCACTTATCTTTATTAAATTAAATCTGATTGAATGCAGACCATTTCTCCAAATTATCAATGTTCTCTTGAATTCTAATTCTGTCCTCCAAAGTGCTTTGACTCCCTCCAAGTTTGGTGTCACCTGCAGACATTCTAAGCATACTCTGTACTCTAGTATCCAAGTCATTAATGAAGACACTAAATAGAACCAGATCCAGAACTAACCCATTTGGGACTCCACTAGAGAAACCTTCACAGTTTGACAGCAAACCATTGCTATTGGTGTACAGTCTTCCAACCCGTTATGTCACCTACCTTATGATGCTTTCATTTAGATTGCATTTTCCTGATTTGCTCTTGAGAATGTCATATGTGACTAGCAAAAGCCTTATGAAAATCAATGTATGTCATGTCTATGCTGGAACACAGTTAAGATATAGATCATGTCTAAAAGAGAGATACTTTTGTGTTTTCTTAGCCTTCTGACTTAGATCAAGTATAGTATCAGTTTAATATTTTGTTTACTACCCTGTTTTTGTCATGTCTCTTCTCATCCCTATTTCCTGCTGGTTTCAGCTGAAATCTATAGTACAACTAACTTGACCTTCTTCTGTAGTCCAAACCAGGTTGCTGAAAAGGTAGCCTCCAGGATTGCAGAGGGCTTTAATGACCCAGCACTCATAATGGTATATAATTTCATTTCTCTCTTTTCTGATTTTAATCACAATATTGGAATGAGCATTTAAATCTAACTTCTTGGCTCTGTTACGAGTAATGTGATGATTAACTTGCTGAGTCGTCAGAGTGCCTTGTGGGGACTCCTTGCAGAGTATTCAAGCCATCTCTTTGGCCCACAGAACTGTGTTGCTGTGTTCTAAGGGGAGCCTACTTCTGGCCCTCCTCGGTCATGGGAAGATTTGCTGCGGTCTGGCTGGGGGGAGTAAAAGAGGTGTATTCTTCCAAAGCCTTTCATGATATAATGGCTTACATTCTCAGTGGGGCAACAGCAGCAATGGGCTACAGTGGAATGCTAGTGGTTTAAATAAAACCACTTTAGAGCGTTTAAAAATTGGCACTTCAAAAGCAGCAATGAGATGAAAGAGTGGGTGGATTAATGGAGGTGAATGGAAGATGCTGTTATGTGCAAAACCACACTATCATTTTTATACCACCTCTTTATTTGAGATCTTGAAGGAAAGAATATGATTTGTTCTTTTGCATGTTAGGTGGATAACACAAAATTTACGATGGAGTGCATAGAACCTGCCATTCACGTGTATGAGCATCATGAAAACAAATGGAGATGCAAAGACCCACATTTGTGAGTAATATGTTTGTATCTACGCTAGGGATGTTAATTATCGGTTAAATGAATAGTTGAGTAACCTCATGAATTCTTTTATCGGTTAGTCGACTATTCTATAGTCCCCAAAGGTGGGGCCAGCAGCCACTGTCTCGAGGCAGCAGCACGAGGTGCCATGCAGGAGCTGGTCTACAGCAGCATGGGATGGCAGCAGCCCCTGTCCATGGAGGGTCTGAGCTCCCAGACCCAGCACGAGCTGGAACTGAGCCAGGCTGCCTGCCTGTCTGGCTCCTAATACACTTTAAATGCAGAGCCGCAGCAGGGGTAGGTCCCAGACCCAATGTGAGCCAGGACTGAGCTGGGCTACTGGCCAGCCTGCTAAAAAAATTAGTGGTGGGCAGGGAAGGGAGAGGAAAATGCGTGTCATCAATAGCATTAACCTATAAGCTTTTGCTTATCAATTAATTGGTTAATCAACTATACTATTACATCCCTAGTCTAGGTTGTGATCAAAAGATGTTTCTTTGTGTTATATATGGAGCAAAATTGTCATCTTACACTTGAACAACATAATATATAGAATGTCTTTGAAAACTGGCAGTAATTGACCATGCTTTGGAAACACTTTGTTTTTCATAATGTTGACAGATAACATTTAGCGTATAAAAACAAAACTCTTGTCAGTATTCTGCCTTCTCATCTATAGCCATGTTGCATCGTGCAATGGCTTATTTTCTAACTGAAAGATCTGATGGAGATTATTTTCCTTGTGGGACTAATAATACCTTGTTATTTTAATGTTCTAGTGATTATTGTGAAGACTGGTCTGAAGCCCAGAGGATCGCTGCATCTCTCTTGGACAGCAAATCCTATGAAACCCTTGTGGATTTCGATAATCACCTAGATGACATCCGGAATGACTGGACAAACCCAGAGATCAACAAAGCTGTCCTACACCTATGTTAGGGAGGCTTCTACTGACTGATTTATGGGCATTTCCACTATGCTGAAGATACTTTAAAAAATATTTTTGATTATAAATAGAAATATATTCAGAACCACCTGAGGAACGCCAACAGATTAAAAAAGTGGCATGTCACTTGGAAAAGGTAACATGCCCATAAGCAGTCAAATCTTTTTAATGAGAATCCTTAGAAGAAATACAAACTGTCAGTTAACAGCCATCCTTGTGGATTCCTTCCCAATTGTAGTGATTATTGCTATAACCTTTAAAACCAGAACTGCTTCTGTTTGTCCAAATTGTTCATATTAAAAAGTTTTGACTAACCTTTTATAATCTTTAGAGAGAATAATTTTTAAAGATTTATGACACATCTTTCAAAAATGAATCTTGTCCTTAGATGAGATGGTTTTTAAATTCATTAAGACGTGTGTGTGTAAACAAAATCCAGTGGTTACTGGTGTTTTGACCTAGTTCTTAACTGGCATTATATTGATGCAGTAGAATAATGCTAACTACTAAAGATTATACACTGTGCACATATTGTATTTGTTCTGCAGAAGTTTAGCATATCATAGCTGCAGAATAATAAATCCCGAAAGCAATATTCCCAAATGCTGCAGAGATTCCCAACCATGCTGGAACTACAACCTCAGTTGTTGCCTAAGAAATAGTTCTAGCCACAGTTTAAAACAAATCTTAACTCTATGGTCTGTGAAAAGGATTTAGAGCACATTAATGGTTTTGACTCAACGGCAAGGCTCTGTAAGAGTTGAAAAAACAAAGAGTAAAATGCCATCTTGATTATTTAAACAGATGCTCATAATTCTGAGCTGATTCGCACACTGTCCATTCAGATAGTCCTGAAATGTAAATTAAAAGCAACTGATCAGTCTTTAGCATATGGATCAAAGAAACCTTGAAACACTCTAGTTTGTCTTAAATCTATCTTTCTAATTAGTATCTGTTTCTAACAAAAGTTCACCAGTTGATGGGGACCCTTTATAGCAGAATTTCCTTTGTCATTTTTATATGTATTATTTTGTACCAGGTATCCCAAAGGCATTATACCTTACTTTCTGTTTTTCTTTTAACTATGTTACTATAGAACTTGTAACAACTTAACCTGGTGTACCTAATGAAAGGATTAATTTTATATCATTCAACACTTTCTAACAGTAACAGCAAATGGAAGGACAATGCTTTAGCTGACCAACTGCTATTGTAGCTTGTCCCCCACCACTTGAAAATAAACTTGATGATGTGGGGAATGTCAGTCAGATATTTTGTGGCATCTTTGGTGGGGTTGGGTGAGGAGAGAGGAGGTAGGGAGGAGAGGGGAACACAAGATAAGTAGATTGTCATTGGCTGCATAGTAAGGTTAGAGCATAAATTTGTCTGACCTTGAAAGACCTGAATTCAAGTCTTAATTAGATCAGAAATGAAGAGAATTTGGTGTTTTGTTCATAATAGGTATTTAGTACACACATAAGTTGCAGCATAGTTTGTTCAAAGTCTTTTCCTAGGTTCCCTGCCAAAAAAAAAAAAACCCTTTCACAATGATTCAGATGCTGTATTTTTTTTTTTTATTTATTGAAGCCTGATCTGGTTTTGAAACGTGCCCAAAAAGTAAGGGATGAGATTTTTCAAAACCACTCTTAAGTTGACCTAGCTGTGCTCCTATGTAAGTCACTGGGAGTTTTACCATTGTTTTCAATGGGATCAGAATTAAGACCAAAATCCCACTCTAAAGTAATAGTTGTGAATGAGGCTTACAGAAATTAGTGCTCCCTTTATTTCAGAGTAATAAAGTACTTTAGAGAAGGATGAAGCAGACAATTGGGGAAGTAAAATGCTGAATGGGTCATTGCTGAACAGGTGAGACTGTAATCCAGTTGACAACCTGCGAAACGTATTTCAGGTGCTGCACTCCCACAGATCTAAATGTACTCACCAGTGGGAAGTTCCCAGCAGTACACATACAGAAGAAACATTTCCAATCATGCATATTGTATAAACAGAACTTTTCAAGATGTTTGCAGAACATAAGGCAAAGCTTAGCCTGTTCTTTCCGGAACAGAAGATGTTGTTTGCTCCTTTTTGACCCGCATGGTTAAGTCAAAGTTTGTGGCCCTGTAATCGATCCACATGGGAGCAGAACTTGATGATAGTTGGGTGTTTCTTTGATGTGGTTTTCTTTATTTACAAAGAGTGTCTAAAGAGGTGGGCAATAAGCAGACCACGGGCCGGATGTGGTTCACCTGGGTGAGCCCCTGCCGTGCTGCGATATGCTTTATTTATCTGCATGTCTGTAGGTACGGCCCCTTGCAGCTCTTTATGAACACTATACAGGACTACGTAGCACTTTAAAGACTAACAAAATGGTTTATTATAAATATTATAATAAACTATCTTGTTAGTCTTTAAAGTGCTACATAGTCCTGTATTTTGTTTCAGCTACACCAGACTAACATGGCTACATTTCTATCACTATTCTTTATGACCACTGTTTGTCATTCTTGGCCAACGAGACCTGTGGGACGCGATGGCCTGGCCTGCACTGCTTCCCGCAGCTCCCATTGGTAGGGAACGGTTAACTGGGGCCACTAGGAGCTGTGAGCAGCCATATCTGCAAAGGCCCAGGTAAATAAAGTATCTGGCAGCCTGCCAGAGGCTAACCCTGGTGAACCGCATTTGGCCTGTGGTCAGCTTATTGCAGATCTCTGATGTACAAAGTGCTGTGTCTGAATGCTGGTGGCATCAGATAACAGGAAACTAGCTTCTTTTGCTCACCACTCCAAGAGCAATCTTTTCACCCTGCCCTCCTGATTCTCAAAAAAGTTCTCTGGGTCCAGCCACATACTTTTAGCTGCTTCTTTAGTCCATCTCAGTCTGTCCTCAATTTGTGTGTGTGATCTCCTGCCAGTACACGTAGGGTCACCCTATCTAGTCAAGCAATCTACCCATGTGGTGCTGATCCTGTTAGACTTCACTTTAAGAGTGGCCTCATAACTGTGTCTCACACCTGACTTAAACAGGGGACTCACTTGTTCAGAGATCAGTTTAGAGGTTGTAACTGAACATAACAAAGTTTCACTTAGCTTAATAGCATTATCTTAACAAGGCACTGGGATTTGATGTGGTTGCATGAACAGTCATTAAATAGCCTCAAAATACAAACTGATATTTCTGTTACGCTATAGGTACTGTTTCTCATTCTTCTCAACTAGAGATCACATAATCAAGCTTTTGACATGCTAATTTGTTTTGGCATATACTCAGCTTTTATCCAGATAAGGCTTTCCAAAATGCTAAATGCTTCGTAAATTAGGGCTGTCAAACGATTGTGCAATTAATTGCATGTGCTGCCCCTTTGAAACGCCAGGGTGGTGCTTCAAAGGGGCAGTGCTGCACAGCTGACCCCAGGTGCTGCCCCTTTGAAATGCCAGGGCTGCTGCATTTCAAAGGGGCAGTGCTGCCTACAGCCCAGGGTCAGCTGGGGACTCCAGCTGATCCCAGGCTCCTACTGCACTGCCCCTTTGAAACTCCCTGGCAACATTTCAAAGGGAGCAGCGCTGTAGAAACGCCTGCACTTAACACGTTAAAAAAATGTGTTAAACGCAGAGCACAATTATCACCGGCATTAAGGGGTGTTAATTTACAGCCCTAGTAAAGAACAAATTTTTTTAGCTGTAAAATAAAATTAACTCAAAACAAAATATGTATCATTGGGGGCTCTACTCTGATAGAAACGATCACTGCTTTTGCTGACTGAGAAGCAGCAGTGTGGTGTTAAACATTAAAGAGACTGCTGGAAAGGATTGGAAAGAAGCACCATATGGTGTCCTCCCCTCCCATCTTTCCCTTGTTTGCTTGTATGTTTCTGATGAGGTCCAATGGACATTTGCCCACCAATAAAGCCAGAGGCTGGTTTTAAACAAATACACACAAAGCAGGTTCAGCAGCAACCAATGAGACTTACCCCACCCCCCTCATTTGCATAGAAGGCTGGACAAAAAACAACAGTGTTATAAAGACCAAGCTTGTTCTTGTTGGTAAACTGGAAAAGGAAGAGAGAGGAAGCAGGGGGCAATCTCTGGGAGGATGGATCTCTGCCTGCCTGTTGATCTTGCTGCCAGTCTAGATCACTGTGTGAGCAGCTGTATTTTTCTTGGCTTGGGCAGCAGCTGGATGAATTAAAGAAACGCAAGGTAACTTTTTTTTCACTTTCAGGGAAGAAAGCTGGGGGGAGGCGAAAGTCTGCATTCCTATGAGAACTCTGATTTTTCCCCCCCTCTACTTCAGTGTCATAACCACCATTGTTCTGGCTGGGAAGACTATTTTCCAAGCATATCCCTCTTTAATCAGCCCCAACAGGCCATCAAGGAAGGCTATGCAGTGGTCTCCTCTCTCTTCCTCTTGCTGACAAATGTCTTATGTTCCTGCTTGGACAGTTTCTCTGGCTTTGCCAGCCCAAGGTGCTTTGATCAGATACCAAACACTAGCCTTTCTGTCATGTCTGACTGCATTTGGGTTCTCTATTATCGCCATTGCTATTGTATGAGCACTTGAACAGACGGAGAGGCCTCCTAGTTATTGGTATGGCTAGGAGGCTATTTCTCATCTATATTTGTGTTTGAAAGATTTGTGGTGAACGGTTCTAACAAATAACAAATGAATAAAAAAACCTAGCAGCTCAAAAATGTTTTTGAATAAATACAGGCAATCGGTGCCAAAAGTGAGGGCATTCTGAATGACTTGGAGTGTAAAGTGGTTGGTGGTGGGTTTTTTTTCATGTGCTCTTTGCCCCGTTGCAGGCTCCAGCTTCATGACAGACTCTGGAATCAGTGTCCATGATAGCTCCTTTTAGGGTGAAGAGGGGAAGCTGGCACAGTGCAGCATGTTGTTTTGAATTAAATCCTGCTTTCTTCCCAAGCAGCTGTCTAAATTAACTTGCAACCTAAGGAGGCTAGGTGACATGCTGAAGGACACACAGCATGCAGCTCCCATATCTCTAGCTCTTCTCACCCTTGGTTCGTCTAATCACTAGGCACCATGGCCAAGATTTCCAAAAAACACGCTTCAGAGGGGGCCTCTCCTTCAGAAACACTCAAGTTCCTGCCCTCTGGAAATCTGAACTCTCGAAAGGTATTTTCAGTTGGACACCAAAAACCAGAGGCATCTAGAATGACTAGACACTCTTGGCTGGTATGACGGGGGTAGCCATGTTAGGGTACAGCTACACTGCACAGCTATTGAAATAGCTACCCCCCACCCCCATCTTCACAAGCCACCCGTTTATTTGAAAATATATTTTTGAAATAACGGGAGCGCTATTTCAGCATTCCGGTAAGCCTCATTCCATGTGGGTTATGAATGTCTCAAAATAGCATGTTATTTTGAAATTTGGTGCTGGGTAGGCACGCCAGATTCCGAAATAGCCTATTTCAAAATTCAGTCGAAATAAGATACTCAATTTGCATAGTGCAAATTGCGTATCCGATTTCAAGTTTAGGGTGCTGTCTAGACGCACCCTTTCTCTGTTTCAGCAAAAAACAAGGAATCCGGTGGCACCTTTAAAGACTTGAACACGTTTATTAGCACATAAGCTGTTGTGGGCTGCAACTTGCTTTGTCGGCGTGTGAAGTGAAAGCTTCACTCGGTAGGGATATATACATACCTATCGCTCCTATAGGGTGCTGATAATCAGTAGAACATGGGACTGCAAGAACTGGTGTACACTGGGATGGCTGGGCTAAGTGATGGTTAAAGGGATGGCTAATATCTAGGAACTGGGAGAGGGAGGGTTGGCTACAGGGGATATTTAATTCTATATGATGCAGTTTGCTGTGCTGTAAGTAACGAGGAAGCTTTTCTCCTTTCCTGTGACCGTGCAGCTGAAGTGAGAGGCTGAGTGCTTTGTCGGTGTTCTTTTAGCTTAAGCAAATTGGAGCATTTTTGACCCACGTCTCTTCTTCGTAATTCCAGGCTTGCAGGCTGCCTGTTGCCAGCTTTAATCAGGATGCTCTTTGTACAGCAAATGTTTATATAGAGAGAAACATGCTGCTAAAACACAGGACTTGGCTATCCGCTATTAAGGGGTCCATAAGCCTGATAAGACTCTAGATAAACAGAGTGGGATGCCAGAGACTGGATTCTTTTCCCGTTTCGTCACAAACTTTGTGCGATCTTGAACCAATCTCTTGGGCTCAGATCCTCAATTGGAGTTAGGGGCCTGTACACCTTTGATTTAAGCCTTCAGGCTTTGGAGGATCTGGGTGCTAGAGCCTCTTTTCAAAGGTGTTGATACCCTACAGCTTCCACGGGTTCCAGCGGTTGCTCAGCTCTTCTGAAAACCGGGCTGCCAAATTCCTTCTCTTCCCCCATCTATACAGTGAGGACAACAGTGCGCGGTGAGGCTTAACTTGCAAATATTTGGGGGCGGGGTCTGGGAGTAATGTGGAGAGGCAGGTCCCACTGAGACTGGGTGCTGTACAAACCCATACTGAGACTGTGCATGGCCCTGACAGGTTGCAGTCTGTCTAACTGGAGAAGACACAGCAATGGTTCTCAAAGTGTGGTCCATCTTGCAGGTGACCCGCAGGCTCCGGTTCTCCCCTCCCCCCCCCCCCCACAGCAGGGTGCCTGCACTGATGCTCCAGCTCCATCTCCTCCCCCTCCTCCCGCAAGGTTGGAGCACCAGCACTGGCATCAAGCTGTGGGGAAGGGGCCAGATCCGGCTTGTGGGGGAGGGAAGTGACTCTGTACACTGCTGGTCCCCTTTCCCAGCTGGGGCGGGGGGAGACTGCTTGCCTGGAGGCTTTCCCACTGATCTCATTGCCCAGAATCATGGCCAGTGGGAACAGCGGGGCTAGGGGGGTATCTGGGAGTGGTAGGAGGCACGAATCCAGGTAAACGCCTCCCCTTTTCATGCCCAGACTCCACACCCTCATCCCCCACACGTGCCTCTCCCACTGAGACCCGACACTCCCATCCTGCTCCTGTAGCTTTCCTTCCTCCATACTCTCCACCCTCATCCTGCTCCTGCACCCACCCTCCTGGCCAGACCCCCCACTCCCAGCCTGCTCCTGCACCCATTTTGTCATCTTGGTTGATGGTCCATGGAAATGTTTGGGTTGAGCAAGGCAAGCCATGAGCCAAAAAGTTTGAGAACCACTAACCTAGAGAGAGAGTGGAAGGGAAAAGAGAGGCACCGGCTGCTGCCTCTGTTTGTAAAGTGTTTGAGATTCTCAGGCTATCAATGGAGAAAAAGTAAGTGAAATGTTAAATGCAGGAAGCTTTTAATAGGGGGCAAGGTAACTTAAGTCCCATTGGAACTTGGAAAATGTTCTGGAGACAAAATCTGCTTGCCCTGCATTTGTGAGCAGTGCTGCTGGCGTACGTTTTAATGTAGCTTCTGGCGAGGAGCCTAATGGACCCATGCCTCTGACAGCTGAGGGTGGGAACCGTAATGTGCTGGCCACCTATTGCACACAAGAAGCTGTGCACATTGCTTCTCCTAGCTCTGCCCACCCTCTGATAACACCTAGTTTGAAGCCCCCCTTCCCCTGCTGCTCTGCTTGTGCATCTTAATTCTGTGCTGCAAGATCCCTTGCCTTTCTAGCCTCCCTGAATCAGCCGTTTATCGTGGCTGCACGATGTACACGTATCCACTAGGGGCTTGACTGAGAGGGTTGTCCCCTCCAGACAGCATTTTAACGGAGTTGAGCGCTCTCACCAGAAAAGATTCTGCCCTGGCCATTTTATCCTTGATTTCATTTTTGACTCTGCAAAAAATGTACAGATGCCAAACCATAGTGAACAATGGAGCCCGAACACCAGCTGTCAGCTGAGGTTTCCTACATCAGGACAGCATGACATGAAATAGTTCCACCTTTTCCTGTGGCTATGCAGCAATTGACCATGGTGGCCTTTACCTTTTGGAAAATGTAGTGATGGACTAGGTATATCGCCAGCCTTGTCAGGCTATGGATAGAGGCGAGGTAACAGGCTGGAGGAGGACAATTGCGGAGTAATAAAAAGCCATTAGAAGATTCAGGTGGCAGGCGGAAGCCATTTCATCTGTAAAACAGGTTGGTGAAAGCTGTAATCATGCGGTGGCTAATTGAGCTAGAGCATGCCTAGACAAGACCTTTCCAACTGAAATCAGTCTTCAGCCCTTTGATTACCAGGGAGACAGGTATGTGTTAAAATTCCTCTGGAAACACAGCGACTGCCTTTTTGATTTTTGGAACTGACAGGATGTGAAATGTGTAATCAGTGCACTGAAACCCTGATTGTGTCATCTCGGCAACACTGTGGAGATCTGAAACACGCTGAAACGTGGGCTAGAAATATATTATAGTCACAGCTCCTTGAAATCAGTGTCATTCCCATTGCAAATACCCCAACCCACTAGGGTGCGAGACCCTAACACAGGGGTGTCCAAACTTTTTTCAAAGAGGGCCAGATTTGATGAAGTGAACATGCGTGAGGGCCGACCATTTTGCCTGACATTCTTTGAACCGTTAAAATTAAACGCAAATTAACTATTTTATGCAAAGTTTATTGCAAACGGCATACTTTTCATTTCGTCACATGGATGAAAAATCTAAACAGGTGTTAAATCACTCTGCCTTTCATATCTGAAGGCCAGATGAAAAAAAAATCCAGGAAGCTGAAATATGTGTCAGGAACATTGTAAAGTACATTACGTATTATTGGTAATAAAGGCTGTCTGTCAACTTTTAAGTTCAAAAAATATGAACAGGAACATAACACCAAGTATACATGTTGTGTCCAAATATATTTATAACTGATTTAGACCAACTGACATTAACTGAGATTTTACAATGTATTCATCTCAATACATATGGATTCGTTGGGGGCCATAAAAGATAGATATTGCCAAATTACCTGTGGGGCCGTATTAAACTGGAACACGGGCCGCAATTGGCCCGCGGGCCGGACTTTGGACATGCCTGCATCAAGACACTGGCTTCTATTCCCAGCGATTCACTAAGTGTCTACATCCGTGCCCTAGCGATTCCACAAAATTCATGAGACACAGTCCTGTCTGGGCTTCCCAAACCTTTGTACTGGAGTTTGGGAGTCTCTGAGGAGGTACGCACAGCCAACCCTAATTGCATGCCTGAGGCTTTCACAGTGCAACATCTCAAATGGTCTGATGAAGCAAGTATCCCATGACAAAAACGTGGCATTTTCTAAAGTCCAGCTAATAAGCTGTCCTCTGAACTCACTGATCCAAAGTGTTTAATTTGCCCTCAGACCAAGATAGGGAGGGTGTGGAATCCCCATCATTGGAGTTCTTAAGAGCAGGTTAGACAGACACCTGTTGGGGAAGGTCTAGAACAGTTGTGGGCAACCTGCATTCCCAGAGTAACGTGCAGGCCATCGAGGTTCTGTGTGTGGCCCATGAGACGTTGTCTACACGCAGGGTTGCCAGATTCTGTTGGCGCATGCACAGATCGCCGGACAGCGCGGCCGGCAAGCGGGGTGTATTACGAAAGTGACTCGTATCTGAAGCAAAGGCACGTGGAGTGGGGTGCGTGCTGATTGCACACGACTTTGAGTGTGAGAGCCATGCGCTCCCTCTGCAGCCAATCAAAGTGCAGCTACAGTTCAATCGGCACAGCCTGCAAATTCTAGGCACACAAGCCCACTGAGATGGAGGGCCGCTCGTTAGGCTAGGTTGCCCGTCTCTGATCTAGACGGTGCTTGGTCCTGCCATGAGGGCAGGGGACTGGACTCGATGACCCCTCGAGGTCCCTTCCGGTTCTTTGGTTCTGATCCCCACCATGTGAACAGGATCTTGTGGTTAAGGGTCATGACTAGGAGTCAAGCAATCTGGTTTCTAATCCAGTCCTGAGCTTCCCCTCCCCCTGCAACCCACCGTTGTTCGTGATCTTTTTCTGCTCAGGTTTGAAGCATGTTGACCGGACAGTGGGAAAACTTCCACTTCTGTGGGTTCCAAGGTGCTGGCGTACAGAAGATTTCATGCTGTCAACCTCTCACCGGCACTACTGTCCATTTTAATTAACATTTAGCCCCGGGAAGGTTGTGAGATGTAATGAATGCACCAGGTCATTTGAACCAGCCACTCAAAAAGAATGACCTCGTCCCTTTTCATTAACCACACACACACACCCCTCCCTTAAACCAGCACGCTCTTTGCTAACTACTGCCTGCAGCTGTAATTACCACAGGTTAATAGCAGTGAAGTGAGAGCAAGATATTCCTAGGAGGGAGGAAATCTACCAGGGAGTGGCGGCTGGTACTGAAATGGTGGCTTAGCAGGGAAAAGAACAGAAAGATGAAGGACTTAGTTCCTCAGAGCTGTGAGGAGGAAAGTTCTGTCCAGACTCCTGTTTGAAATGTCTCGGGATGCTTGAATGAAAGTGATGGTTTGCCTGGGTTACAGCAGCCCAGTGTGGAGTACTGGCAGGTGCAGTTACTTTGTACTTATGTGAATTCATAATTCATACTAATGTACTTATGGATTTCAGCTCTGTCTTTCCTTCGTGATTAATAGGTGAGGGGCTTGCACTACCCCTTGGAACAGGGCCAGACCTTCTTAGCCTCCCCCAGGAAACCAATCCACAGCTGGCACCCTCCCCGCTCCTCTGGAATGGGACTATCAGCGCTTGCCTGGGAGCTGCCAGGGACAATGTGTATTTGAGCTGGCACACAGAGGAAAATCTAACTACGTTTGCTCACTCCTCCAGAAGTCATGCGGCTTCTCCCCTGGAGACGGACCTCCAGAGGAGTTGGGAATCAAGCTACTCTCAACCTCAGGCAAAACAGGACCTCCCAGGAGTCTAGCTGCTGATCTGCCTCTGCCTGGAAGATGGATGGCTCTAGATAAATCGGGAGGGGGGGGGGGGAAACGATCCAATTTAGGGTCCATTTTGGTCAATTTCACAGCCATAAGAATTTAAAAATCATGTGTCTTGTTATTTCATCTATTTAACAATTTCAGTGTGGTGTGATTGTAGGGGTCCTGACCCAAAAAGGAGAGGGTGTCTTTGGGACATTATAGGAGGGAGTTGCAGTACAGCTATGCTTACCTCTAAGCTGCTGCTGCTGGCAGTGGCTCTGCCTTCAGAGCTGGGTGTCCAGAGAGTGGGGACAGCTGTAAAGGCGCAGTTACTACCAGCAGCAGCACAGAAGTAAGGATGGCCTGGTATGGTGTTGCCTTATTTCTGCACTACTGCTGGCAAGGCACTGCTGCCTTTAGAGCTGAGTGTCTGACCAACAGCTGCTGCTATCTGGCCACCCAGCTCTGAAGGCAGTGCCGAAGCAAGGGTGGCAGTATGCAACCCCCCTAAAATAACTCTTTTGCAATTTCCTTTTGTGGAGCAACGCCTGATTTGAGAAACACGAGTCTCCCCCATGAAAGCTGCATAGCAAAGAGGGCTGTGAATGAATTCATGTTAAACGTGCTTTGAGATCCTCAGATGGACGGGACTGTACAAGCTGCACCTGTTGTCATAAATAAGATAATTGATCAAATTAGGTGGCATCTCAGCCCCCAAACCAGACTGCAATTACTCTAATGAAGTTTTTACCCATTAATGTTTTTGTCCTGACCACGCTGGGTGTTTTCTTCTGCTCACACCCAGCCCTGCCTCTAATGTGGCATAGCAAAGAGACTGCTTTTCCCAGCCAGGCGGCCTGAAGGATTCCTTTTTCCAGTGGCAGAGGGCAAGTTGTTCACATACCATTTACCTTAAAGAGTAAAGAATCAGCTACTGGTTGATTTCTAGTGGCTCAAACAGGATTTGTACCCAGAGTGCAGCCATGTGATAATTTGTCACAAAGGAAATACCCTTTCATGCCAGTTCTCCAGGAACACTAGATACAATGCAATTGGATTAGGGCAGTGTTTCTCAACCAGTGGTACGAGTACCTTTAGGGGTACTCAAGAGACGTTTGGGGAGGGTATGTCAACACAACTGAAAGTTGGAGAAAACTGCATTTTTGTTTTAAGTTTTACAGAGCTTTATTATTTTTGTCCTTTTTACACCCAAAAATTTCATCACCCACCTGGCTACAATTAAGTTGTTTAAACAAATGTGTTGCAATATTAGGAAAAAAATGTGTGTCTGAAAAATGTAGGTACTGGGGAGTACTTTTTTTTAAAGGGGTACTTTATAAAAAAAAGATTGAGAAACACTGGATTAAGGGACACATTGTAATGATTGAGTTTCTAGAAGAACCTCAGGGCCGTTAGACCTTCCAACAGAGCTGAGCTGAAAAATTGTCCTGGTTTTTCACTGATAAAGTTCCAAAGTTGAGAAATTTTTTGACCAGCTCCATTTCCCAGTAATTCTGGGAAAGGCATCACCTATTTACAGTGTTGTCTTCAAGTCGTCATTGTCAAGTCCAAGACGAGTCTCAAGTCACTACAGTTCCAGTCTCAAGTCGAGTCTCGAGTCCCTAAAGTCACTTTCGAGTCAAGTCCCAAATCGAGTCTCAAGTCTTAATTTAAAAAATGTCAAGTCACTTTTGTACAAGCCATCAATATCGGCATTTTCGGACAATTTTTTCACCAAGTCGATTTAACAAAATTAGCAAGTCTCAAGTTGAGTCACCTAGGCAATTTAAGTCGGACTCGAGTTCAAGTTGTGGGACTTGAGTCAACAACTCTGCCTATTTACCCCGTTCGCATAAGGCATTTCACGCAGCAGCAGCTTCCTTCACACTGATGAGCTAAGGCAGGTTGATTCTACTGTCCACCTCCTGGCTCAGATGTGGTCATTAACCACCTCACAGTGAGGGTGTTAGCTGAGCAAAGTGAGGCCGTATGCTTAACTCCATGGCATGTAGTTGTTTCTCTGGCTGGGGCTCACAATCCCTCCTCCCCCAGTTCCAAGCCTTTATCAGCAGCACTCAGCCCAAAAGCTCTCGCTCTAGACTTTTCTTAGGGCCTTGCCCTGCAGTGTTTGTTCCAGTTGTGACTGGCTCTTCCTTGCTGCCTTCTCACTAGTCTCTGCTTCTCTTTACCTCTTGCTCACATCATAACCCCCCCCCCACCTCGCCACACCCCCCATCACCACTACTACTACCACCACCAAAATAATCCCTAGCCAAGTCTCTCTCTGACATAGTTCAAGTTCCAAGTCTCAGCGGCCCCCTTGTTTTGGGCAGTGACATGTGCTTGCGTCTAGGGATCTGAAGGGTTAACTGGTAACTGTTGGGGGCTGGAGCAGCTACCCCTTGTGGTGAGCAGGGGACTTCTCCAGCCCTGGGAGCTGACAGCCAGCCCCAGCATGGGGCTAGCAGCAGGAGCCCCCTGGACTGGAGGCTGCTCCAGCTGGGCTGGAACGGTCCGCTTAGTGGTAAACCGGTGAAACATTAGGTTGACCTACTGTTTAACCAGAACGGGTAGTCCAGTGGTACCTTAGAGACTAACGCATATATAGTATCATGAGCTTTCATGGGCAAAATCCTGATTAACCAGGATTTGACATCCCTGCTTGCTTCTGGGGGACAGACTGCTGTCTTAAAAGAAGGGTGCTCGTCCCACCAATGGGCTGCAGTGATGTGTCTATCGCCCAACCCACCACCCCAACACTACTTGACCGGTGATTGGAAAAGCGACCGTTCCAAACCTTGCCCCTTCTTTCTCTGCAGATCTGGAGCTTTTGCTAAAAGGCTGGCTAATTAATTTGTGGATTGGTTAAATATTTGCTGGGTTTAACGGCTCCCAATCCACCACAGCTCTGGCACAGTGACCTGGAATCTGTGCCGGCCCTTTGGATCAGCAAAGTGATTAATTACGTTCCTGTCCCAAGGCTAAATCCTACCCTCAGTTGCGCAGGCACACAATGGCGCTTGCACAGGTGTGTTGCAGAAGGGGGCCTACGGAAAGAGCTGTTTGAGGCAGATCCCAGATTGCATTTACCAGGCTGCAGAGGGATGGGGGGGGGGGAGAGGAGCTTTTAATGGGGACTCTAATGTCATAGCTCTAGCTTGGCACCAGCAAATTCATGGATGGAGCCTTTACAACAGGACAAAACACAGACCTAAGCGTTGGTCTCTTTGGGGGCCAATCTGGCTGTTTCTCCTGCCTGCCAGAAATAGAAACCCATGTGTGCTGGCCCTGGCCACCGAGGGACCGAGACAATTTAAATGTTGGTCAGAAGCAGGGGATGAATTGCATGATGGGATTGCTCTGTTCACACCTTCTGCGGCGCCTGGCGTTGGCCACTGGCAGGAGACTGGATGCTGGGCTCCATGGACCTTTGGCCTGCCCCTTCTGCTGAGCCAGGCTGGCTTCAGACAGCTGTGCCTGCCCTGCTGCTTGGGTGGGGTTGGGAGATGTTGTCTCCGCTGGGGACGTTGGTGCCACCCCTGCCCAAACCTCCGGGCTGGGAGAGGGTCCCAGCTTTACTACGTGGGAGGGATTGGACGCAGCTGGCAACCTGCCCCTGCCCCCGCCTGGTCTGCCAGGCGCTTCCCCCGCTTTGCCTGGGGGTGTGTCCAGTCTCCCTCCCTCCCTCCCATTAGTGGAAGCCACCCGCTGCGTCCGTGCAGCCCCCCGCTCGGCCGGGCGGAGGGAGGCGGCGGCAGAGCCCAGCTGTGACGGGGGGGGACCGTCCCCACCGCCCCTGCTGACTCGGGAAGGTGGGACCAGGCAGGGCTATGCAAATCGCCCTCGCCCAGCTGCTGCCTGCGGCTCGCTGGGGGCTGCGGGGGAAGGCGGAGCTGGGCGGAGGGACCGAGACCGGAGCGCTGGTAAGTTTCTCCTGCCCCGGCCCCTGCGCGACCTCCTCCCCCGCCCTGCGCAGCCCCCGGGGGAACTTTCTCTTGCCCCAAATCCCCGCCGCCGGGCAGGGCAGGGGGGTCGCGCTGGCCCCTGGAAACCCCGGCAGGGCCGGTCCCCAGCTTGGCCCCTCGGGTGGGAGCCGCTGGGCGCGGTCGGAAAGCGCAGCCCCGTGCGGGTCGCCCGGCCTGTGCTGCCGCGCGGGATTTTCAGCGCTGCGCGGGGCGCAGCAGGGTGGTGCCCTGCGGCTCGGCTTCCCCGGGCCCCGCAACTTGCCATTGGCTCTGCCTCGCTCCCCGCGGCGCCAGCCCCCCGGGGCTCTGCCCCTGCCCAGGAAGCCCCGACCACGCTGTCGGGGGGTTAAAATCCGAGCTCCCAACGCTGGAGGGAATTTCCTGCTCTCTCTTGTAAATAAACACCCATGGGAGAGGTCCCCACCCACCCTTCACTTCAGTGCCTGTGCTGCCCGGCTCCCGCAGCACCTTGTTCTGGGAGGGCTGGTGCACGGGGCTGTACAAACCCAGGCCAACAGGTGGCCACTGCCTCCAAAAGCTTCCGATCTAGGCCCGGGAGGACTGGGGCAGCCCCAGATAACAGCATGGGACCCTGGCAGCGCCTCTTCCCCAGGAGCCCTGAATTCCTGCAAAATCCTCCAGTTAGAGTCACCTGAATTAAGAACATAAGAAGGGCCAGACTGGGTCAGACCAAAGATCCTTCTAGCCCAGTGTCCTCTTCCAACAGAGTCCGAGAAGGAATGAGCAGATCAGGGAATCATCAAGTGATCCCTCTCCTGTCACTGGTATCCAGCCTCTGACAAACAGAGGCTAGGGACACCATTCCTACCCATCCTGGCTAATAGCCATTGATGGACCTAACCTCCATGAATGTATTTAGTTCCTTTTTGAACCCTGTTAAAAGTCCCAGCCTTCACAGCATCCTCTGGCAAGGAGTTCCACAGGTTGACAGTGCACTGCCTGAAGGAAAACTTCCTTTTGTTTGTTTTAAACCTGCTACCTATTAATTTCATTTCGTGACCCCTTAGTTCTTGTGTTATGGGAATAAGTCAATAACTTTTCCCTATTCACTTTTCCCCACACCGGTCATGGTTTTATAGACCTTTATCCTATCCCCCCAGGCCTTTAAAAGTCCCAGACCTTTTAATCTCTCGTCGTACGGCAGCTGTTTCCAAACCCCAAATTGTAAGGTGGGTTTTATTGGCTCAGCTTCCTCTGCTGAAAGAGAGGCGCTTCCAGGCAAAACTCTTCTTTTCCAGCTGTTCCCTGCCCTGCCTTGTCTCTCTGGCTCCTGGGACCGACACGGGGGCACCAGCCATGTCAGCGCTAGTTTTAAGGAGCATGTTGGGTGCGCAGGAGACTCGCAGCTGCAGGCTGGGACGCACTTACTCACAGGGAACCGTGTTACATTCGCGAGTAGCTCCGTTGATTACAAATGGCCCAAGGACCTACCTAGGCTGTGTCTACATTACGGAGCCTGTGCCAGCGTAGCTCCCTGGCATGCACCTACAGGTGCAGTGTTTTGCCGGGAAGGGACCCTCCCTTCCCGCATAGACCAAAGCGAACGCCCCTGCCTGCAAAGCTGCGTCTACACTAGGGAGGGGGGTTTTGGATTAGTGATGTCAGCTGGAGGGCGGGTGTGTTCACCATCCCCCCTCAGTTAATGTGGCTCTCCCAAGGCGAGGCTTAAGTGCAGTCCGCAAAGGAGCCGGAGGTGGAGTCCCAGGGGGGTCAGAGAGGTGGGGGTAGCTGTCCGGCAGGCTCTGTCTGGTCCTCATCCCTTGGAACCAGGGGACATCTGCAGCTAGGGTGGGGGGAGGCAGGCCCTTGCCCCACCTACAGCTCCGCCCCTTCTGCTGAGGCCCCGCCCCCCACCTCGGGAAGGGGAAGAGAGCGGAGGTGAAGAGCGTGCACGCCCCAACCTCCCAGCCCCGACCACCAGGGAGGGAGGAGGGTGCATGTCTCCAGCCTCCCCGCCCTGGAGCAACACTGCCCCCAGAACACCTACAGATGGCGGCCTGGGGGCAGAGTTTAGGCAGGGCCATGCTGGGCGGTTTGGGAAGGCAAAGCCCTCCCTCTCCTAGGCCAGGGTCCGCCCATGCTTCGAAGTCCCTTCCTCCACGTCTGAAACAGCCCCTCAAGAGAGGCAGTGTGGTCTAGTGGTTTGGGTGGGACGCAGCAGACCCAGCTCCTTTGTATGCACTTACAGCGCTGCAGGGGGCGCCGCTGTCATGCGTCGTGAAGGCTCTACCGACCCCAGCAGGAGAGCTAGTCCCCACAGTGGAGTTACACCAGCTCCCCAAGAACCAGTAGCTCAGTGGTGGAGAGTTCTCCCACCGACTCGTGCTGGCGACCCGGCAGGTTCGGCCGCGCTAGCGACGGTGCTCGCGGCCAGGGGTTGTGGTGCATGTGGAGTGGAGACCGGGGCAAAGTCCTTTCAACTCTCTGTACCCCAATTCCCCATGTGTACAATGTGGGTAACAGCCCTGCCCGGCCTCCAGAGCTGGGCGGGAGGATCTGATGTTGTGGGGATCACAGGTGGTGGGACCAGAGGTGTGAGGGGAGGGGGATGGCTGCTCCCCTTGGGGTGAACTTCTCAAAGTATTTCCCACACGTCTGCCCCCATTTTGAGCTCTGGGCTTCAGCTGCAGGGTACCGAGGCTCAAGGCTTCTGCCCCATGGTTGGGGGGATGCACTGGGGTGCAGGGCTTCTGCTGTGTAGGAGGGGTGGGGGGCACTGAGGTGAGAGCTATTTCCCCACAGGGATGGCGGGACACCAGGCTTCAAGGCTTCTGCCCCATGGGAGGGTGCTGGGGCCTGGGGGTTTCTGCCCTGTGAGTTGGAAAATATTTTCTGGAGCGCAGCCCCGGCTGGATGTAAGCTCTGGTGGGACCCGAGAGGTGGATTGGAGTGTTTGTGCAAGAGAGTTGAGGGCAACCCCAAAGGAACTGCACGTTTCCTGTGCTGAGGGCTGAAAGGTTCCACTAGACATCTCCGGGGGAGGGCAGGGTCGACTCACAACCGACTCGGTACTTTCCACGTGGCCGTGCCTCGCTGTACCAGCCTCCGGTCTCGCATAGGTCTTGCTGCCAGACAGCTCTCTCCCAGGTAGCAAGCCACACACTGGCTTATCCACGGCGGGAACCCTGGCAAGACGAGGAGCACATGGGGCTTGGGATGGTGGCAGGTCTAGCTTTGAAAGGGGAGCAGGAACACGCAATGCACAGCCTCTCCCTGCCACCAGAGGGAGCTAGGACACGATGGTGGAAATGGGAATAACTCCGCCAAGGTTACCTCCATTGCCAGCTGGTGAGGCTTTTGCAGCTGGGCCAGTATAAACTCTAGTGTGGACACACGCATAGGAGCATATAGGGGCTTTCTCCAGCACAGTTTATGTCCCTTGGGGAGCAGGTATAACAGGGCTGCATTATTTCGTGGGCCCTAGACACTTTTGCCTTCGTGAGCCCCATCCTCCATAAAAAAAAAATATTAAAAATTATTTTTGATATAACTTTTAATACTTCAACATTTTATGTTTTTGACAAAATTGCATAGATTTTCGTGAGCCCTAAAAGTTTCATTTTTTTCTGATGTGAGAAAAAAATTAAAACATTTTCTTCTACCCTAAAAATTCATTTTTTTCTTCTAATTTTAAAAGAAATTAAAACATTTTCGTGGGCCCTAGGCACTGTGCCTACTGTGCCTAATGGTTAAGTCGGCACTGGGTATAAGGAGCAAACTGCATCTCCACTGAGGGCACGTCTTCATTCACCACGACGGAGATCCATGTTCTGGCATTTGATTGAGCAGGTCTACTACAGACCCATCAATCGAATGCTGAAGGCAGCTCCACTCAGTGTCTATATTCCTGACAGTTGTAAGGAGTAAGGGAAGCCTCTCCCACAATGGGGATGGCGCCAACCTCGTCTTAAGGTAAGCCGACTCCAGCTACATAGTCTACATTGCTGGAGTTGCATCCCTTAAGCCGAGTTTCCAGGTCTAGAGTAGGCCTGGCCTGAGTGTATGTTGACGTAACTCTTCCAGCAAAACTTTCCTAGTGCAGACACAAGCTTTAAAGAGAGCAGCAAATAAATATTTCAATAATATGCAGCCTCACCAATGCAACATGAAGTGTATTTCATCCTTGCATTGGCAGAAAGCAAGACGCTGCCTCGCATTTCTTGCCACCTTCTCTAACTCGTTGTGTAATGCTACTCTACCCTGGAAAAAAGCTGCTACGTTCCACCCCAGAGCTAGCTGCCTTTCAGTGCTGAGCAATTTCTGTTTATGGGCTCTGACAGTTCTCTTGATGACAGGCATTACAGAAAAGCATAAGAGTTGTAGTAAGTTAATGCATCATCACCTAATGTCGATAAATACCCAGAGATGCTGTTTACAAGGGGCCCATGTCATTTCATAGCAAGAACATCCATTTCCTGGCAATGAAAAATCCAGCTTTGTTTATCATAGAATCATAGAATTCTAGGGCTGGAGGAGACCTCAGGAGGTCATCAAGTCCAGCCCCCTGCCCAAGGCAGGACCAACCCCAACTAAATCAACTCAGCCAGGGCTCTGTCAAGCTGGGACTTAAAAACCTCTAGGAATGGAGAGTCCACCATCTCCCTAGGGAACCCGTCCCAGCGCTTCACCACCCTTCTAGGGAAAGAGTTTTTCCTAATATCCAACCTAGACCTCCCTCACTGCAACTTGAGACCATTGCTCCTTGTTCTGCCATCCGTCACTACTGAGAACAGCCTCTCTCCATCCTCTTTGGAACTCCCCTTCAGGAAGTTGAAGGCTGCTCTCAAATCCCCCCTCACTCTTCTCTTCTGCAGACTAAATAAGCCCAAATTCCTCAGCCTCTCCTCACAGGTCCTGTGCTCCAGCCCCCTCATCATTTTGGTCGCCCTCCGCTGGACCCTCTCCATTGCGTCCACATCCTTTCTATAGTGGGGGGCCCAGAACTGGACACAATACTCCAGATGTGGCCTCACCAGAGCTGAATAAAGGGGAATAATCACTTCTCTGGATCTGCTGGCAATGCTCCTCTTAATGCACCCTAACATGCCATTAGGCTTCTTGGCTCCAAGGGCACACAGTTGACTCCTATCCAGCTTCTCATCCACTGTAATCCCCAGGTCCTTTTCTGCAGAACTGCTACTTAGCCAGTCAGTCCCCAGCCTGTAACAATGTTTGGGACTCTTCCATCCCAAGGGCAGGACTCTGCACTTGTCCTTGTCGAACCTCATCAGATTTCTTTTGGCCCAACCCTCTAGTTTGTCTAGGTCACTCTGGACCCTATCCCTGCCCTGCAACATATCTACCTCTCCCCCTAGCTTAGTGTCATCTGCAAACTTGCTGAGGGTGCAATCCATCCCCTCATCCAGGTCATTAATAAAGATGTTGAACAAAATCAGTCCTAGAAACAATCTTGGGGCACTCTGTTAGAAACCGACCGCCAACCTGACATCGAGCCGTTAATCACTATCCGTTTGGCCTGACAGTCTAGCCAGCTGTCTAGCCATCTTACAGTCCATTTATCCAATCCATAGTTCCATAACTTGCTGGCAAGAATGTTGTGGGAGACCATATCAAAAGCTTTGCTGAAGTCAAGGTCTATCACATCCACCAACTTTCCCATATCCACAGAGCCAGTTACCTCATCATAGAAGCTAATCAGATTGGTCAGGCATGACGTGCCCTTGGTGAATCCATGTTGACTATTCCTGATCACTTTCCCTTCTTCCAAGTGCTTCAAAATGAATTCCCTGAGGAGCCCTTCCATGATTTTTCCGGGGATTGAAGTAAGGTTGACGGATCTGTAATTCCCTGGATCGTCCTTCTTCCCTTTTTCAAAGATGGGCACTACATTTGCCTTTTTCCAATCATCCAGGATCTCTCCTGATCTCCACAAGTTTTCAAAGATAATGGCCAAAGGATCTGCAGTGACATTTCCCAACTCCCTCAGTACCCTCGGATGCATTAAATCCGGATCCATGGACTTGAGTGTGTCTAGTTTGTCAAGATGTTACTGAAGAGTCACATAATTCATTGCTTCTGAAGCGGCCTGCATTGCACACAAGAGGGGCTTCTTATCTTCTTTATTCCTCCCCCTCTCCCAACACTGTGTGTCTCTCACTCTCACATGCCCTTGTATTTTGGGGGTTCCCTGCAACCCCCCTACTGTCTTCCTCTTTCCTGGGATTCTGGGTACCCCTTTTCCCCAATGCTAAGGGCTCTGCAGGGCTTCCAAATGTTTCCTATTCCCCTTGAAACTGCTCCTCTTTTAACTTGTCCATATCCAGAGGGTCACACATGTCGTTGCTTCTGTTGGCCAAGCTTGACTCCCCCTCCCCTAAAATGCCCCCCCCCCAGCACATTTTGTAATTCAAGTTGTTTCTTTTCTGTCTGAGATACGCCCTTCAGGGGTTCCCATTTTAAATGCCATTGGGGGGTTGGGCAGGGCCCCGAGGGGGGTGTTACCATGCTGGAGGGGGTTAATAGCTACCATCAAAGAGATCTTTGCTCTACAGACAGTTACAGCTGATGGGTGGAGGGATCAGATGCCTCAGGGCTTTGTGCGTCCTCAGCTCCCCCCTTTTGGGTTGACGGTTCCCCCCAGGTCCATAGAATTCTGCCTGCCGAGGTCTAGCCCATTCCCTGGAATGTTGGGATTGCTCGGATGCGGCATTCCAAAGTTACCGTGCGCCAGGCAGAGAACCGCCACCACGGTCAACCCACGTGGGATGGGTTCCCTAGGGAGGGGGTGGACTCTCCATCCCTAGAGGTGTTTAAGTCTCGGCTTGACAAAGCCCTGACCGGGTTGATTGAGTTGGGATTGGTCCTGCTTTGGGCAAGGGGTGGGACTTGATGACTCCTGAGGTCTCTTCCAGCTCTAGGATTCTATGATTCTACATCTCGCTTCGCTAAGACCTGGCCTGTGCCTAAAAACTAGACCCACTTAGCCACGTCACTCGGGGCTGTGTAGCTGTTCTGCCCTGAGCAGTGTCGTTAGGTCGTGTGAACCCGCCCTGAAGACTCAGCGAGGTGAATGGAAGGGTTCTCCCTTCGACCTTGCCCCCCACTCTCGGAGAGGGGGATGAGCTACATTGATGGACGGAGCCGTCGAGGCAGGAAGCGTGAGCAGCGGGTGAATGGCTGGTTTGCGGAGGCAAGCCCCCCAGCCCACCCCTTCCATGCTCACGGGATCCCTCCCAGCCCCCATTGCAGCCACTGGCTCCCGCCCCGCTCCCCCAGAGCCCCTCATTGTGGCTCAGGGCAAGGCTCACACTCCCCCCCTGGAACATTAGGTTGCCGGACACCACAACCCCCACCAGGCAGCTGTGTGACTGGCTAGTTGGCTGGGCAGCCATGGGGCCACGGAGTGGTGGCCGAAGCAGCCAAACCTGTGGATGCTAGGGGGTTATGAAGCATGGGCCACACTGCCCCTCCCCCTCCAGCTGCCAGCCCCAGTGCCGGGCCAAGAGAAGCCTGCTGCATGCAGGTAGGGGGGGACCTGCCCTGGGGCGGAGCGTGGGCGGGGCCACCTATGTCTGTATAGGTAGGCTGTGCCTTCCTTTGCCTTCATTACCAGCCACCCATAATAGGCACCGTCTACACTATAGCACTCCGGTGGCTTAGGGGTTGTGCAAACTGCATTTCCCTCTGGCTTTATGCACCGGGGGGCGGAGAAGGGAGACGGCTGATGCACAGGGGTGAGCTCTGGCCTGGGATTCTAAAGTGCTGTCTGCCCAGAACAGCCTCCATGTGGCCACTTCTAAGGCCAGAAAATCTGGCTGCTGAGAAAGGGAAATTACTGTTTTACTAGTCGCTGTGCCCGAACGGCAGCCCTGCGGTGCTAGGCAGAAGTTAATGATTAAATGCAGCACTCGTCAGCCATATGTACACTTACCATGGCTATTGACAAGTCTTGGGCCATAGCTACTATATATTTGAGAGCATTTGTGTGGCTCTGTGTGTCTGTCCCAGTGTCCGTTTGTTCAAGAACTCCTCCTCTGAAACAGCTAGGACCCCCCCACACACACACATTTGGTGGGCAGCTGCCTCTTATCATAACTTACAGGGCAATATGGGTGGAATGGGATTGTTTCACATCAAACAGAAAGGGAGCGGTGCGATAGCAGGGACAGTTATACTCACAAATGACCACAAGGGGGCAGCAACACCCCCCCCCCCCCCCCCCCCCCCCAGCCTCAGGGAGCAGCCACTGGCCAGCAGCACAGACTCCGCCACACTGGCCTGCCCCAGAGAGCAGCTGCCAGCTACCATGCAGCCCCTGCAACCACCAGGCACCATGCCACATGGCTGCAGCTGCCAACCAGGCCACACAGCCCCCATGACCTCCTCCTCCACTGCCCCAGGCCAGACATGAACCCAGGCAATGCTGGGTAATTAGGCTGGAATGGCAGGGGCCATGCTATTGGCCAGTGGCTGCTCCCTGGGGTCTATCTGGGATATAACTGTCCCTGCTATCACATCCCTCCTTTTCCGTTTGATGAGAAACAATCCCATTCCAGGCACATCCTCTTGTCCTGGCACAGCCAAACCCCGACCTTGCTTTAAGTTATGATAAGAGGAAGCTGCATCCCAAATTTGGTGGTCCTAGCTCGTACTGTTTCAACTGAGTAAGTCGTCTGTGCCCATGAAAGCTCATGATACCATCGACATTTTTGGTTAGTCTCTGAAGTGCTGCAAGACTCTTCATTGTTGTTTTTTAAGTTTATTTGTTTAGGAGGAGTTCCTGAATGAACGGATTCAAGGACGGACAGAGGCACAAACTCTCCCAAATCGTAGACTAGAAGAGTTACCCGGCGTTGACTGGGTCCATTACACAAATCGTTTTTCTTCATTGAAATCATTGCTCCGGGATAGGGTTGTGGCCGAGGGGTTCAGTAGGCAGCTTGCCCTGTGGAGAGAGGACTTCCCCAGACGTCTCTCACTGCAGCAGCTTGGGGCCAGGTGAGAAGCACCTCTCCATGACTGCTGCAGCTCCAGCGGGCACAGCCAGGGGAGGGGCGCATGCCAACCAGCTGGGGCCGGTCCAGGTTCTTCTGCCCTCCGTGCCTCAGCCAGAGTGAGGAATGCAGCAAACAGTGCACTTTCCCCTCGCTCCCTGATGCAGGGGAACAGCCAGTATGAATCAGGTAGGGGGACTTCAGCCCCTCCCTCCTTAAAAAGCACCTGGGGGATGGGAGGCTCGGGGTTGGGGCAGTCCCGGACAGGGGTGGGGGACTCATTGCATCAGCCCCTAGCCAGTCCCTTTCACCTGCCGGGTGAGTCTGTCTCTTTTCTGTCTGGTTTTATGAGACGCAATCCCATTCCAGGCACATCCCCTTGTCCTGGCACAACCCAACCCTTGACCTTGCCGTAAGTTAGGAGAATAGGAAGCTGCCTACCAAATATGGTGGTCCTAGCTCTTACTGTTTAGGAGGAGTTCTTGATCAAACAGACAGACACATTCTCTCAACTAGATACAGATTTACACCAACTTCAGCAGAGCTACCCCGGACTTAGAGATCAGAATCCAGCTCCTTTGAGATCTAGGATCATAGCCAATGGAGATGGAAAGTTGGGGCTGGATGGCTGAGTCAATGCACTGTGTAGACTGGGTGCACGCTAGGAGATGAACTGGGTATTAGACTAGGTAGTGGCCAAGGGGGATTTCCAAGCAGTACAGCTGGGACAGGAACCGGTCTGCACAAGGAAATGGGCATGGCCAGGGGGCCCCGTGTTCCCTTTGCTGCTAGTAAAACATCGGGTGTTTGGCAAGTATCTCCGCCCCTCCCAGCCCAAAGCAGCCTGAGTCTGAACCTGAAATCAGGAGGAGCTCGTCTGAAATTAGCAAACTTGAGTGGGTGTTACCCTAGTGCTGCTGAGCTCAGAAGCAGGCCCAGGAACTACCTTCCAACTATATCTCTCACCTCTCTCACTCTATATCTCTTCCCTATGCTCTGCACTGCCTCCTACCTCATAGGCCCTGAGTGACCCCTCTTCAAGCCCCTTCCTTCACCTCTCTCCTTACAAATCATGCCTGGCTCGTAGCCCCACTGCCCCTGCTTCTCTCTGGCCCCCACACTCACACCTCAGTCCTTTGCTTTGCACTCAGCCACAGCCCCAATCCTGCTCCGTGCTCTGGGCGGGCGGACCCAGGCACGTGCTATAAGAGCCTCATTGATATTAACAGGGCTCCATTTCATTCTAGGGCAGGGGTGGGCAAGATACGGCCCCGCGGGCCAGAGCCGGTCCACCAAGCCACTAGATCCAGCCTGCAGGCGGCCTGATCCAGTCCACAGGATCCACCCTGCCGGGACCCTCAGACACAGAGCAGCCAGCTGCTTCCAAGGAGCCCCACTCTGCTTTAAGCAGCTGGCTGCTCCCTGTGGCTTTCTGCTGTGGGGGAGGGGGAAGGTTGGGGAGTCCCCATCATTGGAGGATTTTGGAAATAGGTTGAACAAACACTTGTCAGAGAGGGTCTAGGCTTACTGGCCCCTCTTCAGAACAGGACTTGGTGACTTCCGAAGTCCCTTCCAATCCTCCACTTCTCTGATTTCTCTGGGCCCAAGAGTCAACCTAGTGGAGCTCCAAACAAGGCACTTGTGTAGCGATCAGTCAGAGGGAGGTATGCACCCATCACCTAGGGCAGTGGTTCCCAACCTGTGGTCCGCAGAGCCCCAGTAGTCCGCCACGGTACTGCAGGGGGTCCGCAGAGAGTTTAAAATAGAAATTAAAGTAAGTGTGCATAGGGTAGCCAGGTGTCCAGTATTGACCCAGACAGTCTGGTATTTTCGCCTCCTATCTGGTAAAAAAAATTCAGAAAATACCGAACACCTAAAATGTCCAGTATTTTCTGATATTTTCCCCCCGGCCAGGAGGTGAAAATACTGGACACCTGGCAACTCTACGACACACTCAGCAACTGAACCCAGCCCCTGGCCCGCCTGGGTCCTGACACCCCCAACCCCGCTACTTACCTGGTTCTGCAGGGAAGCTGTGTTCTGGCTTGATCAATAAAACCAAATGGCCACTGGCAAAAAGCCTAAAGACCAAGGGGAAGCAACGCCTTCCCTGGGTCTTAGTGCTCAACCACTCCCCTGTTCCTATCCCTATTCTAACTCTGCACTCACTCTGAAAGGGGCCATGCTGTTTTAATGCTGTTTTATTATTTGTTTATTTATTTATTTTGCTTAATAAGTCTCGGAGTCCTTTTTTTTGCTCAACAACTTTGGTCTCCTCAGCAGAATTTTTTCCCCGGTGTTATTTTTTTGTGGGGGAGGGTGTTCGGTATTTTTGGTTCAACCATCTGGCAGCCCTAAGTGTGGAGCGTATACAAACACTTATGTATTTAATTAATAAATCTTCGAATATTGTGTAATTATAAATATATATTAACTATTTAGTCCCGTGAGCATGTGACGTGAATACAACACCCCGCTCTAACTGTTCAAAAGCTATTAGAGTGGCGAGAAGGATTTAGTTGGCCTAGAGCAGTGTTTCCCTTATTTATTTATTTTTTTTATTTTGCGCGACAAATTCTGGTTGGTCTTTTTTTTTTTTTTTGCTTGACAAATTTTACCCTGGCAACCCTAAGGGTTCCTTGAAATTCTTTTAAGCTGAAAAGGGTTCCGTGGCCAAATAAAATTGGGAAACACTGGGTTAGGGGGGTCTGTAAAATTGTAATAGATTGAAAAAGTGTCCATATGCTCAAAAAGATTGGGAGCCATTCACCTAGGGCAAAATGGGGTTCTTAAGATTGCCTCCATGGGGAGAAAGTGTTCCTCTTAGAGAGGGACCTGAACGAAAACCCTAACCCCAAACTGTGCAGCTTTGGGCCCATCTTTATTTCCAGTGTGTTCCCTAAACAACAGTCGTATTCCTCCCATCACCGTCTCGTCGTCTGTTGCTCTGGAAGCCAGGGTGACTCCATACGTACAGGGCTGGGCTCTTTCCGATCCCACAACAGGCGGAGGGGCATGGCAGAGTCTTTGCTAACCATGATTCACCAGGGATGCCAAAGCGACTGTGCACAGAGATTCACGCTGACGCTAGCCCCCTCTGTGTGAAAGTTTCCCTCCCCACCCCCAGCTTAAAAAGTTCTACTTTAACCTAAACAAACCAGACTGAGTCATCAGGTGCCATGACATCAGTCGGTGGTTTTACTGTTGTGAATACCACGGCTTCCTGTTGTTCTCCAGTTCGATACTGCACATGAACGGGTGTCTATAGACACCCCGCCAGGCCCAGCCACCTTACAGAACCTTTTGAAAGAAAAACAAGGGACGCCTGCTCGCACTGCTTCCCATCAGGGCGCTTTCTGAAATATCTGCCTCGTTGCAGCCGGAGCAAAGCCGAGGAGCAGACCGGCGTGCCGGGGGGTTTGAGCGCTGAGCCACTTCATGCTAAAAGGATGAAAACATGGGACTTAAGATATCCTGCCTGAAAGGTAAGCCTGAACGTCAGCCGGTGCATGTCTGCGTAGCCGGCAGCGCCCTCTCCGCTTGCTGTGTCGGGTAGAGTGAGTGTGTAATATAGCCAGCGGGGAAAGTCACTTACAATTTCTCACCGGCGCAACCCCGGTCCCTGCCGGCTTTTTAAATAGCTCCCTGCTGGCTCTGGCCGCATCTCCACCAGCTCTTGCCATCTGCTTACTTTCATCTCTGCATGGCACTTCCCTGTTTCCCTGGGGTCTTTCCCCCCTGGGCTGGAAAAATCTCCAGCAACCTCAAAATATGTAATGGGGTGTAATTTACATGGGGGACAAGAGTCCACATGCGGGGTCGCTCTGGGGACAGCCAGTGCAGTCGCAGAGGACGGTGGTAGCAGTGGACAATCGGTAGCCTTCAATTTGCCCTTCCTGAGTTCCCACGACTCTGCCTCTTCCCAGAACACCCATCACGCCGGCTCCGATCCTCCATCTTTTCCATCGCTCCCGTCGGAGAGGAGGCGTGATCTGGTGGCACTCAGCTGCCTCGGTTTCCCCTCTGTAAAATGGGAGTAACAACCCGACACTAGCCTGTTTAGATGGGGAGTCCTTTGCGGCCAGGCCTGGCTCTTACTAAGTTTTCGTACAGCACCGAGCACAATGAGATGGCAGGTCTCTGCTGGAGCTTCCAGGTGCTGTTGTGACAGGGAGAATAATGATCCACTCATGCCAGCTTCCCAAACCGGCTGGGCAGTTCTGTACAGATAGCAGGTCTCATGAAGAAGGAGCAAACATCCCACTCGCCCCTTTTTCCCCCAGAGAGACTGAATGCTGGGGTGGGACCCTCAGATGACAGCTGCCTCACAGCATGCTGCTGAAAAGGGTCTACAGAGTTGCTGTCATCCCAAGCAAACAAACCTCTGTGTGTCTCTGATTGGGAATTGCCCCATGCCTCAGTTTCCTTCCCAGCAAAAGAGCATCCCCAAGCTTGCCTCCTCCTGGCTGCAAACCGAGCAGCAACGGGGCTTACCCAGAGCTGCCCTTGGAACCACCTCCCTGCCTCTTTCTGCGGCGATTAGCATACTCAGCGCTCTTTCCGGAGGCAGAAAGGGCATATGGCATGTCTCTCATCGGAGAGGAAGCGGGGAGCTGAGGTCGAGAAGTTCACTGTTTACACGTTCGCAGCAAGTTCACAGGGTGGAGAGGTAGATACGCTGGAGGGCAGAGGTAGGGTCCAGAGTGAGCTGGACAGATTAGAGGATTGGGCCAAAAGAAATCTGATGAGGTTCAACAAGGACAAGTGTCGAGTCCTGCACTTGGGACGGAAGAATCCCAAGCATTGTTACAGGCTGGGGACCAACTGGCTAAGTAGCAGTTCTGCAGAAAAGGACCTGGGGATTACAGTGGATGAGAAGCTGGATAGGAGTCAACAGGGCGCCCTTGTAGCCAAGAGGGCTAATGGCATATGAGGTTGCATTAGGAAGAGCATCGCCAGCAGATCTAGAGCAGTGATTATTCCCCTTTATTCCGCTCTGGTGAGGCCACATCTGGAGTATTGTGTCCAGTTCTGGGTCCCCCAATTACAGGAAGGATGTGGATGCATTGGAGAGGGTCCAGCGTAGGGCAACCAAACAGATTAGCGGGCTGGAGCGCATGACTTAGGAGGAGAGACTGAGGATTTGGGGTTTGTTTAGTCTGCAAAAGCGAAGAGTGAGGGGGGATTTGAGAGCAGCCTTCAACTTCCTGAAGGGGGGTTCCAAAGAGAATGGAGAGAGGCTGTTCACAGTCGTGACAGGTGGCAGAACAAGGAGCAATGGTCTCAGGTTACAGTGGGAGAGATCTAGGTTGGATATTAGGAAAAACTCTTTCCCTAGGAGGGTGGGGAAGCACTGGGATGGGTTCCCTAGGGAGGGGATGGAATCTCCACCCCTAGAGGTGTTTAAGTCCCAGCTTGACAGAGCCCTGGCTGGGTTGATTTAGTTGGGGTTGGTCCTGCCTTGGGCAGTGGGCTGGACTCAATGACCTCCTGAGGTCTCGTCCAGCGCTAGGATTCTATGGGGGTCATAGCGGGAGTCAGCGGCCACCGGGGGATTCGAACCCAGAATTTCCCAGCTCTGTGCTCAGATCACCCGGGCCGTGGGAT
Organism: Pelodiscus sinensis; assembly: GCF_052426305.1. Classification (NCBI taxonomy): domain Eukaryota; kingdom Metazoa; phylum Chordata; order Testudines; family Trionychidae; genus Pelodiscus; species Pelodiscus sinensis. The sequence continues at coordinate 45,429,041 of NC_143063.1, forward strand.
GTCCCACTTGGAGCTTTTGGTGCATGTCTCAGTTCCTGGAGTCCCGTGATTAGGGAAGGGTCTGAGCTTTCAAATGATAAAAAAGCAGCAAGTCCCAGCTGTTTGGGAGCAGGGAGCCATTTTGTCTGTGTCTGTGCCTGGCACAATGGGGCCCTGGGCCACGCCGAGGGCTCCTTGGAGTTACTACAACACAAATAATGAACAACTTTCAACCTGCTGGCTTGAAAATGTGAGCCAGGGATGTTCAAAGCCCCCTTCCCCCCTCCCCTTCAAGCCTTCTGCTGCATCACTTTAGAATCTCATGATCGTTAAGCCAATCTCGGGATTTCTGGGGCAGCCTGGTGATTTTTGGCCACTCCGTGTTGGCGATGCTGGAGGTGGCCAGCTGTAACGGGGGGCAGAGGCCCAGCCCTAACTGCAGGCAGCAGATGCCTGGTGTTCATAAAGCTGTCCGGCTGGTGAGTTTTATGACTGCAGGAACCCGGGGGCGTAGGAGGCTGAAGGAAGCTGGAGGCAGCTAGTGGATTTATGTGCCCATCTCGCTAAAACCACAGCTGGCAAGAGGCCGCCGGGCTTGTCGCATGTCCTGGGGAGCTGGGAGCCAAGCGGAGAGGCCAGGCGCTGATGCGCAGACTGGCTCGGTGCCCCCCTTTCCTAGCTGAGAGGCGGGTGGATTTCCTGGGGAGGGCACAGGGCGCTCCCATAGCCGTGGTGGGGTGTGTTGGTGCTTGGCAGGGCTGATGCACACACACTGCTGCTTTTGCAAATGGCCCTCCCCTCCCTCCCCCCGATAAGCTCAGCCTAGGGCTGCAAAGGGCCCCTCCCCATGGCTTCCCAGGAAAGATGGTGACTCGCTGCAGCCCTGGCAGATGGAAAGGGCCAGGGAGGTCAGCCCTAGCCAGCCCCACACTGGTGCCTGCAGGGAAAGCTTTAATGTTGCCGAGTGACTGATCAACGGGGCTTCCACCACCTCCCCAGGACAATGTTCCCCGCCGGGCTGATCCCGCTGCTAGGGCACCTGCCCACCTGCACGACTCCCTGCCGATCCCTCTCGGACCCCTCTGCGCAGCCCCTGCCCCGGCTGGGCTTCCCACCCTCTGTACAAACGGGGGCTCTCAGGGTGGCTGTGCCCCTCGCCCAGTGCACCCCGTGTCTGCACTTCCCACCAGCTCCCAGCACCCACGTGGAACATGGGGTGAGGGTTTGTTCGGGCAGCACCTCGGAGACGGCCACAGCAGCCATGACCCGAGCCCCGGGCCACCGGAGGAAGCGTCTCTCGGGACCCCCGGAGTGGCTGATGGCTCCGGGTGGGGGCAGCATACCACTGGGGGAATGTTCCGTGGCAGTGGATGGTGCTCAGCAGCGACCCCTACTGGCCAGCGGTTGGAGCAGCGCTCCGAGGCTCAGACAGACCCATATAGTCCTTCTTGGGCCAAGAGCTGGTCACCAAGATGCAGGAACAGAACTTGGGGAGAGACTCTCTCCCCACTGTCTCTGAACCAGCAGCTGCACGGGGGCTGTGCTGGGGAAGGCCTGAACCCCTTTCTGCTGGGCAAGCTTGTTTGCAAAGCAGCAGGGAGCACTCTAATGCACTCCCATGTCTCCATGAGTGCGTGCTGAATATTGCATCGCCCATTAGCTTTTACGGCAGCTTGGCCCGGGGACTCGCCCAGTGCCAGGGAATGCTGTCAGAGCTAATGCAGAGCCTGGGAGCTGAGGCCTGGAAAGCTGCCGCATCGCGGGCCCAGGAGAGCTCCGTGCACAGCTGGTGTGTGCTAGACCACTGCACATAGTCTCCCAGGAAAAAGCAGGGAAAACCCGTCCCACGCCGCACCGAACGCACGGATGATTTCTCCTGTCTTCGGAGCCACTGTCAGGCTAGCAAGGCTGCTGGCGAATCTCCCGGCTGCCCTGCGTGAGCCAGCATCCTGCACCTGTGCAGCGTAACCCCCTCTCGCCCTTTTGCCCCGGGGCCAGCCAGTCCTGAACCCAGCAAATGCTGAACGTGCCCACGGCGCAAGGTCACAGAGCCCAGATGTGGAGTCGGAGCCAGCTTGGAACGATCCCAGCATTTGCAGGGTTTCCGTGTGGTTTTTCCATGAGGCTTTTTACAGAGCTGGGCCCTGATCGCACAGCTACAGACTAAGCATCCTGCCACGGCGTCCCTCTCTCGGCTGCGACGCGCTCGGCGCTCTCAAGCGATGGATCCAGGGCACGCGCTCACTCCCTGCATTCCCAGCGGGGGCCGCTCCTGGCAGAATTCCCACCTCCCTTGCGCAAACCCAGGGAGAAGCTGCCCTCACATCCAGGGAACCCTAGAAACTCAAGCCCCTTGGAACATCAAGCCCACCTCCTCCAGCTCAGGACCGGCTGCAGTGAACATCATCTAGTACAGGGGTGGGAGACCTCAGTCCCGGGGGCTGGCTTGCCTAGATCCGGCCTCTGAGCTCAGAGCCCCCCCAGGATTGGGGAGCCTGTGCTGGTTCTCCAGCCCCCCGCTACTCCACCGCAGGACTGGAGCACACCAAAATCTACTAGGCTGGGCCCCTCTAGGCTCTGGTGTGGGAGGGGAATGTGAGGAGCGTCTTTCTCCTCACTCGGGGGCCACACCAGCGAGGGCTTTTTTGCTTCTCACTTGTGTGCAGCCCCCATCTGATTTTTCTGTGGGTCAGCGGTTCGCCGTTTCCCCAGACACTCACCAACCTGGAGTCCCATTTCCCCATTCTTTGGGGAAGTCTGGGTCCCACCGCTCTGGCGTTAAGCCCAGCAGGAGGGACGTTTGAAATACAGTCCTAATTCCTAGCCCAGAAATCCCACAGGGGGTTGGAATCTGAGCTGAGATTCAGCGCTGGGCATTGCAGCTGGTCCCTGGCTAAGGGGACGTCTATGTTGCAAAGACACCCGCGCCCCCTTTAATCCAGCTAGCTCAGGTATAACAGCAGGGAAGCTGCAGCAACACAGGTTTCAGCCTGGCCTGTTCTAGCCACCTGGGACCCCGGGTTTGTAGCCTCTGAAGTCCAGGCTGGGGTCGCTTCATTACTACAGGCTATGAAACTAAGCAAAGCCAGCTCGGGTGTGTCTACACATGCTGTAGTCCCACCTCCGTGCCAAGCCTCTGCTCCGGGCTGTTCCTCTCCGCTCAGATCCCACCTTGTGCCTTGGGGCCCCCCGAGTTTGGCAAGACAAAGACGGGGGCAGAGAAGAAGGGTCCCTAAAGGAAAGAGAGGCGGAATCAGGCAGACAGAGGGTGCTTGCCGCAACAGTGAGCCAGGGACAGACCAAGCTACTGTCAGAGGAGGCTGGATAGGAAAGACGGAGACCCCTTGGGGAGGGGCCAGAGAGGAGTCGATGTGGGGACCGATGCAAGACCATCCTAGCAAATTCACAGCCATGAAGAACACATCACAGACCATGAAATCTGACCTCCCCATGAAATCTGGCATGCAGCCGGCTCCTACCCTGCGCAAGGCTCTAGCTGCTAGCCCCGTGGGGGGCGGGGAAGGGACAAGAGCCGCTACCTCGCGAGCTGGAAGCCTGGTCGTTAAGTCTGTACTTCACGCTGGTCTCAGTGCCACCGGATGGGCCAGTGACTCACACCCAGAGGCTGTGTGGGTCGCATCCTGCTTTAGCTTTCCCCTTGGGTGGCTTGTGGTTTTGGTGTGGCTGGAAGGTGTCGCCGTGGTAACGCCGGAGGCAGATGCTCTCCTCTCCTTCCCAGGCTCCTGAGCACCTGTGGAAAGACGGCTGTTGACTTCAGAAGGCATCAGATCTGGCCTCCGAGGAGAGCCACTACCATGTAACATACCCCAACCCTGCCCTGAAGGGATGCGGCGTGGGGCAGAAGCTGTCTGGCTCCCCCCGTTCCTGTTCTTTCTACCGGGTTATCTTAGGAATAGCATCTTCGTATTCCTCTTGCCTCCAATCTGCACGAGCGTCATAACGGCTCCTTTCAAAACAAGCCCCCTGTGCCATGTCCCTTCTAAGCCCTGGTCTGCACAAGGGAGTTATTTCGTAACAGTAAGTGGCGCGTCCATGCTACTGCGCCCGTTACTTTGAAATAGCAGCCGTGTGGATACTCCACTGCTGCTATTCTGAAATAACGACTCCCCAGAGACATTCGAAGTAATTACTGCCCAGTGCGTCCTGGGGCTCTACATTGAGGTAGCGCGTCCACAACAATAGAGCCCGCCTCGGACTCATTTCAAGGCTCCCCTGTAGTGTGGACACATTAATTTGATTTTGTTGTTTCAGGTCCTGCCGTACAGGCAGGGGACTGGACTCGGTGACCTCTCGAGATCCCTTCCAGTTCTAGTGTTGTGATTCTGTGATAATATCCTAGTGTAGACAGGCTCTACTTATTTCCAGCCGTGTGTAGAATAAATTTTGTCACATGCACCAAGGCAGGTGCAGATGTGCACCCTCCATAGACACTCAAGCTGCCAGGTTGTGGGCAATCGGCTAATCAGCAGAGCAGCATTTCCTGAGTGGCCAACCAAATGCTCAGCTTACAGGGAACACGGCTCCATGTCATTGGAAATGTGTGTCAAAGCCCCTACCACAGCACAGAGCTGGGCTTCTCCCGTGCAGACAGAGCAGCCATGCCTCAATTCCGATACCCCTTCGGACACATCCTCTCAACCCCAGGGCTCAGGCGGGGCACTTGTGGGGCAGGGCATCGCCTGCCCAGAAGGAGCACGACAACCCAGAGAGAACCCTGGTACAGCCGCACCTCCCAACAGCTAGATCCTGCGCAGCATCCGTGCCCGTGGGCCCTGCGGCCGGCCTACGTGCGATGGCTCCCACCTGGCTGCTCTGTCACATCCTCTCAGCTTTCACAGCCGGGCACGTGACTACCGAAGGGGAGAGGGTAGGTGCGCAAGCCCCTCTTTGAGCGGCTTGCCTTCAGCTCAGCCCAGCCAGGCATGTGACTGTGCACGGAGAAAAGCTGAAGTGAAACCAGCTCCCGGCACTGAAAGGGAAACTTCCTGTGGCTGGTGACGTGCGAGTAGCTGAGCTAGAAGCTGGTGCTTTGCCAAGGCAGGGCAGCGGGGAGGGGCCTGGGCTGGGGGGTCAGGGTTTGGCGTTGGGCACCAGATTCTGGTCTCCTTGACCACCACCCGCGGGAGTGATGCTGCGTTTACATAGGTGGGACTAGAATTGGAGCCCGGTCCTTCTATGCAGATGGGCTGCAGGGAGGTGATTGCCCTAGAAATAGTGACCATCCGTCATCAATGAACCCGCGGTGCCAAGGAGCTGGTTAGAGGGAGCCCAAAGGTATTAGGGCTTCCCTGGGATTTGAGGGTGCTCAGCAGCTCCCAGGATTGGGACCGACATAGAAGCTGTGGGATGAAACCCGTGTAGCCAGAAGCCAGAACAACTCGCCGTCCACCTCGCTGCGCTCGCGAAGGCCGAGAGACAATGGAAACCCCCTTGCTTTGAGCCCTTTAAAGTGGGGCAGGGCAGAGCACCGGAGAATGACCCGGAGCCGAAGGGACCAGCACTCCCTGAGCTGGGCCTGGAGCCCAAGAGTCGGATCTTCCATGCCACGGCGTCCCTCTCTCGGCTGCGACGCGCTCGGCGCTCTCAAGCGATGGATCCAGGGCACGTGCTCACTCCCTGCATTCCCAGCGGGGGCCGCTCCTGGCAGAATTCCCACCTCCCTTGCGCAAACCCCGGGAGAAGCTGCCCCCACGTCCAGGGAACCCTAGAAACTCAAGCCCCTTGGAACATCAAGCCCACCTCCTCCAGCTCAGGACCGGCTGCAGCGAACATCCTCTAGTACAGGGGTGGGGGACCTCAGGCCCGGGGGCTGGCTGGCCTGGATCCGGCCTCTGAGCTCAGAGCCCCCCCAGCATTGGGGAGCCTGTGCTGGTTCTCCAGCCCCCTGCTACTCCACCGCAGGACTGGAGCACACCAAAATCTACTAGGCTGGGCCCCTCTAGGCTCTGGTGCGGGAGGGGAAGGTGGGGAGCGTCTTTCTCCTCACTCGGGGGCCACACCAGCGAGGGCTTTTTTGCTTCTCACTTGTGTGCAGCCCCCATCTGTGGGTCAGCGGCCCCCGACCCAAAAAAGGTTCCCCAGCCCTGTGCAGTGCATTGTCTCTGCTGGGGGATTTCCACCCCCTCCCGGGGCACTGTTCCAGTTTAATAGCTTCGCCGTTTCCCCACTCATACAGGTTGGACCTCCCTGGTCCGGCACCCTTGGGACCTGACCGGTCCCGAAGGAGGGAGTTTGCCGGACCGGAGGAGGTCAGCCCCTCTGCTGATGGACTCTGGGCTCTCAGGTCCATGGCCAGCCCTGGGACTGCTGAGGCTTCATTGCCCCGGGACCTCAAGGGCTCCATGGTCAGCCCCCGGACTGCCGGACTCCACTGCCCCGCTGTCTGGGGCTCTCTGGTCTGTTGCTGGACCAGAGAGTCCCAGACCATGGAGGTTCCACCTGTACCTTTCACCCGCCCTTCTTCTCCAGCTCTTAGGACAAATGCTCTGTTCCAAGGGGGGCAGACTCAGTCACAAAACATCCCTTGCCTTCAGCAAGACCAGGAGTGCGGCCTTACCCCTGGGGGCCTTTCTCCCAGCTTCTCCGAGTCCAACTGTCTGCAGGCACTGGCTGGAGACCAAGCCCCCCGCCTGCTCCCTCCCACACCTCTAGGCAAGCTGCTGAAGCAGCAAAGGTTTTGCTCTCTGCTCTGGGTGATTGTGCAATCTGCGGTTGCCTCCACCCACTAAGCTCCAAGGTCTCGCTTTCTAGAGGAACCCCAGGTAGCAGAAAACTTCACAGTGTGGTGGAGAGACCTTAGCAGCCCTTCCCACGGGGCTGCAGGAGCTGGCCGTGTGCACCCTGCGGTGCTTGTTGTGGGTCAGGGAGTGAGGTGCATGGGGTGTGCTGTGGAGAGGCGTGGGTTTGAGCTCTTTTCTTTTCTTTTTAACCCCCAAGAGGCTGTTTAGTGGCTACCGAGTAAGGCAGGGTCTGCGAGGAGTCAGGACTTGTGTTGCTAGATCAGGGGGTTTTCAGATGGGTCGCGACCCAGGGCTGGGGGGTGGACCGTCGGGCACTGGGACGCGTGGCTGTAGGGGGATCAGGTAACCAGTCAGGGCACTAAGGTAGCTCCCACCCTGTCCTGGCGCCACCAACTGCACAGCAGGCCCAGTTCCTAGATTGGAGAGGAGGGCGAGGAGGAGAGCACGCAGAGCTCCATGTAATGCCCCTCTCTGCACTCCCATTGGCTGGGAACTGGCTGCTGGCTGCTTCTGGGGGAGGCATGGTCTGCATGGCCAGGAGAGGCAGGAAGCAGCCTTAGCCCCCCTGCTGCACCGCTGACCCGGAGCCGCTTGAAATAAGCCCCTTCTGCCCCAGCCCTGACAAACCAAAGCCTGAGCCCCTCCTACACCCCAAAGCTCTGATCCTCAGCCCCACCCTGGAGCCCCCACTCTAGTCCAATTACATTGGGTCATGGGTCAATTTTCTTCAACTGAGTCATCAGAATTTTTTTTTTTTAAACCTCTGTGCTAGGTAGACACGGGCATAACCTAGCTAACTCCAGTGCTGCCATTAGAGACGAAAGGGATACTCAAGTAACACTCAGGTTGTGTCTAGATTGGCCAGTTTTTCTGGAAAATCAGCCACTTTTCCAGAAAAACTTGCCACCTCTCTACCCAGGCCCTTTGAATTTCCGCAAAAGCACTGACTTCCTACTGTAAGAAATCAGTGCTTCTTGCGGAAATACTATTCTGCTCGGCTACGTCCACACTGGCATGATTTTCCAGAAATGCTTGTAACGGAAAACTTTTCCGTCCATGCCAATTTAGACGGAAAACTTTTCTGTTAAAAGCATTTTGGGAAAAGCGCGTCTAGATTGGCAGGATGCTTTTCCACAAAAGCACTTTTTGCAGAAAAGCATCCGTGGCCAATCTAGACGCGCTTTTCCGCAAAAAAGCCCCGATCGCCATTTTCGCGATCGGGGCTTTTTGGCGGAAAACAGTACTGTGCTGTCTACACTGGTCCTTTTGCGCAAAAGTCTGTCGGAAAAAGACTTTTGCCCAAACAGGAGCAGCATAGTATTTCCGGAAAAGCACTGACGATCTTACATGAGATCATCCGTGCTTTTCCGGAAATTCAAGCGGCCAGTGTAGACAGCTGGCAAGTTTTTCCGGAAAAGGGGCTGATTTTCCAGAAAAACTTGCCAGTCTAGACACAGTCCTCCCATTCAGGCAAAAGTCCCTTTTGCACAAAGCTTTTGCACAAAAGGGCCAAAAACTTTTCCGTTAAAAGCATTTCCGGAAAATCATGCCAATCTAGACGCAGCCTCAAGGTCTGGCCTTGAAAGACCCATCTCTGGGCTGAGATTTAGAATATAAGAACAACCATACTGGGCCAGACCAAAGGTCCATCTAGCCCAGTACAGGCAGTCCCCGGGTTACGTACAAGATAGGGACTGTAGGTTTGTTCTTAAGTTGAATTTGTATGTAAGTCGGAACTGGTACATATTGTAGGGGAAACTCTAGCCAAACATTTCTCCAGAGCTCAGTTTTATTCTCCCACACCTCACTTCCCTCGGTCCTTTATTCTCAAGCTGAGGTGTCTGCTGAGAAAAGCCGCTCCACGTCTCCCTGGTCTGCTGGGGGGGGGCGCTAGCTTCGCGTCTCCCTGGTCTGGTGGGGGGAAGCAGCTAGTGCAGTGTTGCCTCACCCCGTTTGTAAGTAGGGATCTGATATAAGTCGGATCCATGTAACCCGGGGACTGCCTGTATCCTGTCTGCCCACAGTGGCCAATGCCAGATGCCCCAGAGGGAGAGAAACAGAACAGGGAATCTTCAAGCAATCCCACTCGTATCACCCATTCCCAGCTTCTGACAGAGGCTAGGGATACCATTCCTATCCATCCTGGCTAATTGCCATTGATGGATCCTATCCTCCATGAATTTATTTAGCTCTTTCTTGAACCCTGTTAAAGTCCTGGTTTTCACAACATTCTCTGGCAAGGACAGGGGCAGATATAGGGCAGGGCGAACGGGGCGGCCACCCCGGGCCCCACGCTTCAGAAAGCTCCGCGCATGCGCCGTGGCAAAGGGGGGGCCCCGCGGAATTATGCTGCCCGGGGCCCCGCAAAACGGTCATCTGCCCCTGGGCAAGGAGTTCCACAGGTTGATTGCGCTGCGTGAAGAAAAACTTCCTTTGGTTTGTTTTAAACCTGCTGCCTATTGATTTCATTTGGTGACCCCTCGTTCTTATATTGTGGGAATAAGGAAATAACTTTTCCTTATTCACTTTTTCCACACCAGTCATGATTTTATAGACCTCTATTCTATTCCCCCTTAGTCTTGTGACAGACTGCTGGCTAAGCCAGAGCTCTGCCACTACCACCTGGCTAAAAAGGCCAATTACAGCCAGCTGAGCAAGCCCGGGCCTAAAGGGCTAATGGAAGCAGCTGTGGTTCTCATTAGCCAGAGGGCTATATAAGACAACCAGAGGAGTGGAGGGAGAGTGTATTTCCCAGGCAGAAGGAGAGGTGGGCTGAGTTTGCTGCTAGAAAACCAAAATGCTGTCAATAGAAGGTGGTGGGTAACGCACTGACAATAAAAGGCACAGGTGACTGCACCAGAAAGGGTCTCCGTTTGGTTTATGACCCAAGAAGGTGTCCCAGGGCGAGGGGCCTGAGTGAAGACCTTCCCAGAGTCTCCTCTTTTCTAAGCTGGAAAGTCCAAGTCTTTTTCATCTCTCTTCACATGAGACCCGTTCCAAACCCCTCATTGTTTGTGTTGCCCTTTTCTAAACCTTTTCCTATCTCAATATAGCTGTGAGATGAGGCAACCACAGCTCTACGCAGTATTCAAGATGTGGGCGTACCATGGTGTTATATAGGGGCAATAAGATGTTGTCTGTCTATTCTCTACCCCTTTCTAATGAGACCTAACATCCTGTTGGGTTTTTTTTGACTGCTGCTGCACACTGCGTGGATGTTTTCAGAGAACTATCCACAAAGACTCCAGGGCTGCATCTAGACTGGCATGATTTTGCAGAAATACTTTTAACGGAAAAGTTTTTCCATTAAAAGTATTTCTGCAAAAGCGCGTCTAGATTGGCACGGATGCTTTTGCACAAAAAGTGCTTTTGAGCAAAAGCATCTGTGCCCAGTATAGACGCACTTTTGCGCAGGAAAGCTCTGATGGCCATTTTAGCCATTGGGTTTTCTTGCGCAAAAAATTAAGGTGCCTGTCTACACTGGCCCTCTTGCGCAAGTATTCCTGCACAAGAGGGCTTATCCCTGAGCGGGAGCATCAACATATTTGCTCAAGAAGCACTGAATTCTTACATTAGAATGTCAGTGCTCTTGCGCAAATTCAAGCGGCCACTGTAGACAGCTGGCAAATTTTTTGCGCAAAAGCAAAAATCCTCCCAGTCTAGACGCACCCTAGTAGATTACTAAGGCATGATTTCCCTTTACAGAAATCATGTTGACTTTCCCCCAACAAATTATGTTCATCTATGTGCCTGACATTGTTATTCTTTACTATAGTTTCAACTCATTTGCCCGGTATTGACATTTGACTTATCAGTCTGTAATTGCCAGGATAGAGTCCTTTTTTAAATATTGGTGTCACATTAGCTATCTTCCAGTTATTAAGTACAGAAGCTGGTTTAAAAGATAGGTTACAAACCACAGTTTATAGTTCCGCAATTTCACAATTGAGTTCTTTCAGAACTCTTGGTTGAATGACTTGATTCTGTGAAATATATCAATTTGTTCTAAAACCACCTCTAATGACACCTCAATCTGAGACAATTCCTCAGATTTGTCACCTAAAAAGAACGGCTCAGGTTTGGGAATCTCCCTACCATCCTCAGCCACAAAGTCCGAAGCAAAGAATTAATTGAGGCTACGTTTACACTGCAGGCTTTTTGTGCAAGAACGGCCATGTCTACACTGCACATGTGTTCTTGCGAAGTAAATTTACAGTAAGGCATCGGAGCAGAGGGCTTCTTGCGCAAGAGTTATTCCTCTTCCCATGAAGAATAAGCCTTCTTGTGCAAGAAGTCAGTGTGGACAGGCAACAGGGGTTTCTTGCAGAAGAAACCCCTATGCCTAAAATGACCATCAGAGCTTTCTTGCAAAAGAGAGCGTCCATACTGCCATGGACGCTCTTGCAAAAGCACATCTCTTGCGCAAAAGCACATGGCAGTGTGGATGCACTCTTGTGCAAGACCTTTTGTGCAAGAATTCTTGTGCAAAAAGCCTGCAGTGTAGATGTAGCCTTAGTTTCTCCACAATGACCTGAATGTCTTTGAGTGGTCCTTTGGCATCTCAATCGTCCAGGGACCCCACTGGTTGTTTAGCAAGCTTCCTGCTTCTGATGTACTTAGAAAACATTTTACTATTACTTTCTGAGTTTTTGGCTAGCTGTTCTTCAAACTCCTTTTTGGCTTTTATTATAGTTTTACAATAAATTTGACAGAGTTTATGTTCCTTGCTATTGTCCTCACTGGCATTTAACTTCCACTTCTTAAATTATGTATTTTTATCTGTCACTGCTTCTTTTACTGGGTGGTTAAGCCATGGTGGCACTTCTTTTATTCTCTTACTGTGTTTGTTTTTTAATTTGGAGTATACATTTAAGTTGGGTCTCTATTATGATGTCTTTGAAAAGTTTCCATGCAGCTTGCAGGGATTTTACTTTTGGCACTGTACCTTTTAATTTCTGTTTAATTAACCTCCTCATTTTTGTAGAGTTCCCCTTTCAGAAATTAAATGCCATAGTGTTGGTTGCTGTGGTTTTTCCCACCACAGGGATATTAAATTTTATTACATAATGGTCACTATTCCCAAACGGACTAGTTATATTTACCACTTGGATCAGATCCTGCGCTCCACCTAGGACTAAATCAAGGATTGCCTCTCTCCTTGTGGGAATTCAACCATCCCCATCAATCTGGTGACCAGAAGCAGGGAGTAAACCAACAAGTGACCATACCTCTGAGAAGGCACCATCCCCTTGAATATGAGAATGAAACCCCCACTCTCCCCCCAGAGTCATGGGGAATACCGCATGCGCAGACACACATGAACGAAGACCCCAACATGCACACCAGATACAAATGAATGAGGATGAACACGGACAGACACACACATAACCACAGATTGACCACACAAGCAGGGCTCAGGGCCCGCTGTGACAGTGCTGTACATACATGAAGACATGCGTCAGCACATGCCAAACACGTGTGACCACTTGAAAACCCCCATAAAGACTGGACAAAAAATAGCACAATGCTTTGCTCTTCTTGCAGTGGTTTCTGTGGGGATTTAGAAAAATGCTCTAGAAGTCATGTGTGCCAAATCCGTCGGACCTGTAACCATAACTGCTCTGTACTTAGTCAAGGGCGGCAGTAAATACCGGATCATCAATTATCTGAAATACCAAGCAGAACAGCAGGGGTTTCAGCTACTAAGCAGGAAAGGTCCCTGACTCTGGACACGACTAATGTAAGAGCTTTCCTTGGTCCTTGGAGGAAATTTTTCCAAAAATGTCTTAAATATTGATGACGGCAAAAGAGCTGCTTTCACTGCTGTGGATTTAATAGCCCCTCTGTGTGCGCCTGTCTGAAGATTTATTTTCTGGTCTATTTAACCCTCTCTTTTGGGGCATGTGCCCCACCCCACCTCTTTTGCAGAGGTTTTCTCTGGCTTACAGCAGTAGACTTAGCTGTGGATGTCACCCACTGTCTGTAGATAGCACAGTGGTTTAGGAGCGTGCTTCTCGCTATCGTTAGCTGGGGTAAATATTTATGGATCCTCATTGCATTGGCTGCTTCCCAGACTCGGAAAAGAGATGATCCTGGCAGGGCCGGGCAACATGGACCTATGCCCATGTTGCTGTAGCCAGAGGATGAGGGACAACTGGGCATGGGTGTTGCTGGACAGGGGGACAGAGCATGCTGGAAAAGCAGGGCTGGGACTGAGGGTACTGGTGGGAGGAAGGTGCCAAGGTTGGGATGAAGGGGGCACAATGCAGGGTTAATGGTAAAGGGGGTACAGCATGGGGACACTTGGGGTTGCGGAGCCCAGGGAAAATAGAGGGTGCTATGCCCACAAGGGTCGGGGCACCAAAACACAAGTTGGCCCAGGGTGCCATTTTCCCCCAGGCCTGCTCTGACCCTGCTGAGGACACAAGCAGGCACAGATTCGGGGCTGGGCGGGTGGATAATATATAAGCAAAGGAACCTAGTGACTGACCGGTGCTGCTCTGCTGGAGTATCACACTCACACACGCCCCAAGGCAGAGAAGTGCCGGCTGGGGAACTAGTTAGTCAGTCGTGTGGCTGAGAACTGAACACTGCTCTCTTGGGTGCCAGGCTCACGCCGGTCCACAAGCCCATGAGGCCAGCTCGGGACAGCCGTGGGCATAGCAACCGGTGCCTGCGAGGGGAGTAGGTGCAGGGAGGGCCACCCAGAGGAACGGGGAGGGGGCATGCGGGAGCAATTCAGCCTGGAATAGCGGGTGCGCGCTGTGGGGCCCGCCACAAAGGACCGGCAGTGGGAGGCCCTTTTCCCACATGCTGCTCCCTCCCTGGACGCCCAGCAGCAGACAAAATGGCGGCTATAAAGCCCAGCCCGCTCTCTTCCTCTTTGAATGGCTTCTCTCATTTTCCCTCAGATGAGCTTTCAAGCTTTAGAAAAAAAAAAAAACAGCCCATCTCTTACGTAAGACGGGGCTTTATCCTTAATTAAAAAGAGATTAAAAATATCAGTGACTGCCTTCCTGCTTCAGGAAGGTTGAAATCAGTTTGTCTCGCTCTCGCTCCCTCCCCGCCCCGCCGGCAAAGCCATGCTTTTCCCTTGATTAAAACGAAGAGATTAAGCCCATCTGAACTCAGGGCCAGGGGCCTCCCCGTCTCGGGTGTTACTGCCCCTGAGTGAGCTGGCCCTTTAAGAGGGTGAGGGCTGGGACTCACCTGTGCTCAGGTAAGGAGGACAGCTGGGGGTCATGTGACAGGGAGGAGCCTGTGACTGGACCCCACCTGTTGGGGAATTATAAAGGTGGCCAGGGGGGCAAGGAGGGTCTTTCCCTAACTCCTGGGCAGATGGGGGCCTGGGACATCAGCTGAGACAGCTGCTATTTGCGGCCTGAGCTTGCTGGGAAGCTCTCAGGCAGAGGCACCTGCTGGATGGGAAGTTCTGATAAAGGACTGTGAGCCTGGGGTGAAAGATGTGAGGGGAAACTGAGGCAGCAGCCAGGCCCAAAGCCTATGATTTTGCTCACAGACTCGTCCCTGGGGGTGACAGAGCCACGCAAGAGGACAGAGGGAGGGGTTGCTCCCTCAGGGTGCTTGTTAGCAAAAGACTGTTGGAAGAGGTGGGATTCCAGTAAGAGCAGGGGTAGGCCCACGCTGTGTTGTCTGGAGTTTTGCCCTCTGGCTAGAGATAAGGAGCAGGGGTTTGCAATGGCCTTGCCTGTGTTAGAAACTGGCCCTGCTTAACTCCGCCTGGCTACCTGGTGCATGCCCCTAAGACAGGCACTTCTGCTAGCTTTAGTCACTTTGGGTTTGCGCAAGGGCTCTGCACACCTGTGATGAGTTTGTGGTTTAGTTGCTCTGGGGCAGGCTTTTACAGGGCAGGCCTGGGTCCAATTCATCCGCTCTTCCCCTCCCCCACTGGCCGACCTGTCTTCATTCCCCCTTCCCAGCCTCCGAAGCAGCTGGGTTGGCTTTGAAGGGGTGCTTCTCCGGGGGGGCTGAGATGAAGTGAGTCTGCTGCCACGCAGTGCTCCTCCCTTCTGCCTCCTCCTGCTTCAGGGCGTGCACTTGGGGCTCGTCTGCTCACAACTGCTGGCAATTCTTAGCACCCCAAGGAGCTGCCGGCCCTCCGCCCTCCATAGACATCCAGGCCCAGATGCCTGCACGGGGTCTCATGCTGCTCTGCAGACACAGTGCCCCTTCCCCGCAGGTCCTCTCTAGCTCCTGCAGCCCATTGCTGGCTGGTCGCTGAAGCCATGCACGCTCCTCCCTGGGTCCTGCCATCGTGAGCTGCAGGATGCTCATGTTGCCCCTCCTGTGGCACCATCGGGGGTTGGAGGACCTCTCTGATGGGGGCAGGTGCTCGCTAGGGGTGAGACAGATCATCCAGCTTAGCTGCATTTGTGTCTCGAGCAAGACATGAACCGAGAACCCCAGCAGACGTGAATGCTGCTAAAGTCTGGCCTGGTTATCTCTGGGGTAGGGACGGGGGCAGCTGGTGAGCAGATTTTTCCCCAGGGGTGTGTCTAGACTACATGCCTCCTTCGACGGAGGCATGTAGATTAGCCAGATCGGAAGAGAGAAATGAAGCCGCGATTAAAATAATCGCGGCTTCATTTAAATTTAAATGGCTGCCCCGATCTGCCGATCAGCTGTTTGTCGGCAGATCGGGGCAGTCTGGACGCGACGCGCCGACAAAGAAGCCTTTCTTCATCGGCACAGGTAAGCCTCGTGAAACCAGGTTTACCTGTGCCGATGAAGAAAGGCTTCTTTGTCGGCGCATCGCGCCCAGACTGCCCCGATCTGCCGACAAACAGCTGATCGGCAGATCGGGGCAGCCATTTAAATTTAAATGAAGCCGCGATTATTTTAATCGCGGCTTCATTTCCCTCTTCCGATCTGGCTAATCTACATGCCTCCGTCGAAGGAGGCATGTAGTCTAGACACACCCCAGGTGAGCTGGTTGTATGGAAGGGAGAACCCTCTCCAAACTCCTACCAAGCCTCCATAACTTCCCAATCCTTGCCGGTCGGTCCCTCCACCTTTTTGCTCCATGTCCCCTGGCGCCATTTGCGGTGGGTTCCCTCCCCAAACCCTGTGCTTTCTTTCCCAGGGCATTCTGCCTCCGAGGCTCATCCCTGGACTAGCAATTCCCTTTGGGATCCTCTGGTCAGAGGTGTCCTCTGTTAAAAACATCCCGAAGAACTAGGGATGTTAAGTTTCGGTTCATTGAATAGTCGATTAACCTCATGAATTCTTCTCGGTTAGTCGACTAATCTATAGTCCTGGGGGGAGGAAGGGCAGCCAGTGCACTCCAGCTCCACTCCTGAGGAGCTCCCTGCCATTCTGCACTGCTGCCTCTGTATCAGAGGCAGCATGGAGTGCCAGGTGGGAGCTGGGCCGCAAGTAGAGCCAGTTTAAAACCCAGCTCCCCTTGCAGACCAGCTGCCTGTCGCCCTGTGCTGCTGCCTCTGATACAGAGGCAGCAGCATGGGGTGATAGCAGCCCCTGTCTGGGAGCAGGGGCCTGAGCTGCTGGACCCGGCATGAGTCAGAACTGAGCCAGGCTGCCTGCCTGTCTGGTTCCTAATACATTTTAAATGCAGACCTGCAGTGGGGGTAGGTCCCGGACCCAGCGTGAGCCAGGACCGAGCTGGGCTGCTGGCTAGCCCACTAAAACATTTATTGGCAAAGGGAGGGGGGTGGGAATGCATGTAGTCTATAGCGTTAACCTATAAGCTTTTGCTTATCGGTTAATTGGCTACATTATTACATCCCTACTAGGAACTAGAGCCATCTACTTATCAAATGCTTGTAGTGGGAAAATGTGTCTGCCAACTGGTAGCAAATCCAGCAAGCGGCTTTCCTGTTCGAGTTGAAATCGCATGACATGGGGCCAGGGGTGGCCCTAGACTAGCTGCCAGCAACTGGCACCCTAGGCAAACCATGCAATCGGCACCCCCCACCTCCAAACCCCTCAATGATATTGCGCTACCATTTGGCGCCCCATTTAACTTGGTGCCCTAGGCGACTGCCTAGTTTGGTCGGGCAGGAAAACTTTCCTATCATCTCCGGATGGTCTGCATTGCATATACTGGCTCTGGACCAGTGCTGGTCACATACAGCCTGCAAACAGTGCTTTTGGTCACACCTCTGGGTCCAAACACCATAGACCTCTTTGCAGCAAACTGTGCTGCTCCAAGGACTGAGCCAAGGCAGGCAACACAGCCTCCCCCAACGAAGCAGCATCACCCCTCTAAAACAATCCTGGGTGTCTTCAAAACCTCTGCCCTGCTTGCACAAGGAGAAAAGCAATTGGGATGATGCTGTAACAGCTCCCTCTGCTGACTCCTGTCATAACAACGTATTGCAAAGGAAACAGCCACCAAGGCCGGTGTGATTTACAGGCTGCTGTCCTCTCTGCCTGTGGAAGGAGGGACATAGGTGTGCTCGGATAAGAATTCGGTCCAGTTGCTCTTTGGCTGGAATTTAGAATGGTGCAAATGGAGCAAGGCCAAATTCCCTCTGCCTTTTGGGTAAGGATGAGTTAAAGTTTGGAAGGGAGGGAGAAGTGCTGGAAGGAGTGGTGACGTAGTGGGGGGCTGTCTGCTCTGTAACCCAGGGTTCCCCTGCACTGTGATGTGTGATTCCCACTGACTCGCCCACAAGTGTATTAGCCCAGACACCTAGTCCCAGCCTGAGCAGTTAACAAGGCTCTTCCCAGAGGGAGAGACAAAGGATGGGAGGCAGAGACGGCCACCTGGCTGGGGGGCAGGGCCTGGGAGCTGGGCAGTTTTTTTCGCTGGGAAACCATGAAGAGAACAGACTAAGCAGAGTGCTGGGAGTTCAGAGGCCAATGCACCCCTGTCCCAAGGGGTCTAGGGCTGCCAGCCCCTGACTCTTTATGTCCACATCACGTCTATGCTGTATTGTATCCTGGAGAAGCAATTAACCCCTCTATTCTATTGGCTGGCGAAGTCTCATCTTGCTGTAGATAGGGTGCAGGATCGGGAGTACCCAATGCGCCGCCTAAGGAGTAGCTTTAGTTACAGATGATTCCCCAGTCCCCCACCTCAAAAAGCAATTTACAAACTCGCTGGTTTGGCACCCTTGGGACCTAACTGGTCCTGAACAAGGGGATTTGCCAGACCAGAGAAGCATAGAACACTAGGACTGGAAGGGACCTCGACAGATCATCAAGTCCAGTCTCCTGCCCTCATGGCAGGACCAAGGACTGTCTAGATCAGCCCTGATAGATGTCTGTCCAACCTGCTCTTAAATATCTCCAGTGATGGACATTCCACATCTTCCCTAGGCAACTTATTCCAGTGTTTAACCACCCTGATAGTTAGGAATTTTTTCTTAATGTCCAACCTAAACATCTCTTGCTGCAATTGAAGTCCATTACTTCTTTTTCTATCCTCAGAGGCCAAGGAGAACAATTTTTCTCTCTCCTCCTTGTAACACCATTTTAGATACTTGGAAACTGCTATTATGTCACCTCTCAATCTTCTCTTTTCTAAACTAAACAAGCCCAATTCTTTCAGTCTTCCCTCATAGGTCATGTTCTCTAGACCTTTCCTCATTTTTGTTGCTCTTCTCTGGGCCTTCTCCAATTTCTCATCTTTCTTGAAATGCGGTGCCCAGAACTGGACACAATACTCCAACTGAGGCCTAACCAGCGCAGAGTAGAGTGGAAGAATGACTTCTTGTGTCTTGCTCACAACACTTCTGTTAATGCATCCCAGAATCATGTTTGCTTTTTTTTGCAATAGTGTCACACTGTTGACTCATATTTAGCTTGTGGTCCACTATGACCCCTAAAGCCCTTTCTGCAGTACTCCTTCCTAGACAGTCGCTTCCCATTCTGTATGTGTGAAACTGATTGTTCCTTCCTACGTGGAGTACTTTGCATTTGTCTTTATTAAACTTCATCCTATTTACCTCAGGCCATTTCTCCAGTCTATCCAGATCATTTTGAATTATGATCCCCCCCCCCCCAAAGCACTTGCAACCTCCCCCAGCTTGGTATCATCTGCAAACTTAATAAGCGCACTCTCCATACCATCATCTAAACCTTTGATGAAGATATTGAACAGAGCCAGTACCAGAACAGACCCCTGCAGAATCCCACTTGCTATGTCCTTCCAGCATGACTGTGAACTGTTAATAACTCCTCTCTGAGGGTATGTCTACACTGCATTCCTCTTTCGAGAGAGGAATGCAAATGCAGCTGAGCAACATTGCAAATGAAGCATGGATTTGAATTTCCTGTGCTTCATTTACATAATTGCATCTGGCCGGAGTTGCACAGCTGGGGCCGGAGCTGCACAGCCAGAGCGGAGCTGCCTGGCTCTCCAGCTGTGACTGGACCTGTGCAGCCAGGTCTGGGGTGGAGGGCCAGGACTGGAGCTCCCTGGCCATTACTGGGGCTGGAACTCCACAGATTCTGCTGGGGCCAGAACTCCCTGCTGTGCCTCCTGTTCTACACACACTGGGTTGCCAGTGCCCCCTAACATGCTCCTGTCCCGCCACCAGACCTCTCTGTTCCTGTACTCTGTGATCCAGGCCAGACCACGGATGTTGCCGGACCAGGGAGTCCCAATTAAGGGAGGTCCAACCTGCACCGATATGTCCAACTAGTGGAACTCACTGCTGCAGGATGTCACTGCAGCCAAGAATTTGAGGAGATGAATAAAGGACAGGGCATTTGTTTCAACAGAAAGATGATCTGAAGTGTTTAGAGTCAGATTCCAGAAGTTTTCCCCACTTTGAGAGGTCTGGCTGGTGTTTAGCTCCTGTGAGTGGGATTACAGCTCCCAGCAGCCAGGTCTTCATGTTTTTTCTGTGTGTGCACAGAGAACAGAGTGCCCCTTTCCTAGCTCTCAGTCTCCTGGGGCCCTTGTTTATTCCCAGTGTCATGCTGACTTATTCTCACTGACTGAACAGCCTGCAACACGCAGCTTTTTAATTACTCTGGGCAGGTCAGACTAGCAATCAAACTGATTGGGAAAAGGCTTAATTACCCATCTCCTCCTGATCATGATGAGCCTGTGTAAACTGACTCGCCAGCCACCCACGCAGGGGTGTGTGCACCACCCACTTCTGCCCAGTAGAGGGTGCTCTTGAGACGTCTTCGGCGGCAAATCTGGCCGTGCTGCAAACCGCTGACCTCTGCTTTGCAAATCGCTTTGCCTCTGCCCTGGCCACGCTGTGCCATGTTACCAAGAGCAGGGCTTTATTCTGGGATCGTGGCCCTTCTCGCATCTAATCATAGGTCACTTTTACGATGGCAGAGGAGCATTTAGGCTGGGAATGGATGCACAGCAGAGCTCCTAGGATCGTACAACCCAGCAGCTGAAGGACTCGTGTTGGGATCAGTTCTGGCTACTGGCATCCCGGCCTGCGCGGCCTCACCTGCAGCACAGGACAGAAACTTGGGAGACAGACACAAGGGACTGATCCCCAAGGAAACAGCAGGTTTCCTATGCTGCGATCTGCTGCTAGCCCAGAGCAGGACAATAGAAATTATCAGGGCTTCCATATGACAGAGGCTGGAAGACTAAGGCCTGTTTAGTTTAGACAGGAGATAGATTAGTGGGGATATGATTGAGCTGTCTTAATGAACGAAAATATTGGCCCAACACAGTCAGCTGAGTGCTCCTATATGTCCTCTTTTTTAATACAATGATGAGGAGGGCAGCCAGGTAAAGTAATACCCAATCTGTGGAACTCCCTGCTGCAGGTTATCACTGAAGTCAAGAGTTCGAGGGGTTTAATAAAGGATAGGGCATTTGTTTCAATAGTAAGATGATCTGAAGTGTTTAGAGGCAGATTCCAGAAGCCTTCCCTGCTTTGGGGGAAGAGTGGAGGGGACCATCTATGAGGGAGGCCCCTATGCTTTCCTGCCGTGCAAATAAATCATGTTAATTGGAGTATCTGTGAGGAAGGGCCCTAGAAACTCGCAGAGGTCCAAGAAATGATCCACCATCCCCTGTCCCTGCCCTCCTCTCCCAGCCAGCTGGACTCCCCACATGGCCCTGACTCTCTCTCTCTTTGTCCTCTCCCTCTCTCAGGCTTTAAATCGTGTGTGACTAGCGGGAGCAGCCAGGCACCCATAGCCAACGGCAAACACCTGAGAGTCCCGGCCATTATCATCACGCCTCCTACGCCCACGGGCACCATGCTGACCAGAGACGCCAGGCAGCCAGGGGAAGAGCTGCCACGCCACAATTGCTGAGCCAGAGGCTACAAGAACAGGAGCCACGCAGGGCACGAGGCACGGCTGGGGAGCACCTGAAGGAGCTGGCGCTGTGTCGCCGGCACCGTGACCAGCTTGCAGGGGAACCTCTCTGTGCCATGTGGTTCCCCCTCCCGTGTTCTTGCTTTTCACCGGGTTTATTACAGATTTATTAATGGAGCTGCAGGCCCCTCGCGACGGGGGCTGTCAGAGAGTTCCAAACTCCAGCAAACCGTGGCCTGTTCAGCCATTAGCCGGGCTGCTCCTCTCTGGGAGGGAGGGAGGAGACTGACAGCGAGGGCGGGGAAGACGGCTGGGCTGCAGCGATTTGGCTTTCCTGGTGCCAGGCTGTGGCCTCCCTTTGTCCATTTAAGTCACCCTAACAGGGCTTGTCTGGGGCCGAAGCTAACTCAAAAGCCAGGTGGAGGGTGCGTTCCCTGTCCTGGTCACCGACAGCCTTTCCACGGCTCCTGAATGGACTGGGTTCTCCTGGAGTCAGCGAGGCAGCAGGACGTGTCGCGGCCCGCCCCGCTGGAAGCCAATCGGCTCAAGTTTTGGCTGGGCTTACCACCCCACAAGGTGTCAGTGGGGAAGGCGCTGAACACTACTAACCACAGGGGACCTCTGTGTTGCAAGCCATAGGCCAGGCTCCCGTTGTAGGCGAGGAGCGCGAGCTGGGATGGAAGGGGCCTATCCCTGTCAGCAAGTTGGACATGCAAGGTGCCAGCTCTCTCCTGATGGCCGGGACCCGGCCAGACCGTCGCAGAGCCCCATGTGCATGGGCAGCACCAGGGAAACCCGCGGCTGACCCAGCCACCACCTGAATGCCAGTTGTCACTGGCCATCGGCCACATGAGCCTACACATGATGCCAGCGTCACAAACAATATTTTCTGCACCAGGCTCATGCTCTTGCTTTTCTGATGTACCAGACGCTGCTGGCCAAAGGTGGGGGAATCCCAGCTTGGTCCGGAGGTGGGAAGGAAGTCTGGATCTAGTTGAACTGGGGCTGATGGGAGCCTCTGATGGGAATACACGCCTGCCATCAGTTTCTGCGTGTGGCAGCCTTGCTTCCTTGATCACTTCTTTCAGCGTGACCTGAGCGTGTGCCTTACGGGCGTAGGCACCAGGAGCCCAAGGAAGAGTCCATCTGAGCATCATGTGGCGGGGGGAGCGCTAGAGGTTGCCTAGAGGATTTGGGCGACAGGCACTCCTCCCCATCTGGACCTGCTGCACTTTCTTTGCTGCTGCAAGTGGCTAGATTGGGATGCTGTGGTGTGTGCCTGCAGCCATCTCCCCGGCATGGAATCGCTCCGCTCCCAGAAGGCAGCACGAGCCCCAACGCAGCTAGGTAGCCCTGCGTGGTTGGCTTGGATGTCAATGAAGCCTGCTTATGCTTAGGCCTTTCCTTGCCAGCACGTGGTGGCACAGCGTGGGGATGGAAGCAAATGTGAAGAGCCATGGCAGAGTCACTGTGAGCTACGGCAGGGAGAACAACCTGAGAATGCACCAACCGGACAACGGGACAGAGGAGGGGTGGGGACCATCTATCCCAGTCTATGCCACCCATGCAGGCTGGTCTCGTGCCCTTGTGGGTCCTAATCATCCCCTGCGGGTGAACAGGCATGTTTGCAAGTGGCCTGTCTTGGCAATATTTTCAAAAGGGCTCGGAGTGATTTATAAAGCGTTGCGGTTTTGTTACAAATAAAGATCTCTTTGCCCCATGGCCTCTATCCGATTGTCCATGTGTCAGACCTCCGGCACGCCCCTTGCTCCAGTGCAGTGTCTTGCCTCGTCAGAGCAGCGTCCCAGCTCAGGTGGGAAGCGGGTCCCAAACCTGAAACAATTGCGCTCGGTGACCAAAGATGGTTGTGTTCTAAAACAGGGGCATAGCTCCAGTACTGCTCTCCCCTTCCCCCATTCCTGGCTGATCTCAGGGCACGTGGCAATAGCTCCATGGGTCAGTGTGTCTTCTCTGTGCCCGACCCACAGAAGGTGGGAGTCTTGCAGTGCTCAGCAGACCAGCCTGGCTCTTTAGCTCAAGCCCAGTGATTCATCTTGGGTGGGGGGGGGGTTCTTTGCGGAGTCCCGGGCAAGGTGGCAGTCGTCACAAAAGCAGTCTTCCCGGAGGGCACTGAAACTCACCAGTCATTTGATAGAGGATGAGTGGGATCCTTGTTTTGCTCAGGGCAGAGACTCCGGAATGGAGCGAGGCCCCAGAACTGTCTGACCTGAAACAGAAAATGAGAGACGCGGGTATGCAGCCGAGTTTTCCCCTTCCATGCCCACTGGCGCCCCGTCGGGCTTTCACCTCACCCTGGGGAACATTCTCCACATGGATCACCACAATGGAGCTTGTCTGGGCTGTTCTGCTCTTCCTCCGTGGGCCGCCGGCTCCACTAGTGTGAGCAGGAAATGAGCCCATGGGGGGAGAGTGGAAGAGCAGGCTCAGCTCTGCCCTGGGAAAAAGATGGGAGAAGCAACCGGACCTCCAGGCGCCGTGAACTCCTCAGAATGCAGCAGGCCCTAGCTAAGCTAATCCAGCTTCTGAAGACTTCCCCTCCTTTGATGTCCACTCCCCCCAACCTCCTCCACAGCCACTTTGCTTCTGTGCCGAGCTACTGCCGCCTCCGACCCCTGTGGGGTGCTCACGTGGCCATTGGCAGGCCGGAGTGCCAGAGTGCCCTTGGAAGAGGACAAGATGGCCGTCTCCACCAGGCCCGCCAATGGGGGAGCGGAAAAGGGGACAATTAACCAGGAGCCCAGCAATGTAAAAGGGCCTGGGGGGACCAGCGGCTGCCGCAGGAGCTCTGCTGAAAGGCGTCTCTAAATTCGAAGAGGCTTTTGATATTTCCCAGGCGGGTTCTCAGGCTGGATGACGGAACCCAGAGACGCTGCTGTGGTTCTCCCCAGAGAAGGCAGCGCGGGTCCGGAGAAGGGAGGGGAGGTGCAGCGTGACTGTCTTGAGGTTTATCCCAGCAGGTAGAGGAAGGGGCTAAGCCAGTTCAGGGCTCTCCTGGCAGAACAAGGGAGAGTTGGGGCTTCTCTGGATGCGGGGAGGGAGGGGCTGTGGCTTGTGACCATAGCTGACAGAGGGAGACATGGGGCCCATTGATTTCTGCCCTGGGGCCCAGAATTGCTGTTAGTGGGCCTGGCCTCCACCAGGACTAATCATAGAGGCCTTCTGCCTTATCAAATAACCATCTCAGGCAATTGGTTTCAGCGTGGTTGGGTTTTGCAGTGTAGATGGGCCATACCCTGTCTTAACCATGTCACCAAATCGTGCCACTGCCTTGCTTTGTCCCACCGCTGCACCGTGTCCCATTTGTGCTACAATATGCAACCAGGACACTGGAGGGCAACAGTGTTTGTTATCAATGGACCCCTAATCGGTTAATTTTTATGGTACAGCTATGCCCTGACACAGTACCAGAGCCACATTGATCCCTGCCAGCAGGAAAAGATCAGCGCTGTACCAGGTTCTACAAGCTGAGTGAGCACAGCAGCTGTGCCCATCACTACTCATATGCAGGCACCATGGAGCACGCCAAGTCATTAGGTAAGGGAAGGAGCTCCCCAATAGGCTTAGGGAGATGGAAGCTCCCACCTTCCCCGACCTATCTGTCTTGGAGCTTATCACTGGAGTGTAGTTGTCACCTCAGCCAGGGGAAAAATAAGGTCTTAACTGGGCTGGGGACCCACCGAAGGGAAGAGTTAAAGCACACACGCAAAGGATTGTGGGAGGCATTATGTAAATTTCATAGAGGCTGAAACAACTGTGCTACGGTAGCAGAAATGAGGCCCCTTCGAGGATGGGAGAATGTACAAGCGTCAATGTTGCCTGCATGGCCAGTTGTCAGAACTCAACTGCGGTGTTCAAACAACAGGTATATGCAGGGTCTTGTCCGGGAGGACAGGGGCTGGGATGAGGAGGAGGAAGAGGCCAAGGAGCTGAGCGTAGCTGACGGGGTCCACATCTGATTCAGGAAAAAACACTGTGTTATCTTCAAGGCGAGTGTAGGGGAACGTCTTCCGGACCCTCCTGAAAACTCTCCTTTGTGTGTTGCCCATAGGTAGCAGAACCCCGAAGGACCCTACTGTCTGCCAGGAAGCCAGCCTGGCTCAACTCACCACGCTGAGTGCAATTGTAACCCCATTTGCTGTCAGCATTTGTGGCTACTCGGAGTTCCAGGGCCACTGGGGTGACTGGCCACCGGGTTCGCCACAGGGAGTCATAGAATCATAGACTCCTAGAGCTGGAGAGATCTCAGGAGTCATCGAATCCAGCCCCCTGCCCAAAGCAGAACCAATCCCAACTCAATCATCCCAGCCAGGGCTTTGTTGTGCTGGGACTTAAACACCTCTAGGGGTGGAGATTCCACCCCCTCCCTAGGGAACCCATCCCAGTGCTTCCCCCGTCTAGGGAAATAGTTTCTCCTAATCTCCAACCGAGACCCCACTCCCCCACTGCAACTTAAGACCACTGCTCCTCATTCTGCCATCTGTCACCCCTGAGAACAGCCTCTCTCCATCCTCTTTGGAACCCCCCTTCAGGAAGTTGACGGCTGCTATCAAATCCCCCCTCGCTCTTCTCTCCTGAAGACTAAATAAGCCCAAATCCCTCAGCCTCTCCTCGTAGGTCGTGTGCTCCAGCCCCCTAGTCATTGTGGTTGCCCCCTGTTGGACTGTCTCCAATGCGTCCACATCCTTTCTGTAATGGGGCCCTCAGAACTGGACGCAATACTCCAGATGTGAATGCTGAATAAAGGGGAATAATCACTTCTCTCGGTCTGCTGGCAATGCTCCTGCTAATGCAGCCTAATATGCCGTTAGCCTTCTTGGCACGCCCTGTTGACTCCTATCCAGCTTCTCATCCACCGTAATGCCCAGGTTCTTTTCTGCCGAAAAAGCCACACGTGGTCTGGTAAAGTCTTCCATGCAGGGAGGTTCTGCAGCCGCTGCAGCGGAGACAATGCACCGGTGAGAAGCACCCGAGTAAATAAAAAGGGTGCGCTGGCTGCACAGCTGATCCGGTCTCTGTTTGACGGCCACTCTCAGAATGAACCTGACTCAGAGTCCCCGAGGCTGCACTGCCGTTTGCTGTCAGCCACTGTGCACACGTCTTCCTCTGATTTCCAGTCACCTTTCCTCCCCCGTTTTCGTTCCAAGCTTTTAGTGCCCATAGCAACGGCCAGGCGAGAGCTGGGGTGCAATGAGGGGAGAAAAGAAAGGCCTGGGCTGGCTTTCCCTCTGCTACCTTCTTAAGAACCTGCTACTGCCAAGCTTAATATTGAGTCTTGGCCCAAGGCTGGAGGAAACAACCCTGCTGCCGGACCTTCACAGGCGCACCCCCCCTAAATTGGCTGACGTTCTCAGTCTGGATCAGCAGAAGCGGTGAGTGGCTCAGCAGCTTTGCTCCTTGCTCGGTGTGCTTCTCGGCTCTTGCAAGCGGAGCAGGGCTGCTGAGTCAGGAATCCAAGAGGAGCCATGGGATGCAATGTGGACAACTCAGCAGAGGACGCTCTTTCCGTTGAATTAGTGATGAACCAGTGCCCTGGTCTCATCTCGGGTGATGCCTTGCTGCCGGAGGCGCTGTCTTTTCAGAGACACAAAGCTAATCACTGGGCCCGTTTGGCGGCAGGGGCGGTAGCCCCGCTTCCGTATTGCCAGTCTGTCATTCTAAACCCCCCCTGCAGTTCAAATGACATGCATAGTTCCATTTCACTGCCTGTCCAAACTCGGTGGTGGTGTTTTGCTGCACTGTTAAGCCGCACCCGTTGTCCACCCCAGTAGTGGGTGCATTGCAGCAAGGGGCGAAGTGAATCCCTGATCTCTACTGTAGAAGATGTAATGGCTTTGAGCTCCAAGTTCCTCTAGAAATGCAAGATGCTGTGCATTCTGATCAAAACACAGTGCGTCTCTCTTCTCCTACTTTGTATCATCAGGGATGTTTGTATGGGACCTAGAACATTGCGTCTTAAATATCTGACGACTCCTGTTGTTCATTCCCCATGTGATTTCGTGCCCATTGTGGTTGTGAGCATTGTGTTGTTCCCTAGGGTCACTGAGCCTTTACTAGGGAAGAAGCTGCAGTCACTTACACATTCTCAAGGTACTAAGACCCTGTTTTCCTCCATGTGTGTAAAGAGCAGGAGGGAGAAAGGCAGAAAATAGACTCCTGTGTTGATACAGAGTTTATCCTTGTTTTCTTTGACCTGTCGGCTGTCATGCATGAATCCATGGATACCCTGAATTTCAGGCTTCTACCCCACAATTGTGCTTATCGTCAGAAACCTACACAAAATGGATGCTGCTAAGAGCCCTGAGCTTCCCCATATTATTATTTTCCTGCACCTAACAGTCTCCATGTGGGTTTACAGCCGCTTTATAATAAACCTCCTGGGTTTTCATGTGATATCTTTCTGGAGCAGAGGCTGCTCTTGCTTAGTGTCTATTCAGAGCCAGGCACCATGTAGGTGCTGCTCTAAAAGAGGAGAGGAGGGAAGGGGGATGCTGTGATCGGAACAGGAAGCTCGTGGGTTGGAAGGCCAGGATTCAGTTCTCTGCTTGGTCAGTCACATACCATCTGGGTGACTTAGTCTCTTTCTGCCTCGGCACTGCCGTGCCTTATAGGGGGTGTGGTGAGAATAAACCCAGGATAGATGGGGACGTATCTAGTCTTGATTACAACGCAGGCTATGTAAGCACCTTAGCTAGGGATTAATAATTTTTGGAACCAGGTAACAGTGTATAAACACCAACTAATACCAGTTTCAACAAGGTGTAACTCTTTACCCCATTTCACAGCTGGATAAACAGAGGAAGAGAAGTTAAGTGACTGGCTAAGAAGAAAGCAGAGAGACATTCGAATAGAGACATTCCTGGCTCTCAGACCACTACCCCACTATACGTTTTTAAAGTAAAGTCTGTGGCTTGCTTCTCTTAAGAATATAAGAACGTGGTCAATACCAGATGTCCCAGAGGGATGGAACACAACAGGTAATCCTCACATGATCCCTCTCCTGTCACCCACCTCCTGAGAAACAGAGGCTAGTGACACCGTTCCTACCCATCCTGGCTAATAGCCATTGATGGACCTAACCTCCATGAATCTATCCAGCTTTTTTTTAACCCTGTTAAAGTCTTAGCCTTCACCACATCCTCTGGCAAGGAGTTCCACAAGTTGACCGAGCGCTGAGTGAAGAAAAATGTCCTTTTGTTTGTTTTAAATCTGCTGCCTATTCATTTCATTCGGTGACCCCTTGTTCTTATATTGTGGGAATAAGGAAATTACTTTTCCTTATTCACTTTTTCCAAGCCAGTCATGATTTTATAGACCTCTATCATATCCCCCCTCTGATGCTTGCCTCTATCTCTTGACTAATTCTTTGTTTCTTGTCTAGTTGGATCTCTGTAGATCTGATTGCTCCTTCTTGTGGGGAAAAATGTATACATGAGTGGTTCTTGTTTTAAACGGGCAGCTGTCGCTAACGGAACAGGTGTCTGGTGTGTTCTTAATCATTAGACAGTAATGGCACTCAACTCTGCCAAAGATGTTGTATCCACTCCACTTCTCCAGGGAGTCCTCAGTTTATTCCCTCACTAAGGCAGGGTTATATGCTATTTCTGCTTGGTTGTCTTACTGAAAAGAGCTTTTTAAAAATTTGTATTTATTATTATAGCACATAGCTACTCAACATATGGCCCGTGGTCCGCATGCGGCCCGCAGTCTGTTTGTTTGCGGCCAGCGGTGCAGTTTGGGTTTATGAGCGGCTCAACTCATGACCTCTGGGTGGGAGCCAAAACAAAAAAGTAGTCAATATAATGGTCTTCTGCTGATATGTGTTTTAGTAGTTGAATTCATGGACTGTCATTGCTCATTACAAGTGCTGTCATATGGGTGGAAATCAGGTAAATATTGCATTTTATTAAGATCAGCGGAACTGACTTACATGGGTCCTGCATGTTGTGTAGTCTTGCCTTAATCTTTGTATTCATACCCTCAGTGTGAAAGAAGCTATTTGCATATATATATATGCATGTATATGCAACCATACTCAAGTTGCAGCCCTCGGCACATGCCGTGAGTATCACTGTGGTCCCCGGAGCTTCCAAAGTTGAGTAGCCCCGTTATAGCATCTAGGAACCCCAGTCATGGGCAAGTACTAGGCGCTGTACAATTTTGTTATTATATGAATATATGTTGTTATTGATCTGTACTGTGGTCATGCCTACAAGCCTGAGCCTCCAGCACTAGGTACTGTACAAACATATACCAAAAAGATGGCCCCGACCCAGAATCACTAAGAATCAAAGTTTAAGAAGAAATGAGTGGTTGTGACAACCTGATGTGGGGGGAGGATGACCAAGCAACAATTCTAAAGACTAGAACACAAAGAACTCACAATAAGGCAACTGCAGGCTCACTCCATATAAAAATGAGTTAAAACTCCTTATCATCTGTCTAATAATACCATTGGCTCTAAAATCTAAAATAATAATCATAAAAAACCTGAGGGATTTTCAATAGTGTTGATCAAACTTTGCTTCCGCTGCATTCCATGGTAAAGCTCTTATTGACTTCAGCGGCAGCAGAGTTAAGTCAAGTGTTGCACACTTCTGCAAATCTGACCCCATTTCCTTTACCGTTTATTTAGGAAACATGAGCCGTCAGTCTAACACAAAAGTCTCAGCTCTCTTCCCCGGCAAATATAAATTCCACATATGATCACTGAGGCCAGAACCCCTCCACACCCGTGTCGCTCAACACACTCTTAACCAAAGACCTGCAAAAAGAAATGAGCTTTTTTGCCCTGCACTTGTGCCCTATTTGACCCACCAAGAAATCGGATTCCAGAGTCGTGGGTCTTCTGCCGTCCTGGTTCACTTTTTATGCCTCCTGGTTCGAGCCGAAGGAAGCTAAGCTGGTCAGTTTTGACGACCAGGGTCTAGCCAGTTTCACATTCAGGTTTTTACCTGTGATCCCAGTGTTGCAGCAGCAGGAGCAAACAAAAAGCAAATCCTGCTTGCGCAACATACAATAACAAACATTCAGACGTGGGCTCTGAGCAATTTTTGAGAATATCCCACTACTACGTGCTGTGAGGAGGATATTGGTGGCATTCTGTTTGTTTTTAATATGAAGAGTAAAATGAACTGATTCCAAATGGCACTGAAAAGGGAAACTAAGTAAGCGGCATGACAGAGCTCATCCTATGAACATTAACATCTTAGACATAATCACAGACTGGGTCTTTGCACCCTGACCCTAGCATTACACATAAAGATCCTCCGCATCCCATGATGAGACATGGGGGCCTTGCTACCAAGAAACAGAATTAATCAGAACCCTACAGGAAAAGTGAGGGGAGAGTGTGAAAACAGATGGAAATTTAATTTTTTAATGACAGCAGCAGATGGCAAAAGACACAAAAGTGTATTCACACCATGTCAGAGCCATTTATAGACTGCCTGGCACCACCGTAATGCATTCCAATAGGGTTTAGATTATTGCTCCCCTGAGACATGCAGGAAATTGGCTTTGGAGTGGAATTGTATTCTTTTTCTTGCTGGAAACTCTGAAAATAAAAGTTTCACTGTGATTAGCGAGATGCTCTTAAAATCACTGATAGGTAAGTGGCAGAGTAAATATATTGAATGAAATTGACTGCGCACTTCCTCTCAATGGCTAAGAAGAAAATATTGTGACTTCAGGGCTTCACTCTCTTCTCACAGTGGCTTTGCACCATCAGAAGGTCATTGGCTTAATTGGTGTTATTTGTGATCCACAGAAGCTGAACTGCAGAATTGGGCCTGCAGTGATTTCAGTGGGAGAGCAATAGGGTTGCCAGGTGTACGGTTTTGAACCAGACAGTCCAGTATTTGAGCTTTCTGTTTGGGAAACAAATTGAGAAAATATAAATGTCCAGTATTTTCTAAATAAGCTGTAATGTAGATTGTGTTGTAATGTCAAGTGTGTCCAGTATTTTTGTCGAAACCATTTGGCAGCCCTAGAGCAAAAGGCACAAAAGTTGGGCCTTTTGAGATCTGACTCTT
Source organism: Pelodiscus sinensis (assembly GCF_052426305.1). Classification (NCBI taxonomy): domain Eukaryota; kingdom Metazoa; phylum Chordata; order Testudines; family Trionychidae; genus Pelodiscus; species Pelodiscus sinensis. The sequence continues at coordinate 45,460,065 of NC_143063.1, forward strand.
GATCTGCATTTTGCAAAAATGACCTGATATTTCAAATGGACTAAATTAATCTACTGAAATTTGGAACCCCCCTGAAAGCCACCCCCTGAAAGGTGTTTGAAAGCAAAGCCAGATTCTACAACTTATGTCTATCTCTTGTGTTTAAAATCAAGACTGAGCTGAGTTATGGAGTTTGGAATCTGAGTTTCACCTAAGTCCGGGCTGCTGAACATTTCAGATGTAAAGTTGGGGGTTTTACCCTTGTCTATGTCCTCCTGTTTCTTCCTGCTATTGTGATCAGCACCGGCCTGTATAACTTTCCCATGGGGCTATGTCTACACTGCAGCACTACAGTATTTCGGGATACCAGAGATAGCCCAAAATAGCTATTCCACATCTTTTGAGAGCGCCTGTTATTTCAAAAATATTTCTGACGTCCCTGTAAACCTCATTTCACAAGGAGTAAGGGACGTTTTAGAATAGCGGGTTATTTCGAAATAAGTGCTGTGTAGACAGCGCCAAATTTCAAAATAAACTATTTTGAATTGACTCGAAATAAGCTATGCAATTTGTGTAGCTCAAATTCTGTAGCTTTTTTTGATCCAGGGGTGCAGTGCAGACACACTCACTTGACAGAGCAGCAGAAATTGCTGTGACTATTGAGGGGATGGAACCGCAGAAAAAAAATCTCCACTAAGGGTGTCTTTAATTTGCACCGGTGCAACCTCGCAATGTAAATGCACTACACTTGTTTAAATCAGGACTTGCACTGGTGAACATTACATGATTAGAAGCTGGGAGCACTCTGAGCCCTACATAACCTATTTTGAAGGTTTTCTGCATCCGAGTGAATTTAGAGCTAACAGAACCCAGAGCAGACCTTACCTAGCACATTTCTTAGTGAGTTACTCTTTTCACTGTTTCAAGTTTGTTCCAGCATTACAGTTGCGTGTTCTTTAAACCTGTGAAGATCAGAACTGCATGAAATCCAGCGATTACCATTGCTAAGGTTTGCATGAGTCTTCTGCATTTGATTTCTGAGGGTATGCACCGGAGTGTTGCGGGGGTTCAAACCGACTCAAAATGACAAAAGCAAACTCAGGCAACATCGCTGAGTTTTGCCAAGGTCGGGGCTGAAATCATGACTGTTGCGCTAGAAATACCTAGCGAGATGGAGAAAAAAACAGTGAACTGTTTCCAAAACCAGACTTGGGTCTGATTCTGGTGTTGCCATTTCTCATGAGAACTGGTGTTTTTCTTAAAGCCTCAGCCGCTAGAACTTGGTAGATCCACGAGAATCTCTACAAAAGAACTCCCTTTAGAACAAGTAGTAAGTTTCTAACCCTGTTTGCTGTGGAGGAGAGCTGAGAAGTGTGATGTCTAATGGCTCAGAAATCAAGCTAAAAAGGACCCAGAATGTATGAGTGTTAAAAATCCCATGATTTAAAAACTAATCTCATGTTTTTGGGGCCTGATTCATTAATTTTTTGAAGGCTTGGGGTTGGTGATGTTGGTGATGTTGCTGGCTCCAAGTGCATTGGTCCCTCCTTATTGGCAGGAACAGCAAAGAGGCCAACAGTAGATTGTGTGTGTGATGGAGGCTAAGTCATTCTGCTTTCAGAGGTGAGATTCCTTGCCCGGGGCAGTAAGCCGGGGCAGCTTGCCCTGCCAGCACCACTACTGATGCTGTTCCTCTTCCACTGAGAAACAGAGGCCTCTGGAGCTGCCTGTCTAGCACTATTCACACACACACAACTCACTTAATTTAAAAAAAAAAAAGCCCTTAGGGAGTCATAAAATATCCATCAATAAAAATCATTCAATAGGAACTATTGGCAGCTGCTATGAGCAAGATGGCGCTTCGATTTGTTGGGTTTTTTTTAAGGGAAGGGGGTGAGTGCCGAGGGAAGGGAAATCGGATCCAGACGTAACAAGGCCTTTGAGTGACAGCCACAAAATGGGATTATTATCATCCTTGCGACTATGGTGCCATCATTTTTCATTTTTATTCATGCATTGTAGAGCAGCTCTGCGCTCCGTGCTACAGATCCTGGTTTAGGGGAGGGGGAGATTAGCAGAGCGGCTGATGATGGGTACGAAGAGGAAAAGTGACTCCCCGGGAAAGACTTTTTGAGGGGAAACACGGAATATCTTACACTGGGTCCTTTTATTTATCCCATTGCATCAAGGTTTCTGCTGTTGCTGGGACACGCTGGAGGCAAGACAAAGAAATAGGTGATGTTTTGAACAGGATCACAAGAACACACCATTAAATAGACCTGTCACTGCTAATATTGTTTGAAGGCTTTCTGTTTCCATGACGACCTGACAACCTAACAGCCTGGCTGACAGTGCTCTAAATCACTCCGGGATAAAAGCTTTTGATTTTTTTTTCTTTCCCCTGCATAACTTTGGACGTTAACATCCTCAATGTGTCTTGACAGTTTGATTTGTTGTTTTTCTCTTAGGCTCATAGGGTTAAAAGAGTCCACAAGGATCATCTAGTCTGACCCCCTGCCGAGATGCAGCATTTGTTGGGTCTGAACCAGGGGTGTGGAACCAGTTTGGGGCCAGGGGCCACTGACCCACAGAAGAATCAGTCGGGGGCTGCACACAAGTGAGAAGCAAGAAAAAAAAAACCCCTAACCCTCCCTGATGTGGCCCCTGTCTGAGACATTCCCCACATTCCCCTCACACACCACAGCTTAGGGGGGCCGGGGTAAGTAGATTTTGTGTGCTCCAGACCTGCAGCAGGATGGTGGGGGGCTGGAGCGCTAGCAGGGATCCCCAAGCCTCAGGGGCTAGATTCAGGCAAGCAGGGAACACGTCTGGCCCCCAAGCATTAGGTTCCCCACCCCAGTTTAAACCATCCAAGACAGATGGCTCCCAGCCTCCTTTTGAAAACCTCCAAACGCTTCCACAACTTCCCTAGGCCGTCTGCTCCATTGTCCTACTGTTCTTACAGTTAGGATGTTTTTCTTAAGATTTAATCTAAATCTGCGATGAGCGGGGTTCTCAAACCTCATTGAACCGTGACCTCTTTCTGACAATAAAAATTACAACATGACCCCAGGATGGCCGACCAAAACCTGACCCCCACCCCGAGCCCCACTGCGGAGTGGGGAGCTCAGACAGAGGAGCTGTAATCTAAGTTCCAACACGCAGGCATTTGTCTTTGCTGAATTTCATTTTGTTGTGTATAGCCTAATTTTCTAATTTATCAAGATCCCTCTGAATTTGAGCTTCATTCTGCTAAGTCCTGGCAGCCACTCCTAGGTTTGTGTTATTTACAAACTTGGCCAGCAAGCTCACTGTTCCTATATCCGGGTCATTAATAAAAATGTTAAACAACAGTGGAACTAGAACAAATCCCTGTAGAAACCCACCTGAGACCTCCCTTCAATCCAACATCATTCCATTAATCATTTCTCTTTGTTTGCAAGTATCAAAGGCAGGCATGTCCAAAGTCCAGCCCGCGGGCCAATTGCGGCCCGTGTTCCAGTTTAATACGGCCCCACAGGTAATTTGGCAATATCTATCTTTTATGGCCCCCAACGAATCCATATGTATTGAGATGAATACATTGTAAAATCTCAGTTAATGTCAGTTGGTCTAAATCAGTTATAAATATATTTGGACACAACATGTATACTTGGTGTTATGTTCCTGTTCATATTTTTTGAACTTAAAAGTTGACAGACAACCTTTATTACCAATAATATGTAATGTTCTTTACAATGTTCCTGACATATATTTCAGCTTCCTGGATTTTTTTTTCATCTGGCCTTCAGATATGAAAGGCAGAGTGATTTAACACCTGTTTAGATTTGTCATCCATGTGACGGAATGAAAAGTATGCCGTTTGCAATAAACTTTGCATAAAATAGTTAATTTGCGTTTAATTTTAATGGTTCAAAGAATGTCAGGCAAAATGGTCGGCCCTCACGCATGTTCACTTCATAAAATCTGGCCCTCTTTGAAAAAAGTTTGGACACCCCTGATCAAAGGGGTCGCCGTGTTAGTCTGCATCTGCAGAAATAATGAGCAGGACTGTGGCGCCATAAAGACGAACAGATTTGGGCATAAGCTTTCGTGGGCAAAGACCCACTTTGCAGGAGGCATTGATTTATGCCCAAATAAATCAGTTCATCTTTAAGGTGCCACAGGACTCCTTGTTGGCTTTCTTTGCCATTGTTTAACTAATTATGTATCCTCTCAATAGTAGCTCTTTTGAGCCCCATATTTTTCCAGCTTACGTATCAGAATGTCAGGTCGAACTGTGTCAAAAGCCTTGCTGAAGTTCCAGGTATACTATGCCCACCGTATTCCTCCTATCTACCAAATCATGTCAAAGGAGGAAATCAGGCTGGTGTGGAATGATTCGTTCTTAGTAAATCCATGCTGCTAGTGATTACCCCTTTATCCTCCTTTCTTAAACATATCAGCTACGTCTACACTACGAGTTTCCTTGGCAAAAATATGCTAATGAGAGACTAATTTGCATGAGTCATGATCTCATTTGCATATTTTCTGCCTAGGGGTTTTTGCACAAAAACAAGCAGTGTGGAAATTTTCTTTTTCTGCAAAACCCCCATTTCCTGCCAGATCCTTATGCCCCCAAAAAGGAGGTTTACCGATCTGGAGGGAAAAGGGTTTTTTTTGCGCAAAAAGAAAACGTCCACACTGCTTGTTTTTGCGCAAAAAACTCTAGGCAAAAAACGATAGGTAGAAAATACGCAAATGAGATCGCGACTCATGCAAATTTTAGCATATTTTTTGCCGAGAAAACTCGTAGTGTAGACATAGCCATCCTGATTACTGGATGTTTGGAGGTGATTTTTCTTTTTAATTAATAAGTGAAGGGGAGAAGAATCAAGATCAAAGGTGAGGAATAGTTGAAAAATCCCTTCTTAAAACACTTCTTTGCTGGGATGCTCATGACATACTCAACAATGATTAGGCAGCTGGTTTGCTGGCTCTGTTGTTTTCCCTGTTGATTAATGCCATCTCTCCATTTCCTTGTGCTCAGCCTGCTTGTCTACTGTATCCATCAGTTAGCTGTGATCATTCACTACAGCATACAGCTCCTCACCCTTGGGATTGTCTCTGTTATACAAGTACAATAAGGCCGTGGCCTCTAGGTGCTAACTTATTAATATTAATGAATCAAGGTACGTTCTCTGTCCAAGACATATCATTGTCACGCACTGTGATGGGAAAACAGAAAGCAACAATTCCATAAACCTGCAGTTAAATACCGAGTGACGAGTCAAATGCCCAAACCAAACTGGTGGAACAGATCACAGGCTGAGTGGCTGAGATACCTATAGTAATAGGAGTAGGGTTACCAGGTACACCCCACCAAAATACCGGACATACTTGATTGTGGGTGGGGAGGAGGGACCAGCTGGAAGAGTGGTGGGGCTGGCCGGAAGGAAGGAGGGCGGGAGGCAGGGCTGGTGGGGGAGTATTGGTGGGTCGCGGGGCTGGACAGGAGGAAGGGGGGCGGGAAGCAGAGCTGGGGGGATTGGGGACCAAAGGGGCTGGACAGGAGATGGGGGGGCCAGAGGAAGGGGGGCAGGAAGCAGAACTGGTGGGAGAGGTGCAGCCACTGCCCACAGCTGGAATCCAACGGGCCGCGCCCCCAGCAGGCACTCCCTCTAGTTGCTAGTAGAAGTCGGGTGGGGGCGGGGGGAGGGGCTGGGAGCCTCTCCCCCCGCCCGGCTTCTGCATGCAACCAGAGGCTCCCAGCTGGGAGGTGGGGCCACGATTGGCTCTGGGAGCCTCTGGTTGTGTGCAGAAGCCGGACGGGGGGAGTGGCTGGGAGTCCCAGCCCTGCCCCGCCCCACCCCGCCCTTACTTTTCACGTGACCACAGGGCTCCCAGCGCCAATCGTGGCCCCACCTCCCAGTCGCTCCCCCGCCCCCGCCAGGCTTCCATCCGGCTCCCAGCTGGAAATTCAGAAAATACTGGACATTGCGCACGTCAGGTATTTTCTGAATTTTTCTACCAGACAGAGGGTGCAAATACCGGACTGTGCAGTAGAAAACCGGACACCTGGCAACCCTAAATAGGAGCCATATTAAGAACTGTCAATAGGTAAAAGGCAGCAGAGGATCTGCTGCTCTCAGTGCTTTTGGCACCTACAGCGAGGCGATTACCTGCAGAGTAGCTGAAATTGTGCAAAGCTTTAGCCTAACTGGGCTGCAGCAGTGTACGCTGCCCAGTGACTAAAAACCCCAGGGTGGGCGAGGTCTCAGACTTATGGGTGAATTCTCAGACCTTGCTCAGATGTGCCAAGGCCCAACACAGCTCAGCAGCAAAGGTGATACTGACTGGAAGAGATGAGAGCTGAGTGCAGGCCATAGAATCATAGGATACTAGAATTGGAAGGGACCTCGAGAGGTCATCAAGTCTAGTCCCCTGCCCTCACGGCAGGATCAAGCACCATCTCTAGATCATCCCTGACTGGTGCCTGTCCAATGTACTCTTAAATTTATCTCCAGTGATGGAGATTCCACAACCTCCCTAGGCAATTTATTCCAGTGTTTAACCACCCAGACAGGAAATTTTTCCTAATGTCCAACCTAAATTTCCCTTGCTGCAAGTTAAGCCCATTGCTTCTTGTCCTATCCTCAGAGGCCAAAAAGAACAATTTTTCTCCCTCCTCCTTGTAACGCCCTTTTAGATACTTGAAAACCGCTATCATGTCCCCTCTCAGTCTGCTCTTTTCCAAACTAAACAAACCCAGTTCTTTCAGTCTTCCCGCATAACTCATGTTCTCTAGGCCTTTAATCATTTTTGTTGACCTTCTCTGGAGCAAGATATGAGAAGTCATTATTCTGCTCTTCTCTGTGCTGATTAGGCCTCAAGAATAAGAATAAGACCCTCCGGAAAAGGGCGCTTTTTCCGGAGGATCGGGGCCAGTCTAGACGCTCTTTTCCGGCTTTTTTAAAAGCCGGAAAAAAGCGGCGGCCATTTTTATTTAAATGCCGCGGGGGATATTTAAATCCCCCACGGATTTCCCTACGACGACTCTTGAAATTTACATGCCCCTTACGGAAGAGGGGCCAGTGTAGACGTAGCCCAAGTGAGGCCTAATCAGCACAGAGAAGAGCAGAATAATGACTTCTCATATCTTGCTCACAGCACTCCTGTGAATGCATCCACGGGATGGGCTGCAAAAGAGAGAAGGCTCTGGGGTCTTTTGGCTGGGAACATGGAGACTGGGCCCGAACTTAAAACACCTGGGATGCAGGCGGCTCCCTTCCCCTGGAGGCTGGAGAGGGGGGAGCAGGAAGTAATAGGGCTGGGGGCTGCTCTGTCCAGTGGGGCTGAGGGACACGGGGGTTGCAGGGCTGCTCCTTCACCCCAGGTATGGTGACCATATTTTCTGAACCAGAATTAGGGACATGTTAGCCACGCCCCTGGAGGTAGTACTCCCGGGGTCAAGATGGACACATGACCAGAAGAAAAAGGTGTTACGTGATCCCTCTAAGAACTCCTCCCACCATCCTCTTACCAATAGGGATGAGTTTGGTCCCCACAGGATCCCCCATGTAACTATCCTGCAATTGCATTAACCCAATTTGCATTGTATTAACTCGGGGGGAGAGGCTGGGGGAAGTGTTCCTTCTAAGATTTTCCTCCTATGAGCGGAGTACATTTTGTCTTGTGCACCAGCATTGAGTGCATGTGCACTTGTTCGGATGTGTGCCACTGTGGCACCCAAGTTATTAATAAATATCTTATAAACCTCTCCCTCTGCTGCCATGTCTCCTCCCCTCCCCTCGTCCATCTGCTCCCCACCCCTCACCCTCCTCTGCTGTCCTAGCTCCTGCCCCCCTCCCCTGCACCAGCACTTCTCTTCCCCCTGTGTCCACTCCTCCTCCAGCCCTGTCACGTTACTGAATGTTAAGGGGTGCAGCCAGATCACTGCTGCACCCCTGGGGGGGGAGTGTTTGCCCCAAAAGTTGGTACAAAGGGGGCCATGTGAGGTGTCAAACTTACTTTCTTCTGATTCTATATATGCTCTTCATATACCTGTATAATGTCTGGGTGTGACGTTATAAATATGTACTCTGTGTCAATATTGGAAACTTCTCTGTGGCTGAGCATTAGATGAAGAATGCTCAGCCTATGGACATGCTAATGAGCAAGTCTCCATGGAACAATAGTCCTCTATAGGCCAAGTTCACACCTCAAGAATAGTGACTGATACCTAAGGGCTACCAGCAGGGAACACAGGGATAGGCCACGGGCCAGGTGACCTGCTGCAGCCAAGAAGAAACTGGTATAAATATGCCACGTGGCCAACTCCATCTTGGTGCTCAGCTCAGCTCTTCATCCCAGAGGCAAGAGTGCCAGGGATCGAGGAGCCGGAAAGAACTGTGGACCCATCCTGACGTAGGATGTTCACCAAAGACTTTTAAGCCAGTAGTTATAACATCTCTGCTGCAAGCCTGCATCGAGAACTGGGTGATTCGATGCATGTAATGTATGATACTTTAACAACCTTACTCTCATGCTTTTCTTTCTTGTAGTAATAAACCTTTAGATTTGTGGTTTGTGGCTAAGATCCAGAGTGTAAATTGACCTGGGATCTGTGGCTGGTTTTTTGGAACTGGACAGAACTTGTTCAGGGAAGGTGAGATTGGGCTCTAAAACCCCTCACCTGTATATGAGGCCCAAGGCCACCTGGGGCACGGATATTGCTGGGGTGTCGGAGGGGTTTTGCTCATGAGGCTTCAGGCTGGCCAGGCAGGCAGCTGAAGCGCTCTGTGGGGCTGGTTTGTGGCCTGTTTGGGAAGGTCTCCAGTCTGGGGGCTATAGAGAGCCCCAAATTTGAGCAATTCGCCCTGAGCAGACACCCTCAGCTGCACCCAGACTCAGCCCGGTCCATCACAAGCCCCACTCTGATCATCTCTAGCTACCCCTCCCCATCCCCTCTCCTAACACCTCCCTCTACCCACCTGCCCTGCCTCTCTCTTCTGCCCTCTGGTGCCCATCCCTCCCCTCCACATGACTACCCTTCTGCTTCACCCCCTCAATCCTGTGGCACCTGCACCTTCCTAGTGCCTCCCCCTTCCCTCACTGCCCCTGCCCTCCTTGCCCTCTTTCTCCCTGGTGCCCACCCCCTCACCACCTTCTGCCCCAGTTCCTCTCATGTTCCTCTGTGCCCTCACACATGACTTGCTCCATCCCCAGCCTTCCTCATGCCCACCCCTCCTTTCAAAGCCTCTTATCTGGGTGTCCACTCCTCCCCTCTCCTCTTCCTCCCTCTTGCCTCCATTGTTCCTCCCCTTTCCTCTCCCAGCATCACCCTGTCCCCTCCCCACTACCACCCCCCCCAGACACCTTCCCTCCCCTCATGCCCTTTACCTCATTGTCTCCTCTTGCCCCCCTGGCATTTATCTCTCATCCATCCTGCCCCTGGGGTGATTTCCCCTTTCTTCTCCTGACTAGGCTCCCTGCTCTCCCCTCAGCACAAGCCCGTTCTCCTCACCCTCTTCACCTTCTGCCTTCCAGAAAGCAGTTTGCGAGGCTGGAGCTTGTAGTCCGGCTCCTGAAGCCCCCGCAACCATAGATGCGGGACTGGAGTGGAGACCACCCATGGTGCTATTTTTAGTGCCACGGTGCCATCCCCGCAGGCTGTCCGGCTCTCTCTGGAGTCAAGCGGTAGCCGCACAAGGCATGTTCCGGTGAAGCTGCCCTGGCTGGAACGCACCTTGTGTGGCTGCCACTTGACTCCAGCGGGAGCTGGGGCCACCTGCAGGGACCCAGACTGCAGTACTAAAAATAGCACCAGGGGCGGCCCCTGCTCCAGTCCCGGCACCTGCCTAGACCGAGTGTGCCTCACACTGCAGTGCCCCAGCCAGACTCCATGCGGCTCCTGCTGGGGCTCCAACACGTCCTGGAGGAGGAGGCAGTGCCACGGGACCAGGACCTTCCTCAGCAGAGGTGGTCCCGCGGGGGAGAGTGGGGAGGGAGAGAAGGAGGGGCCACATGCCACCAGAAGCCGGCCCCTCCCTGGCACCCTGCTGTGGGGAGTGGGAGAAGGCTGCTGCGCCGGTGTCTCCATCAAGTAGTGCAATGTCCCGCGGGGCTTTCCGGGACATTTCACTATTTGATGGGGCACTGGGACAGAGCATTTCAATCTGGGACAGTCCCGGAAAAAACGGGACGTATGGTCAGTGTATCCATGGGGCTTGGAGGGGGAGGGGCGCCCAGCGGCTGCTCCATCCCAGTGAGGCTGGGGGGGGGCACATGGGCTGCTCCATCTCAGTGAGGCTGGGGGGGGGTACATGGGCTGCTCCATTCCAGTGAGACTGGGGGGGGGGGCACATGGGCTGCTCCATCGCAGTGAGGCTGGGGGGGGGGGCACATGGGCTGCTCCATCTCAGTGAGGCTGGGGGGGGGGGCGCATGGGCTGCTCCATTCCAGTGAGACTGGGGGGGGGGCACATGGGCTGCTCCATCCCAGTGAGGCTGGGGGGGGGCACATGGGCTGCTCCATCCCAGTGAGGCTGGGGGGGGGCACATGGGCTGCTCCATCCCAGTGAGGCTGGGGGGGGGGGGCGCATGGGCTGCTCCATCCCAGTGAGGCTGGGGGGGGGCACATGGGCTGCTCCATCCCAGTGAGGCTGGGGGGGGGGCACATGGGCTGCTCCATCCCAGTGAGGCTGGGGGGGGGCGCATGGGCTGCTCCATCCCAGTGAGGCTGGGGGGGGGGCACATGGGCTGCTCCATCCCAGTGAGGCTGGGGGGGGCACATGGGCTGCTCCATCCCAGTGAGGCTGGGGGGGGGCACATGGGCTGCTCCATCTCAGTGAGGCTGGGGGGGGCACATGGGCTGCTCCATCCCAGTGAGGCTGGGGGGGGGGCACATGGGCTGCTCCATCCCAGTGAGGCTGGGGGGGGGCGCATGGGCTGCTCCATCCCAGTGAGGCTGGGGGGGGGGGCACATGGGCTGCTCCATCCCAGTGAGGCTGGGGGGGGGCGCATGGGCTGCTCCATCCCAGTGAGGCTGGGGGGGGGGCGCATGGGCTGCTCCATCCCAGTGAGGCTGGGGGGGGGGCGCATGGGCTGCTCCATCCCAGTGAGGCTGGGGGGGGGCGCATGGGCTGCTCCATCCCAGTGAGGCTGGGGGGGGGGCACATGGGCTGCTCCATCCCAGTGAGGCTGGGGGGGGGCGCATGGGCTGCTCCATCCCAGTGAGGCTGGGGGGGGGGGCACATGGGCTGCTCCATCCCAGTGAGGCTGGGGGGGGGCGCATGGGCTGCTCCATCCCAGTGAGGCTGGGGGGGGGGCGCATGGGCTGCTCCATCCCAGTGAGGCTGGGGGGGGGGCACATGGGCTGCTCCATCCCAGTGAGGCTGGGGGGGGGGCACATGGGCTGCTCCAGCCCAGTGGGTCTGAGGGGGAGCGGGAGCTGCTGCGTCCCCACGGCTCCAGGCTAGGAGGCGAATCCCCCGCGGGAAGGAGCGCGCGGAGTCTATGACACACGGCAGCGCAGGCTCAGCCGGGCCCGCCGACAGCAGCGCTGATTGGCGGGAAACAGTCTCCCGCCAGGGGCCCTTCTTCTGAAGAGCGTTCTGATTGGCTGGAAGTCATTCCCACCCTTCCCGGCTCAGCCAGTCACGTCGCACTGCGTGTCTGACTAAACCAATCACAGAGAGAGAGACCGTGACTGCGCGTAAGCCAATCAACGCCTCCTACGGTAAAAGCCCCTCCCCCCCAGCTGAGTACGGGAAAGCGCGGCCCGCCTTGCTTCGCCTCGCGCTGCTAAGAAACGGGCCGCCGGGGGCGGGATTTATTTCCCTCCCAGCCAATCGCACTTTTTTGTCGCCTGGCGCGCGCTGGCGAGTTCCGGTTCCGGTTCCGGCGGCGGGGCCGCCTCAGGGCCATGGATCCCGCCGAGGCCGAGTTCCTGGCCGAGAAGGAGCTGGTGACCGTCATCCCCAACTTCAGCCTGGACCGGATCTACCTCATCGGGGTGCGGGGCCGCGCTGACCGTAGGGCCCGACGGGGCTCGAGGCTGAGGGGCGGGAACGGCGCGCGGCGGGGGTTCGGGTGCCAGGGGGCGGGGCCTTTCGTCGGGCTCCCCAGGGGGGGCTGCTGCCCTGCGGGGAAGAGCCAGACGCTGTAATAGCCCGGGGCTTCCTGCCGCCTCTCACCGTGGAGTCTGGGCGCCTGTAGCGGTGACCCCGCCCCTCGCGCCCCGTGGTGCGTGTTACCATGGCAACGCCCCTCCCGCCCGGCTCCCCCGTGCAGCATCAGGGGAGTCCAGAATCACCTGCCCCGCTTGCCTTGCTGTCAAGATGCCGCCCCTGTTCCCTCCACAGGCATTTCCAACTCCCAACACGCTCCTCACGCTGGAAGGGACCTCGGGAGACCATCAGGTCCAGTCCTCTGCCGCAGGACCAAGCACCGTCTACATCAGGGCTACTCAACTTTGCAAGCCCTGGGGGGGCCACAGTGATATTCGCAGCATATGCCAAGGGCTGCAACTCCAGTGTGGTTGCATATATGTGCACATAGCTTCTTTCACGCTGATGGGCATGAGTACAAAAGATTTAAGGCAAGACTAGACAACAGTCAGGCCCCGTTTAAGTCCATTCTGCTGGTATTAATAATATGTAATATTTACCTGATTTCCACTTATATGAGAGCACTTTTAGGCTACACTGGTGGGTTCTTGCGCAAGAAAGAACATCTTGCACAAGAACATATCCACACCACCATGTGCTTTTGCACAGAGCATCCATGGCAGTGTGGACGCTCTCTTGCGCAAGAAAGCTCTGATGGCCATTTTAGGCATAGGTCTTTCTTGCGCAAGAAACCCCTGCCACATGTCCACGCTGTCCTCTTACACTTGTGCGCAAGGAGCTCTGTCTTCCGATGCTGTACTGTAAATCTTCTTGCACAAGAGTGGGTGGGCAGTATGGATGCCGTGCAGGTTAGACATAGCCTTAATGAGCAATGACAGTCCAGAATTTAATTACTAAAACGCAGCTCAACAGACAACCATTATATTGACTTGCTGTTGTGCAGCGTGTTCCCAGTTGAGGCCATGATCAAAGGATCCCACCACTGGGCCATGTGTTAAGGCCCATGTAAACCCAAACTGTACTGCAGGCCACAAACAGCCCCTGGGCCGCATGTTGAGTAGTCCAGGTCTAGATCATCCCTGATAGGTGTCTGTCCAACCTGCCCTTAAATATCTCCAGTGATGGAGATTCCACAACCTCCCTAGGTAATGTATTCCAGTGTTTAACCACCCTGACAGTTAGGAAGTTTTTCCTAATGTCCAACCTAACCTCCCTGGTTTTAATTTAAGTCCATTGCTTCTTGTCCTATCATCAGAGTCCAAGGAGAACAATTTTTCTCCATTCTCCTTGTAACACCCTTTTAGATACTTGGAAACCGCTATCATGTTCCCCCTCGGTCTTCTGTTTAAGCCCTATTCTTTCAGTCTTCCCTCATAGGTCATGTTTTCTAGACCTTTCTAGACCATTTTTGTTGCTCTTCTCTGGACTTTCTCCAATTTCTTCACATCTTTCTTGAAATGTGGTGCCCAGAACTGGACGCAGTACTCCCAACTGAGGCCTAATCAGTGCAGAGAAGAGTGAAAGAATGACTTCTCATGTCTTGCTCACAACACTCCTATTAATGCATCCCATAATCCTGTTTGATTTTTTTGTAAAGAGTGTCTCACTGTTGACTCATATTTAGCTTGTGGTCTACTGTGACCATGACCCTTAGTGCTGGGAAAAAAGGTTTCATATATATATATATGAAAAGTACTTAGGATAGAAAATGCCATAGAAATGTAAGTAGTTATAGGGAAAAGAGAACTGTGCTTGGATCTGGGACTAAGAGGAGGGGTCATTTCAGTTGGCATGGCATGGCCTCCCTAAATCTACTGGAAACTGTTGACCCTTCTGATGCATGTGAGGCTGATGAAAGAAACTAGATTTTCAAAGCAGTGTCACAATTTTGTATGCCCTGTTAATTCTACTTTCCTTATTTTCATACTTAATTTAATTTTACAGGGAGATTTGGGTCCCTTTAATCCTGGACTGCCTGTGGAAGTGCCTCTTTGGTTGGCTATTAACCTAAAACAGAGACAGAAGTGTCGGCTAATACCGCCTGAATGGATGGACGCTGGTAAGGAGAACACACATTAGCCAGGCTGCAGAGCTAGTGGGGATTACTGAAATACAAGAATTGAGCCTTTGCACTTTTCCCTAGAGCAAATTGCAGAAATGGTAGGAGGAAACTGTTTCCTAATGCAGTGCTCCTGAGATTTTTCAAGACCTAGTATGATTTTAGAGAGACAAAGTGGGTGTGGTAATGTCTCTTGTTGGACTCACTTCTGTTGATCTAAGAGACAAACTTTCGGGCTTACGTGGAGGCAGGGCTTGACAAATTATACAATCTACTCGCTCGTGGCGAGTAGATTGTAACCCGGAAGAGCCGGGTTCCGGCGATCTGTGCATGCGCAGATCACCGGACAGCGCGCTGCCGCAGTTCGGCGAGCCCTGTGTGAAGGTATTCTTCAGGTCTTGTCTCCTTCACCATCAAAAGTTGACTCAGTTAAAAAAAAAAAAAAAAAATTACCTCACCCACCTTGAGTCACTAATACTCTGGGACTGACACTGCTATGGCAGTATTCCAAACTAGGGATGTGATAGTGTACACCTTTAAATGGTTAACCAATAAGCCTGAATGCATCAATTAATCTTCATGGTGACATACAAGCCGTCCTCTTTTCCCCCCATGCTGCTGCCTCTGAGCCAGTGCTCACATGGAGCCACCCGCTTTTACACAGGCTCCCCGTGAGCACCGGGTCCCAGAGGCAGCAGTGCAGGGGGGCAGGCAGGAGCTGTTATGCGTGGGGAGTCTCAGAGGCAGCAGCGCAGATGGGGGAGGGGGAAAGGAGGGTTCATGTAAGCCAATACATGCAGGCTCTAATACAGAGGGAGATGCTGCATGTAACCATGCTCATTGGTTAACTGTGTACAGGGGCGGCCCTAGACTAGCTGCCAGCAACTGGCGCCTTAGGCGAACCATACAATTGGCGCCCCCACCTCCAAACCCCTCAATGATATTGCGCCACCATTTGGCGCCCCATTTAACTTGGCGCCCTAGGCGACCGCCTAGTTCGCCTATATGGACAGGCCGCCCCTGACCGTGTACATACGTACACTATCATATCCCTACACCAAACTAGCATGATCTTAGTATGTCACCATTGTAATTTTAATCTGTGTAGTTAGAATTCCCTCTGATACATAACATTGGTTTAAAATACTGCATCCCAGATCTACCACTGGTTTCTATGTGATCTTCAGCTAGCCACTGTTTTGGCTTTATTTGTCCACCTGTAAAATGAGAATCATTCTTGCCTACCTCAGTGGTGAGATTTCTTTGTAAAGAGACTTGAGGTTATGTTCTATAAAAATGCAAAGTGTTTTATATAAGGATGTTAAGGAGCAGTTATTTGGCTAATCATGTAGTCCAGGGGTAAGGAATCTCAGGCCTGGGGGCCGGCTGCACCCCACCTCCCTATCATCAGGGCGTCCCTTATGTGGGCTTCCTGATGGAGCAGTTGGTGCTGGCTGTGATGAGCCTGCCTCCGGAGCCAGAGGTCAAGGGTTCAAGCCCTGCCCTCAACCAACATGGACCTGGCACCCTTGGGATGTAGGACAGATAAGGGAGGCCCTGAAAGTAGGGAGCTTTCAGTTATCAGATAATGGACTAGTCACTTACATCCCTATCCTGCACCCCCAGCCTCCTCACTCATCACCCTGCTGAGACCCCTCCACCAAGACCTCAGCCCCCCACACCCTTCCACCAAGATCCTACACCCCTAGCCCCCTCACTCATCCCCTCCACCAAGACCCTGCCTGGATCTAGCCCTGAAGCTCAGGGCTACCCCCCAGCATTGGGGAGACTGCACTGGCACTCCAGTCCCACACTGTGATGCTGGAGCTCACAAAATCTATTAGGCTGCCCCTCCCCCCAAGCTTTGGTGTACAAGGGAAATGTGTGGGGTGTGCCTTTCTTCTCAGTTGAGGGCCATGGCAGGGAGGGTTGGGTTTTGGTTTTTTGCTTCTCATTTGTGTGCGGCCCCTGACTGATTTGTTTTCTGTCAGTCAGCAGCCCCCCTCTTCCCCGCCCACAAAAAAAGATTCCCCACCTCTGGTGTAGTCGACAAGGTGTACCACTCTGCAGAGCTGCAGTGTGGGTGGCTACCGGAGCTGGTGTGAGCTGGGACTGAGCAATTGCGCTGCAAGACTATTCGTTGTTTTTTAAGTTTTGCCAATCTAATGTGGAGACTATTCCTTGTTTTTTTTTAAGTTTTTTCCAGTTACAGACTGACTCGACTACCTTTCTGAAGCTACTAAACAGGCAGTTCATAGTACAAGGTTGGTCGAGTGGTGTAATTTCTGCAGGGAAGAATTGACTAGAGAGTTGAAGCTTCTGGCAAAGTATGAGTCTTTTCAATTGTGTTTCAGAAAAGCTGGAGGAAATTCGGGATAAGGAGCGCAAAGAGGACACTTTCACTCCAATGCCAAATCCTTACTACATGGAACTAACCAAGCTTCTGTTAAACTAGTAAGTGGGTCTTTTGTTATAACAAGTCCCAGGTACTTCTCTTCCTAACCAGTGGGATGAAGTGGGTAAATACTCAGGAATGTAAGTCATGACATAGGAAAGCTTTTAGAATTTTATTGGATTTAAACTTGGAGGCCTCTGGGAAAGTGTTTACAGGACTCTTATTCTAAAGCTCATCAAGCTTTTGCTAAGGCACTTACTTAATGGAAGTCTTTTTGTTTATTAACTTGGTTTAATTTGTTCTGTGGAGTGGTAACTGAACTTCGACACTGCATATAATGTAGTAACTAGGTGTAGAGACCCTGAAGGTGCATAGCACATTTTTTAGTTTCATTTATACAGATTCACAGCTCTCTTGTCTTCCTGAGAGGGCCAGCAGCCTAATCCTTCCAGACTTTTCAGACTCTAAACTGTCTGCTAAGATAGTTCATTACAATAAAATTAGCTTGCTGGTTGGAATTTCTTCTAAGCCAGTGGCTTTCAGTCTTTCCAGCCTATTGTACCCCTTTCAGGAGTTTCATTTGTCTTGAACACCAAGTTTCACCCCTCTTAAAAACTATATGCTTACCCAATCAGACATACATACAAAAGTGCCATAGCACACTATTACTGAAAAATTGCAGACTTTCTCTCATTTTTACCATATGAATCAATTGGAACATAATATTTGTTTACATTTCAATGTATAGTATCTAGACTTCAGTAGCACTTTTTATGCTATTGTAAAAGTAGGCAAATAAATGAGTTGATGTACCCCCGGAAGACCTCTGTGTACCTGCAGGCGTATTTGTTCCATTGGTTGAGAACCACAGTTCTAAGCATATACCCTTCTGACTTGAAAAGGCCTTGGTAGGACTGGCCATTTGAAGCCCTAGCTGTTTCTTCTGATGCGTTCAATGTCTTAGTATGCAGACCCTTTCCTTAAACTAGAATCTCCATGACACTTCTGTCCAGATAAATTGATAGGATCTCTTGAGGTTCTCATGAAAGTGTTTGAATTACCTAACCAGTAGGATGTTATGATGCAGCATGTGGTCCTTTCTAGTGAAGGTTCTATGACCGAGTGGGAAGAGTACTGGGTTCAACTTGGGCTCTAATAGCAATTGAGATACTTAGTTGCTGTTTTACTATGTGACTTTGTCTGGAATACCAGGAATCTTAATAACCTGGCCAAACTGGGCAATTAAAGAGCAGAAAGTCTGTACTGAAAACTAGGGATGTAAGTGACTAGGCGACTGTTCGATAAGCAGAAGCTTATCGGATAGTCGACTAGTGATGCGACTGGTTGCTTCCTCCCCTTGCTACCTCTATCTGAGAGAGGCAGCAAGGGAGGGAGCTGATGCTGGAGGGAGCCTGCTTAAAAGCCGGTTCCCTGCAGTACCATCTCCGCAGGGCGTAGGGGAGGTAGAGACACAGCAGAAAACGACATGAGCGGGGACTGAAGCAGTGTCCGCTCCTGCCGGTTCTGCTGTGATTCTGCTTTTGAAATGTACAAGAGCCCCAGTGGGACTCTTGTACATTTCAAAAGGTGAAGTCCTGCAGGGAGCACAGGGCCAGTCCCCTGCTGGTCTCCTGCTCCCTGTGGGGCTCCCCCCTTTGAACTGTAGCAAGAGCCCAGCAGCTCAAAGGTGGAGGCGCCCTTATACACAAATTAAATAGTCGATGGAAATCCCATCGACTCTTCGAGTAGTTAATTAATCTAAATTGAATATCCCTACTGAAAACTAGGAATGTGAAAGTGTACCCATGTATGCAGTTAACTCATCAGTTAATGTGCATGGTTACTCACAATCTCTCTCGCCCCCTTCACGCCCCCCCCAACTTGCTTGTAATTTTCAGCAGCTACAGAAAACCACAGCTGAAAAAGCAGCAGAAGCTTGGATTTTAGTCTCATCTTTGTATAAAGGAAACTACACTATTCATATTAGTCTTTTACAGCCTGTTCTGACATACCTCCTCTTTCAGTGCCTCAGACAGCATCCCAAAAGCAGATGAAATTCGAACACTGGTTAAGGATACCTGGGATACGCGGCTAGCTAAACTACGTCTGTCTGCAGACAGCTTTGTCAGACAGCAGGAGGCCCATGCCAAGGTACAGTAAGAGGAATCAGGAGTGGGCTGATACTTCTGCTAGTTTTGGCCTGGGAATATTCAAGATACTGTGTGATTAGTTGGCACATTAGATGCATTAGTTGTGAATGATTAGAACAGCTAGTGAAAGTTCCATTTGCAGCTTTTTCCCCTCTGTGATTTGGTCAGTTGAACTATAGCTATGTGGGTGTGTTTTGTTTTTTGTTTGTAAGCTCCTCTTTTGAGCTGATCACAGCTCTCTGTGTATAATTTTGTTCCAAATGCTGCAGTGCTTCTTTCAAGTCTGTAAGCGTTTGTGCTACGTATTGCTATCTGACCAATGTAAGTCTCTTAACACACTGAGCTAAAAATTCCACCTCTGAAAAACATGTAACGACGTAGCTTGATATAGTTAGGTCAGTGCAGTGTGCAGACTCTGCATTGACTGTTCTGGCTGTCAGCTCCTGCTGTCTGACAGCTCAGAGCCCCAGCTCTCGGCCAGAGTGGCTAGGCTCTGGGCTTTCAGCGTTCCACAGTGATCCATGCTGTAAGTGTTCCTGGTGACGACAGAAAGAGAGTAGCGTGGGCACAAAAATCTACTTAATTACTGCAGTAGCTTTATGTTGATGTAATTTATGTCACATAATTTTGTAGCACAGACAGGCCTTCATTTTGCTGTCGTCAGAGATTGTACTGCTGCTTCCTCAAATATTGCTGTAATGTCACTCTCCTTGTCTTTTAGCTGGATAATCTGACCTTGATGGAGATCAACACCACTGGGACTTTTCTTACTCAAGCCTTAGATCACATGTACAAGCTACGCACTAACCTTCAGCCGGGTGAGAGTGCCCAGTCCCAGGATTTCTAAGACACCTTCTGACACACAGTCTAAAACCCTCCTGGGATAGGGCAACCATGCAGGTCGTGTACTTCTGTCAGCTGTATCTAACTTAGTCTCTGTGGTGTTTGCCTCAAGACTGCAGTTTCCTTCCGTTTGTATGCAAGCAATGGAAAGAAAGCAGCCTTGTGGCTGCATATTAATAATCTTTCCCTACTCAGCAGCTATCATGAACGGTTTCTAGTTCTACACTGAACATCCTTGGCAAAACCAATGATTCTTCTACCTGGCAGAACTCGCCCAGTCCCTGGGCAGCTGTCTTTCCAGGATGAATGGGATGCAGCAGCAGGATGCTGTTGAGAGGTTTTTCTTGTTAACCCCTTGATGCCTTATTGGGTGGGTTTTTATTTCTCTTAAATGTAGCAGCAATAAATATGCTCTTGATGTCTTGCTCTTCTTCCCCTGGGTTGTCTAAAGCCTGGCTGAGGAAGATCACAGAATGGAACTGTTTTAAACACTTGGATGCACAGCAGTCCTGTGGCTTCCCTGGCCTACATTGTCAGGGTTCAACAAATAATATAATCTACTCGGCCATGGCGAGTAGATTACAACCCGGAAGAGCTGGCAGAGCGCAGAAGAGCTCAGAACAACGTGAAACCGCACAGCTGGCGAGCAGGGCTCGCTGCTGCTTGGCAAGCCCTGTACAGTGTGATATATGGATTTCAACCCAGCTTTACTGCATGTTAAGGCTTGTTTCTTCAAGTGGACCATTACTTACAACAGTATATTCATCTCTGAGCTTAGCTTATAGATGAGTTCATGTGGCTGGCTTCCCAAGACTACTAAAATGTACTGTTCTGTCCCTGTGCACTTGCAGCTCTGTATTTCTCCTTCAGTGGGAGATGCAGCTTTAAAGAGAACATGTACCACCTCATTTGGTTCAGGTACTGGTTCTAGCAGGCTACTAAGATATCCTGTATGGAGGCAACTCTGCCAAGGGCTGGCTTACCAGCAGCATTTCTCTATCATGTACACTAAAGAAAAACAGTCCCTTTGTTGATTTTCCTGAATATGAATGTCGTCATAACAATAATCTCTGCAACAGAGAGAATGTGGCATTCACCGTGCGTGTTCCTGGCTGCTGTGGGGTAGGTGATAGCTTGAAAGCAAAAAATTATGTTGCAGCTTAGCTCCCACTGCTCTGAATGTAATCTGACAGCATGTCACATATTGGGCTAAGCTCTGCGTGGACAGGAGTAAAGGGAAGAGGCTGGCCAATCTGCTAGTTGCTGGCTGTTTGGGGAAGTAAGAAATGGGTCCAATTGGAGGAGCAGAAGGAAATATTTCTGGTGTTTGGAAGAGGTGTCACTGTTACATTTATACTGCATTTGGTCTTTTGAAATGTTACTATTTGTTTAAAGGAAAAAAATCATGTATAAAAAGGAGTGAAGAGTCCTGTTTCAGAATACGACGTCTTTGCCTTTAACATACAGTGGTACAAACTGTGTGAAGATCAAGATGGTGTAAGGTGAAAACATCTCATGCCCATTACAGCTGAAGTTAGGGTCCTTATCTCAGAGTCTGTAAACTGGTCTTGCTGTGTGTTTTAGGTTTGATTATAGCAATCGTATCTGTGAACACTGCAAGGAATCAGTCTATCTAAATGTGTACTGGGGCTGCCCTTCACTTAATATAAAGCAAGTCTCATTGGGCAGCTAACTGTATTTAATCATGACCGTCCCCATGTCTGTAGGTGAAGGTTTCCCTGTTGCTCTTACACTCAAATGATTAAACTGTCATTTAAATATCTCCTACCATCTACTCCTGTCTTAGCTGCCCCATACTGTTTTGGCTATTCCACTGTCTCCTGTGTAGTCCCTGATTCACTTGTATGATATAGTTAGGTGGTTGTGAGTGAAGTGGCCTATGTAACTGATGAGGTAACGTATGAAATAGGATACTCTGGACTGAGTTAGTCCTGAAATAACAAATCCCCTGAACTACGTTTAAGCTATTCACGTTTCACCCCCAACTTAATATAGGTGTGGAATGCAAGCTGCAACATGGGATGGGTGCTAGCTAAGTGCCATGATGCATTGTCAGCAATAGATAAATAATAATATTACATTACACATACTGTCCTTCACTCTGGCTCAGTGTAACTTTTCCATCCACTAGCGGGAGGGAAAAACAATTCTTTATCATGATTTAGGACAATTTTATTTTTTGGATGTTGTCAGAAATTACAGCAATATATTCATAAATACCTAATTACTACATTCAACAAATAATATATTACATTACAATTAATTCAAACAAGTACACTTAGAACAGGTTTAATTTTTCTTTCACAGCATCTAAACTGCCCCCAGCAAGCCTGGGCTTCCTCCCCCTCCCCCCTCTTTCCCATCCTCTGGCCTTACTGCTCTAGCAATTCTGCACAGGGTACA
This sequence comes from Pelodiscus sinensis, assembly GCF_052426305.1. Classification (NCBI taxonomy): domain Eukaryota; kingdom Metazoa; phylum Chordata; order Testudines; family Trionychidae; genus Pelodiscus; species Pelodiscus sinensis. Next base: position 45,482,024 of record NC_143063.1, read on the forward strand.
TACAGATAAACACTCCCAGTCAACATGACCCAAAGGGAGAGGGAGGGAGTAGTACTGAGAATTTCTGAGCACTGGGTCAAGAAGTTGGGGATTACCTACTGTCTCTTTGTATGCGGGAAATGGGAGGGGGGGGGGGGAAAGGAGTCTGGAATCTGCATTCTCCAGTACAGGGATTTGTTGCTAAGTAAAGTTACATTTTCAAACAGGCTCCTCCTAAACATTGCCATCTGGTGGTGTTCTTAGGAACTCCCACTCTGAGGTGTATTGAAGTTGATGGATAATCTGACTGAGAGGGGAAACAGTGATTTAAAGTGTATTTTTTGGAGTTAAAATTATTAAGTTTGTGATTTGGCAGCTTGTAGCCCCAAGGCGCACCATGCATTCTGATTTAAATAACTCAACCCTAAATGCATTTTGCTGCTTAAACTGGTAAATTAAACCGAGACGACGGTGTGCTTAAAAACGCTTTTTGCACATGCAATAACTGCCCTTAAACATAAAGCAGTGGTAACATCCTTTCTTTAAATTGAGCCCATCTCGTTGTTTACAAGCCCCCAGTATTTAAAATGCAATTATGATTAGAAAAGTGACTCTAAAAATGGCATTTTGGTGCTGCTTGGTATATTTTGCATCATAGCTGCTAGTACCCACTCTCATTTTTTCTGCTGTCATGTAGCATTTACAAGACTCAATAGCCGAAGCTAAATTCTAGTTACCTTGTGAGCAGCATTTCCAAATGAATTCTGTTTCTAGAATCTTTGATTGCTGCTGACAGCATATGAAGCAGAAAGGCTGTGGTTTTAGTTTCAGGTTGGCAGTAACCTACCTTGGCATTAAGAATGGGCTCATTTTTGAGTTGTAAAAATAGGCAAAACTGACACCAAAAACATCAACTAAGAGTAAATCTTTAAAACTGTATAGCATTCTAGTCACTTGCCTGCTCATAACGGCACTTTAAAAAGGATCTCTTCTCTCTGAGTGAAAGGAAAACTGCAGGCCTGTTGTGGTCAAAGACAGATGTTCCTTCATGTAAACACTTTGAAACCAAAATGGCACAAATCAGCTCTGAAGCCAACCCTGGGGTGAAATATTTATTGTTCTTCCTATTGTATGTTTTGATGTAGTTTTGTCTGCGTCTCAGTCTCCCAGATGGAAAACAGAAATAGTGTCAGCTCCTCAGAAGACGAGCACATGAGCAGACATACAGGTCATCACTTCAGCTTTTTGGGTAAAGCTAAATTAACAATAGTAGTCAGCAACTGCTTTACTTTCTTCCATTTGCAGCATGGAACAGGCTCAAGATAGATTGTGGAGGTTTGTGTGTACTAGCCTAAATATGACCATGAAAGAGGGAAAATGTAAAATTGCATGGCTTAAAATGAGTATCAGTTTCAGCTTTTCTGGTAATTTTTCTTATTTATTGTCTGTTCCAACATAAGTTATTTAATCTGATTGTCTTGGTACTTCGGGGGGGTAGGGAGAAGGAATCTTTCTGATTCTAACGTGGAACCTAGCAGGATTGCAGTTGGATGTTTGTAGGCTAAAGGGAAATCACGACCTCTCTACTGCATCTAACAACAGGCTGATGTTACTTAAAGCATGGCACATGGATTTTGCTTTTCCCTATTCTGCTGTCGTTTCACTCAGGCTAGCTCCTCAGTCATGAGCTACACAAAAGCTTGGAATAGCTGCCATTGCCATCTGAAAACAGGTAGCTGCAAAACCATCCAGGAATGCAATAGGCTAAGGCCTTGCCTGAGATTTAGTCAGAGTGAATGTTTCTTGTGAAGAACAGTAATAGACTAAACAACAGGGAGAAGGAACACCAGGAACCTTGCCTAGAGCATGTTGTGATTACTAGAAGTTTTTTCCACTCCAGGTGCTTCACTGTTACAACAGGACAGGTAGCTCTATCTCCTCCCCCTCAATACCCAAAATAGGAGAGAGACATCCAATTCTAGACGTGGAAGAGTAATATGTAGATTTTTGATCAGAGATATTTATGATACTTTAGCCTCATCAATTGTCCCCAGATCCCTGCCCTTGGCAACAGAACATGCCTAGCAGGTGAGTATGGGAACAGGGTATGAAAAGCCTATGGCCTTTCCTGTCCCGTTTCATAGCTAGAAAATGAAGATCCTATTAGTGCTGTTCCTTGTGGTGCCACTTCCTCCTAATTTAAATTGAAATATTCCTGACACACACAGAGCAAATGGCATATGAGGAAATGCACTTTACTGTCAGCTGCTAGGAAGTAGGAGGCAAGCAGACACCTATTACCCACCATGCTTCTCTGCATCTAAGAAGTTAATAAAAAACAAAAATTAGTCCGTGGGGGGTGCTCAGAAAGCTGCTATGGCCCTTCACCCTTTATAAGAAATAGAGCTCATCCAGGTTTGGGCTAACCCAACTGGAAACTGAATTTCAAGTCAGCTCTGTGAAAGAAGGCCTCCTAGTTCACAGAAGTGTTATTCAGAGAAAGAAAGGGTAAGCTGGGAGCACTTCCACTTCCTCCTCCTCCTTCCTAGTCCCGTTGGTGTTTCTCCTGACTAAACACCAGGGGAAGCTCAGCTCAGACAGCTCTGCTTTCTGTCCTGTGGTTCCGTAGCACCTCATGGCTAACACAAGTGCTTCCCTTTAAAACATTTTCTACATTAGTCCTGCTCATAGCACTGAAAGACAGCAGTAACGCTAGATCATAGACCCAAACAGTTCATTTAGTTTTGAACTTTTGTTCCCCACACAGACGTTCCCCTCCCTTCCCCATTTAGTAGCAGCTGGTCATATTTGTAATGTAACTGTTGAAGTGCTTTTGAAGGGGGGGGGGGGGAGAGGAGGCAAATCAGTGACAAGGAGGTAAGGAATAATTACTTCCCGGCCTTCTAGTAACAGAATTGCCTGTACAAGTAACTGATGCTATATAAAGCAAAAAACAGAAGTGATAGCACATGCCCCAGTGGAAAGCTTTTTTTAAAAATTCTTTTAAAACACGTCAATAATTTTTCATGTCCTGACCAGCAGCAGTACAAACACTAAAAGCAAGTTATTTTGTCCAAAAAAAAAAAGCAGAAACATATTAAAAATGGCAAGCTTTTTATAACAATAATTAAAGTAATAAAAACATACAAAACTTTTTAAATATATACACAGTACAAGGCTGAAGCACCTTTTTTAAATTGTAAAATCATTTGCGTTTGTATGAAAATTTCACCCATGAGGGTATGTAATTTGTGTCATTCTAAGTGTGTGTGTGTGTGTGTGTGTGTGTGTGTGTTATTATTCTGTAAATTCTGCTCCCTACCCCTTCCCCTCCCAAAACAGTAATCAAAAGGTACCTGCGGTTTGTTTATTCACTTTATTTTTTATAGTGAAGTGCATTCCAGTGGAAAGCCTGTTGATTTTGGGACAGGTTCAAGTTCTGAAGCTGTGTTTGCTCCTTCCAGCGTAGATACAGCTTTTCGTATCTGAGATGATACACAGTTTGTTTGCTTTCAAAAGTGTACCAGCTTCCTCTTAATGCGAGAGAGACCATCTTCCCAGTGAAGAATAGGCAAACCCCATGGTACAGCAGTTGGACTTATATGGCAACAAAAGAATGATTTTGTGTGTGGAGAGCACCCTCCCAAAGGGGAGGTTGCTATTAGTGTTGTTGATGAAGTTTTTTTATCAGATTTTAAAAAAAATTAAAAAGTGGAGGGAAGAAGGGGCAAAAAACCCTCATTAAAATTAAACAAAATCTAGCCTTCATGGGTGGGTTGCTTGCAGAATTACAAAGATTCAGTTGCATTGAAGTCAAGATAGAGGTGGGTATTTTTTCCGGATCCCATAGTCCTTTGCTCCATGCATGGCACATTCTCCATTTATTTTTTAGCTTCAAACCTCCCAGTGAAAAATATTAAATATTCAAGGTAATAAAATAGATTATTATTTCTATACTATATGTTCGGCCTAGTGCAAGGGAGCGTCACCTGGGATATCCCTTGAAATAACCCCTAGACCACTGCATTGCAGGCAATGCAAGGCACTTTCTCAAGTGATCTAGTTCGGCCTGAAGTCGCTCCCTTTCCGAGACAATCTTCTGTTTCTGGTTCCTTAGTTCCTGTAGGGGAATAGGAAAATACAAAAAAGACATTGACATACATGTGCATGTAGTGCTTCTCTTCCAGGATGTGTATCTCTGAGGGATATATTACGCTTTGGGTTTGTTGCAGCCAACATTAGGGTGGTTTGGTGGGCAGGTGGAAATTATACAGCAGAGTTGGCTACAATCAGAAGGGCCGATCCTTCTCTCATGTTGGGGTAGTCCTGTTGAGTTTTCCCTGAGTAAGTGGGCTTGGAATCAGCCCTCGAGGTTCTTCTCAAGTTTTGTGGCATCTGTATGTTTCACAGCATTGCTCCCCTCTTATGTTTGTCCATCCTACCACCTCATAGCTCTTGTCCTAAGAATGGAGACCCAGACATCCAGCTTTGGCTAGAGCCAGCCCATGTCTTTTCCCTGTGGTGCAGCGGTGGGGAACCCTGCAGCCACTTTTTCAGTGGGCCAGCCAGTGAGGAAAGAAAAGAGATGTCAGAACCAAAATTCTTACACAGCAAGGCTACGTCTACACTGGCATGATTTTCCAGAAATGCTTTTAACGGAAAAGGTTTTCCATTAAAAGTATTTCCAGAAAATCACTTTTTACCGGAAAAGCGTCTGTGGCCAATCTAGACGCGCTTTTCCGCAAAAAAGCCCCGATCGTCATTTTCGCAATCGGGGCTTTTTTGCGGAAAACACTTCTGTGCTGTCTAGTGGCCCTTTTCCGGAACAGTTTTCCGGACAAAGACTTTTGCCCGAACGGGAGCAGCATAGTTTTTCCGGAAAAGCACTGATGATTTTACATTAGATCGTCAGTGCTTTTCCGGAAATTCAAGCGGCCAGTGTAGACAGCTGGCAAGTTTTTCCAGAAAAGCGGCTGATTTTCCGGAATAACTTGCCAGTTTAGACACAGCCCAAGTGTTATGATAAACCCACTGCTCTGCATGTGCTGAATTCCCATTGATGGTGGGGGTACGGAGCAAGCGAAGAGGAGCAGTTCTGCCCTACAAATTGTTTATAGGTTTGCACAGACTCTGGATGGGTCTTCCTCCCTTGCTACCAGAGTCAAGCTGCTTATAGTGACCTTGTCTGCATACTTGCTAGTGCAGTTTTATAAGATGTTGTATACAAATGGGCTCTAGGTCATCTGAGAAGCAGGTTATTCTATACAGATGTTTACACCATAGTGTCTGAGCGCCTTCTAGGAGTGCATTCACCACCACCACCACTACGTGTCTCATGCTTGTTCTCTTGTCCTCACTTCCACCTTCCCAATGATAGCCTCCAATTTACCTCTACTGGGGTTACAGTAGATTTCCTCCCTCCCCAGCATGTCAAAGTGTCTACTCACCGCCATGCTGTGTGACAGCTGCTCTGCAGTCAGACTGAGACTGTAGTGCTGGGCCTCCAGCCGACGGCACTGTGTCTGTAACACTTGGCGCTCCAGGTTTTGTTCTGAAAACAAATGAGAAACAATTAGCCTTGCATGGTGACAGTAGAATGTTTGACTTGTAGGATCTTTGGTCTGACTAACTGTTCCCCACGCCAGTCTCTTGAATTCTCCCTCTTGATGTTAGCCGCCTTCTGAAATCTCAAAAGGTCACCGCCAGAGCTAAGATGTCAGACATGCCTGTCTGCTACAGCCTGGACCTCTCAACCTTCATTCACCACTACTGAAATATTCTCACCATATCATGCCATGGAGATAAAGGACATCGCCACTGTAACTATCAACTGTGCCTGATGGAAGAGTCCACCATAGCTTGGTCTTTTTCCAAAAACTTGTGTGCCATGTTGCAATATTCCTAAGTTCTTTTGTGCGTTCACCAGGCATGGTCACTGGCATTCTTTAAATTAAGCACTGGCACAGTGGACAGATCTGTAAAAGGTGAAGGCAGGACACTTTTTGCCAGATTCTCTCCTATTCCATGATTACCTCTGCCCTTCCCAAGTAGACTAAAATAAATTCCAGGCAGTTTACAGTGCCTCTTAGAATCCAGCATGGTGTTGGTTCCAGGCTTGGCCCAGATTCCAAAGCTGTTTAAGGCTCCTTCCTATCTTCCACTGATTTCACATGGGCTCAGTTATGTAAAGGAAGGATTTTTTTTTTAATTGCTAGACATGCAAACTCAGCCTAGGATTTTTTGGCTTGTGCATTATCAGCTAGGTGCCTGGATACCATGGGAATAGAAAACAGATTGTGCAGCAGGAACAAAGATTCCATTGAGGAGTGAGCCAGAATGGCATCCAGCATCCTCTTCCACAGCTGTGTTGCCACTGCAAGGCTAACAGGTGTAAAAGCATTTATACCATCAGATAGGACAAATACATACAAGGAGCGGTCAGTTTTTTCCCCTGTCATTTTTCTGACTCCACACTTTAAACAGAGGCCTTCTCTTCCCTTTGTGAAGTTTAACCATTCCATGCCACTTGTCTTAAGAGTACAGTCCTGCCCTTAGAATCATAGAGCTGAAAGAGACCTCAGGAGGTCATCAAGTCCAGCCCCCTGCCCAAGGCAGGACTGATTCCAACTAAATCAACCCAGCCAGGGCTTTGTCAAGCTGAGACTTAGAAACCTCTAGGGATGGAGAGTCCATCCCCTCCCTAGGTAACCCGTTCCAATGCTTTCCCACCCTCATAGTTAAATAGTTTTTCTTAATATCCAACCTAGACCTCCCCACTGTAACTTGAGACCATTGCTCCTTGTTCTGCCATCCGTCACTACTGAGAACAGCCTCTCTCCATCCTCTTTGGAACCTCCCTTCAGGAAGTTGAAGGCTGCTATCAAATCCCCCTTCACTCTTCTCTTCTGCAGACTAAACAAACCCAAATCCTTCAGTCTCTCTTCACAGGTCATGTGCTCCAGCCCCCGCATCATTTTGATCACCCTGCGCTGGACTCCAATGCATCCACATCCTTTCTTTAGTGGGGGGGCCCAGAACTGGACACAATACTCCAGGTGCGGCCTCACCAAAGACGAATAAAGGGGAAATCACTTCTCTGGATCTGCTGGCAATGCTCTTCCTAATGCACCCTAATATGCCATTAATCCTCTAGGCTACAAGGGCACACTGTTGACTCATATCCAGCTTCTCATCCACTGTAATCCCCAGGTCCTTTTCTGCAGAACTGCTACTTAGCCATTTGGTCCCCAGCCTGCTTACACTTATCAACTTCTCACATGCACAGCCTGCTTTGAGCCAGATGGTTACCACAATCCACAACAGAGGCAGCTAGAGTATTGTGATGCTGTTAGTGACATACATTAGGATCCACCAGGATGAAAGGCGCTTAGTAATGCAAACAAATACAATCATTTTCTAAAGGAAAGTAAGAATTGATCTGCAAGACAGCCTGATGTCAAAGAAAGGTTCTGCAGCTTATGGAAAAAACACTGCAAAGCGCCTTTGACAAAGCTCACAGCACCTTTTAGTTTTCTAAAAGACAATTTAAACTGTATTCATAAGGATCTGAATAAGTGAGCTGTAATTAACTTCGAGGGTATCAGAAACAATATTGGGTCTTGCACAATAACAAAGGATTTATTGCCGTGATAAAATGAGAGGGGAAGCTAAGGCAGCTGATGCACTGGAGTCTGTTCAATATTTTTATCGTCTTATCAAGAACACAAAGAATAATCAGAGCACCGGAAAATAAAACAGCATGTAGCAAAATTTGTGTGGAACATTCATAGGTGTTCACAGGTTAGCAGGCTTGAATTGATGCTGAAAGGTTGCTGTGTATTTTTTGATAACCATCTAATCATGAAGGACTAATTGCAGCGGCATGAACAAACACCTGAGTCTTAAGAGCTGGAGAACGAGGTGGCTACCACAGAGATGGGTGTTGTATAAAACAGATTAGAAGAGATTCGACAGTGGTAAAAGCTGCTCCACCCCACTCCCATTTCAGACTGCCTTGCAGTCACTCTCTCTATATCTATGTATTTATAACCACAATAACTTAGGGAAAGACTTGGTGATCAATCTGCATTTGTGTTTTCCCAAGACTTGGCTGCAGCTCTCCATCTGGTAATTAGCCATGTTGTAATTCCTAAAGTGTCTCTCCACAGATGAGACTGACAGCCCTTAAGTGAAGTGTTGTTCAAAAGAAAATGACTTACAGCCCCCTGGGTGTAACACATGCCAGCAGCTAAGCGATCTGATTGTTTTGGGGCATAGTGGAGGGCATACCAGATCACCATTGGACACCTGTACCACATCTCCAGTGCTGGATTGGGGCAGTGCATCAGGAGGGTTATTTTCAAACACATTTCAAGAATATAAAGCAGGAGACTAAGGAGAAAAATATCAAGGGGTTTTGCGCTCTTCAATCCAGACTCCATTTCCCTATGCAGCCTTACAGGCACTGCTCTAAGGCGCTGGGTCGCATCAATGAATTTTCATACGCACCTGTCGCCTTTATGTCTATCCTCTGCTAATTAACAGCATTCTGCTTTTCCACAGCGCCTTCCGTTGGTGGATCTTAAAGGGCTTGACAGATGTGAATACACTTGCCTCACCTGGGAGACTGATCTATTTTTAATCTCCGTGGTATGGCTCAGGAAACTAAGGCACAGAGTAACATACCCAAGATCCTAAGGGATCAATGGCAGAGCCAGGGCTAGAACCCAGTGCTCTGGGAAACTAATAGGTACAGCCCAGTTCATATGATTAGAAAGACAAGCTTTCAGTATTGACAGAAGACAGGCAAACAAACACCTGCAGACCTTGTTGCTGCAATAGACATAGGATGTAAGCAAGCTGTCGACTACCCAATAAGCCTAGGCATATCCATTAGTCAAGTCTACTACTCGCTTCCCCCTCCCGCTTGTTGCCTCTGTATCAGAGGCAGTAGGGGTGGGGGGGATCCGGCTTAAAAGCTGGTTCCCCCAACACCATCTCTGTGGTGCCACCTGCCCTTTCTCCCCCATGCTGCTCTTCCCACGGTGGGTCAAGGACAAGGGCTGATGGACCTGGCACAAACTGGGAATGAGCAAGCCCGACTTAGTCTTGGCTCGGGACGGGTCCAGCGCCTCTGCAGTTTAAATGTAGTAGGAGCCAGGCTGCCTTACTACATTTAAACTGCAGAGCCGCAGCAGCCTTCCCTTATCAACCAATCGTGTAGTCAATAAACATTTTATCCACTACATGATTAGTGGGTTACTCGCCTCTTAACAGCTCTACAGTAGACACGCTCTTCCTTCTCTCCAGCTAAGGCTGAAGTTGAAAGTTTTACCACAAGTCCACCTTCTCCTCTTACATTGCAGGAAAAGTATTGTGATGTGCACACCCGGAGAGGATACCAGAAATCCCACACTGTCATTTATAGGACTAAAACCTCATCCTTTTCCCCTACCTTCTATATGTTCCTGATAAGCTTCAAAGATTGCCTCGATACCCTGCCATTTAGGTCTGGGGTACTCCTCCTCCTCCTCGTCTTCCTCCTCCTCGTCCTCCCCCTCTGAGTCAGAGTCCTTGTCCTGTTCGGGTGTGATGAGCCCCCTTCGTGCCAGTGGGGTGTCTTGCTGCCCATTCTGCTGAGGCAGCTGGACCCGGCTTGAGGTCTGAAGCTCAGGAATGTTGTAATGGATAGAGGTGTCGATTTTGTGGTTCTGCTCTGCAGTAAGTGCTGTTGCACTTCCTGGAAGCAAGACAGGAACAGAAAACACTCAGCCAGAAATAAAGAGAAAAGAAGACATCTCACATTCTCAGAAGACATTTCAGACTAAACAGGGCAGAGTCCTGGAAAACATCCCAAGGCCCGGGCCAGCACAGACCGTCTACATGAGATAAAGCCACAGCTACCATCTGTGATCAGCCTCATTTCTGGATGTCAGCGCCTGTCCTGCAATGAAGTGTATTAAGATTGATTTTCCTACCCTTGCCTCCACCTGCATGCATGCACCTGCTCTACATTAACACCTATGCATACAGGAGCAAGTGGAGGTCAGGTGTTGACGCTCCACTGACAGTCAAGCTCATAGCAGTGTTTGGTTATTGTGCATCCACAAAGGCTAAGAAGCTTAACTCCTCATTTGCCAGAGAGAAGAGCAGCGTGGGAGCTGGGGTGTGGATCACCTGGCCTCTAGGATCCAATTAGAACTCTTGTCTCCCTGCTCGCAAGGAGCAGCGGGTACAGCTACACAGCAGCGTTATTTCGGAATAACATAGTGCACGTCTACACTACAAGCCTTTACTTCGAAATAATGGCGAGCTGAAGGACTTCTTACTCCGACGCCTGTAACTCTCATTTCACGAGGCGTAAGGGAAGCGGAAGGAAGAGTATTCCTTCCGCTTCTTGCTGTGTAGACTGCGCCAAACGCCGAATTTAAGCAGTTTTGACTTCAGGTACGCAACTGACGAAGCTGAAGTTGCGTAGCTTAATTTGACTTTAGCTCTGCTGTGTAGACATGCCCAGTCTGATCCTGACTGCCTGGATGGCCCATGTGGAAGCATGCTGATAACTTTAAAAAGGGTAAGTGAACAAACTCCTCTATGCACTTGCATCGCTGTGATGAGAATGCCAAATGCCAGGCTGCAAATTCCCTTTCACACCTTTTGTTACAGAAGGTGCAGCGAGTACAGGAAACCTCTCTTCACAATCCTCTAAGCCTCACCCTCTCCTGCAGGCACATGCACCTGGAAGTGTGTTACAGCTCTTCTAAAATTCTTCAACTATTAGAGTAGGGCCTAGTGACCCCTGAGCTCGCTAGGGTGAGATCCTAACTGGCAAGAGAGAAACGGGGCCGGAGGAACAACACAACAGAGGTGCAGAGAAATTATGTCACTTGTTGTAAGTTATACAGTAGTCAGTGGCAGAGTTGGGAGTACAGTGCCTGTCTCTTGTTTGTCAATCAAGTGACCTACTCACTGAATGGCTGAATATATGCCCCTAAAAAGGCTTCTTATTTAAAAACATTGCATTAACAAATATGCTGCCCTTGGGATAAAAATTGTCTATAAGATTAACGTTTCTTATTGAATGTTGGAGATGTCTTCAGTCGATTTTAATTGCTCTCTGAGCCAGTCATTACATATATTTATGGCCCTGGACTGTCTACTTTTTTGTATACTGCTCCTTTCTGCTTTCTTAATACTTTAAAAAAATGTTCTGTTAACGGATGCTCCCTACACACTTGTAATTTTATTTTCTGTACTTCTACCCATTGAAATGAATGAGCTTTTCAGTGAGTGAGCCATATTTTCAGTGCCTCTCATGAAGTTTCCATATTTTTACTTGTTACTGTAACTGTTTAGGCTATTTAAGTGATGGGAAAGCACAGGTGTATTGACTGATAGTTTCCAGATACCGTCCAGAAACAGGCTGTGTTTCATGCTCACATTGAATACCCACTTGGAGGACAGTCAGATGTTTTTCTCCCTTCTCATAGAGAGCCTTTCTAAAACACTTTTTCTAGAACACGTACGAGCACAAAAGCATGGCTGTCTGGGGAATTATTTCAGAGGGGTAGCCAAGTTAGTCTGTAACAGGAAAAACTTAAAAAACAACAAATAGTCTTGTAGCGCTTTAAAGACTAACAAAACACGTAGGTGGTATCACGAGCTTTCGTGGGCACAGCTGTGGCCACGAAAGCTCATGATACCATCTACATGTTTTGTTAGTTTTTAAAGTGCTACCAGACTAGTTGTTGTTTTTTGGGGAATTACTGTCATTATGGCTCGATCAATAGCTAGATTTTCCTACAATTAACTCCCACAATTTTACACGCATAAGTTTTGTGCACACTTTTATTTCAGATCTAGGTTTTTGTGCACACAAACTCCCACCTATATGTGCAGATGTAATTTCTGTACGCAAACTGGAGGTTTTGATGTCTCAATTCCAGACACAGTGCATTGCAAATAAAATTTGGCTTCTACTCAGGATCTGCACCTGATAAAACTCATGAGAAGAAAAAAGTGTGCGTGTGGAATTTTACATGTGCAAAAGTGAAGACACTTGATTTAGAGCTTAGGTTGAAGTCTCGTTGAGAATTTTGTACAGTGCTCTTATTTTTTACATGCGTTTTATTTCTGTCTCCCCTTCTGGATGTGTCCCATTACCTTTGTGCTTCTGCAGTGCTTTTTGTGTGGACTGTAGCACAGACTCGTGAAATTGATGTGCAAATTCTTCAGCTATGAAGGGTTCCCATGGCTTATTCTTCCCATTCATGCTGTGAGAGAGTGGCACTGGGATATCCTTAGGCAAAGGGCCCCTGACGTAATTGAATATGCTCAGGCTCTTCTTCCCAGTGTGTCCATCATTCAGCCTGGGCTTCTCAGCAGAGACGGGGGCTGGCTCCTTGGCCCTCTGGGGCTCCTGTGGTCTCAGCTGTTCCAATCTGCTGGGCTCTGCTGTCTTTTGAGTGTCTGGCGAGGAGGCGGTGATACCAACAGGCCTATCTGACTCCACAGGAGGTTGTTGTACCTGGAGCTCTTTGGGAAATAAAACAATAGAGTTACTACCGGGGCTTGGGACTGATTGGATGGAGATGCTTAATTCGAATGTGCCTGGGTGCCTTCACGTGTTATTGAATAGATCTGCAAGGCGCCCACATTGCCCTTTGGCGCCCCGCTGGTTTGGTGTTTCCAAGAAGGTGCTCTCATGCAACATGGGATAGATCGACCTCAGTCTGTCTGGGGCTGGAGGAGAAATCCCGTGCCATTAGTCAGGTGGGCCTGTAACGCTAAAGGGCCACAAAAAATTCCCCCGCAGACATTGCAGCTCAGTTCACTGTCTGGCCCATGACTGCACAGCACAACTCTCCTTCAGGGCTCTGCACATACGGCAGAGGCTCTTTGCAAATCTGAGCCAGGAGGGGTTTTGCCTCCAAGCCTGCGAAAGGCCTGACCCACCCCCCCTGCCATCACTTCAGCAAACTCCACATTGGCCTGATTCAGTGAAAGCCACCTGTCTGTCTTGGGAGGAGGGGGGACTGGACACGACAGGCGAATGTCTCCCGTTATATCCAGTTCCGTCATGAAGGGGTTCCTGTCTGAGCCCAGCTCTTCTCTCACTCGTGCTGGGGTAATTGCACCAGTCCGAGTGCAAGCAAGATCAGGCCTGCTAGGGGCACTCTTTCGTCCCTATGATCCAGTTTTCAGGAGGACCATGGAGGCCTGTCCATCCACTCTGTTCCTCTCCTTCCCCCCACCACTTACCAGCTGCAGTGAGAGTAGGACTGTCCCGTGGGGAGCTTTTCACCACCACTGCTGCTGTCGCACTTTTCTGCTTCATGGCATGGAGCATTTCCACCAGTTTCTCTTTATCTGGAGGACAGAAAGCTGTGAGTTAGTGCAGTCTTTGCTCATCGGAGCCGAGGTAAGTAGGAAGATACTGAGAGCAGACAGCACAGGACAGCTTTCGGCTTTGCAAGTGCATACATGGGAACTCAGTCTCTCTGAAGCAGCGGTTCCCAAACTTTTCGGCATCACGCCCCCTTTTAGATTTTTGAGAAACCCTCATGCACCCCCCCCCCAATAGCAGCAAACCTTGTGGAGCAAAACTTGGGGGGGGGGGGGTTGACGGAGGGGAATGGGTCACCTCGTGCCCCCCCAGTTTGGGAACCCATGCTCTGGACTTATAGCACAGTCATGAAGATAGCACCTGGCTAGCACTGGGCACAAAGAACAGCAACGGATTCTGCAGTCGCTACAGGGCAGAGGCCCCAGTGGGAATTCTGCTTAACGGGTAGGAAGTCACTGCTTGTGCCCACTCGGCAGGACACAGCACTATCCATAATCTGAGTGATGGTGGTGATCATGGGATTAGAAGGGTCCTTCCCTCAGTTTAACTTAACTAGCAAAGCCTGATGAACAACAGGACATGAGCGGCCCAGTGTTTGCCGCCTCCGGTAGGGGGTGTCTGCCTGACCAGTGGAGCCATGCTGTTCTTACAGCGCCAGGCAGATTCCCACCAGGCGTCTGAGGGTTGCATGCCATGTGAGAGAAAGATGGCACTCGTGTTTAGGCTCTCTACTGGATGCACATGCGCTAGGGGATGCTCCAGCACCAGAGGTTTCGCTGCAAGGCAGTGGAAAATGCCCTAATTTTGCTCACCACGACTGCAGCAGAGATCAGCAATGGGGAAGCTGACTCTGTCAGAGAAGCCATGCTGATCCAGCCAGCCTGCAGCAGAATGAAAACCTTGTAAGCAGGAGTTAAGTGGGCATCTTCAACTCAGACTAGTGACACTTGTCCCAGAAGTTCAGGACCTGCCTTGTGGAGAAAGATGCTGAGACGCTGCAGCTCCCTCTAATAGAGCTGAGGGTACTCAGCACTTCTGAAAATAAGGCCTTGGGGTGCTGTGTGCCGGAGTGGGGACCAGTGGTGGTACTTTGCTTGCTCATCTCTTGGGGAAGTTGCAGCCCCATAAGGCAGTGTGGCATCTCAGGGCAAATGGCCATCCTGGTGTGACAGAAGTTCATGGAATTGAGACATTTCTCCTAGTGCTGCTCTAGAGCCCCATGGCCACCAGCTTTGTGAGCGCCCCTTCCTTTCATGCAGACCATAGCGATGGGGCCATGTAAGGACCTAGAGAATCCAACACACCAAATCCCTCCCCAGTGTCTCCCAGGAGTCAAGCTATACCTTTCCTTTTCTCGGCGCTGATGTGCGTCAGGTTGAAGATGGTCAGGAACCTTTTCTTCTCCTCAAAGTTGGGGCTGTTGTTCATCTCATCGGCGCTGTAGCGCGTGGAGAGCGGGAGCCGTGGGGACGGCGTCCGTCGTTTGTTCTGGACCATTGGAGGGGAGGGACTCCTCTCCCTCAGCATCCTTCGCCTCTTCCTCCGCTTTTGAGTCAGCAGCTCCTCCTTCTGCTGCTGGGTGGTCAGGCCAAAAAGCTGCAGGAACTCCAATTTCTGGAGTTTGGCAATGGGAAGAGCCACATAAATGAGTCGTTTCAAAGCTCAGTGGGCCTTTTCATTCAGCTGAACAGGGAAAAACCTGCTGCAGTCTAGTGTCCCTGTCATATATTTCTCTCTTATCTGTCTAGGTTTATGGGAATATAATTCCACGCACACCACACTGCTTCTCTGGGGACGCTTACACAGTCTGGAAAGGAATCCATAATACTAAAATCAATGGCATGGGAAACCCAGTGTCTTTTAAACAGCGAATGAGCTGTTCAGTTCCTCCCAAACCACAGATGTGTAAGCCATCCGGAAAGGGGGCAGGATTGGTAGCCCAAGACAATTCAGCTTGAATCAGGCAGTCACCAGGGCTCACGAAAAGCGCACTGCTGCGCTCATTCACGTCAGAGCTGCAGGCTAGCAGTGTGGGCCTGCCAGGCAGACTCCCGAGCACACCCCTGAGGTGGGGGTTATTACATATTTATAGTACGGTAGTCCCCACAGCCCCCGCCGGGATCGAGGCCCCCGTTGTGTTAGGTGTTGTACGGACACAGAAGAAGACGACCCCTGGCCCAAAGGATTTGCAGTCCAAAGACAAACAGACTGAGGGAAGGGAAGGTTGTGGCTTGGACACCGTCTCTCTCAGTGGCCCTGAGCAAGTCACTTTACCTCCCTGCCTCAGTTTCTCCATCTGTGCAACGTGGGTAATACATCCCCACTCTGCTGTGTCTCGTGAGTTATTTAATGTTGATGAACTGCTGTGAAGATGAATAGTGCAACAGGCTACCTATCAGCTGAGGCTGTCGTCCACAGGCTGGCCATGGGCTACGCAAGGCATGGCTAAGCCTCAGGTACAACGAGCTAGTGAAAGGATGATGAGCCTACAGCCCCTTTTCCGAACTGAGAAAAGCTCAGTCTCTCCTCTTCATCAGCTCTCTGAAACACCTCTGAAAGAGCTGTATCTTTCCACCTCACCCGGTCTGCTTCCTGGTCTGAACCCCTCTTCCCTCCTTCCACTGGGCCCTTTCAGCCTGCTTCTTTTCTGCTGCTGCTACATAGTTATCTCTGCGCTGGAAAAGGTTGGAGGAGCTCTACGGAGCAAAGCCGCCGTGTCCTCAATAGTGCTTGTGGGCTCAACATCCTCGGCTGCTCTGCCCCGCAGTGTGCCTAGCGAGTCTGAGCTGGCTCAGGGCACCTCACCAATAGGACTGGACACAAAGGCTCAAGAGGAACCACAGCAGGAGCAAACAGCCGGCATACCTCAGAGGAAGTATCCAGCTTCAGCGGGGGCTGCTCGGCAACGCACCGGAGATGGGCTCTCACTTCTTCCTCGTCACTCTCGTCATAGGAGTCATCCAGGTCATAGTAGTAGCCTGTGTGAGAGAGACGCAGACGTGGGCTGGTGGGGCCAAGAGGCGGGACAGTCAGTTCCCTCTCCCCCACTGGAGAGAACCTGCATCACCTCGGACTTGGGTAGCTTGCAATGAATCCCAACCAAGTGACACGCTCAACAAGACTGGCGCTTTTTTCCGGCAAAGCGCCAAGCCGGGAAAAAGCGGCAGCCATGTTTATGCAAATGAAGCGGGGGGGATTTAAATCCCCGCTTCATTTGCAATTCCGATGTGTCTAATTTGCATCCCTTTTACGGAAAAGGGATGCAGTCTAGACACAGCCCCTGTGTAATTCACAGAAGCAGCCGGCTGTGCTCTTGGGGCTGCCGGCCATGGCATGCAATATGCCTGCAAGTGCCCTTCAGTCACTCTCCCCGTGCCCATTACACCGGGGAAAGAACAGCCCAGTGTATTTGTATCGACAAGTCACTACCTGACCCACATGGGGGGCAGTGGTGATGCATGGGGGAATCTATTGTCTGCTGCCAAATGTCTCGCAGACAGTCTATTTTGAAAATGTTTGCGAGAGGCTTGAAAGCTGTCACTGGTCCTTTATTCAGACGCCTCTGCCTGAGCCACGCAGCTGCTTTTAGTGCCAGGAGGGCAAGTGGCCAGGATTCAGCGGCAAGAGGGGGGGAATGATCTCTACCAATTCACCACAAAATGGATTTGCTGGCTGGAATATGAGCAGATAAACGGTTGAAATCATGGGGCTTGTCCTGGGCTAGCTGAATGTGCTGTGGGTCCCAAGGGACAGCTGGGAACTCCTCTTCCCACTGGGATAAAGAGCCCAGGGCTAGTCCTGTTGCATGGAGAACTGATGAGTTCTCAGACACCCCTTGGTTCAGGGCTTGTTGATCCTGGGGCTTGGTCCTTTTGGTTTTGGGCTGCGAGGAGGAGGAGGAAGAAACAATTTCCCTGACAGCTCGTTGGCGGGTTTGTTGTTCATGTCCATTCAGCTGTCTGCGGCTGCCCAGTAGTGTGACGTGTTACAGATCATCCCCTTGGAGGCGGCCATTTATTACAGCCAAGTGCATGTGCAACTACGCTGACTATGCACGGTCATTTGGATGCACCGTCATGCTGAACATGGCGAACAGGCAAGCATGTCCGTGTATGGCGCGCGTGATCGTATTCGCTGAGCGTTCAGAATGCTCCCCTGCCAATAGAGGAACTCAAACTCAGCTGACCCCCCACGCTTGAGCACTCGCTGGGAGCTGATTCTGATCTGCGGACGAGATCCGAAACCCTGCACGGGAGGGGTGGCTCCCCGAAGGCAATGGCCTTCCCCGGCGTGACGCGAGCCCCGCGTCCCTGCAGCTACCAGCGCAGCTGATGCCCGTGGCTCTCCCTCATGAATTCAGAGTCATGTGTCGAATTTGCACCACTCCGGGTCTGCCACCACTGCGAGCTGTTCACACGCACACCTGCCACCTTGCCCCCTGCCTGTCACACGGAAGCCCCGCTCAGAGATGGCCAGCCAGGCCAGTGGGGAGCTCAGTCTTGGTATGTGGAAGCCATGAACTACAAGGCAGCCGTCTGCCGGGAGGGGCTGGGGCGCGACGTCTCGTTTTTACGGCAGGAGCATCTGTGCACTGCAGGAGCGGCCAGCGTGCCAGCCTGGCGCAGGACCCAACGCTGCAGGAGCCACGGCTCACATGCGCAGCGGCACACTGTGCCGTCAGCTGCTTCCACTGGCTCCAAAGAGTTAACGGGGGCAGAGGCAGGAGGGGGGCCAAGTGCGGTTTTGCCAAGAGGGAACAGAAGAAGAGCGCGGCAGCATGTGGGCGAGCCAAGAGCCAGCCATCTGAGACACAGCATGTGTCAGCAGCAGCGAGATCAGCAGCCCGGAGACAGTCATAGCCCCGAGCCTCAGTTGAGAATGACTGTGTTGCTCCCATGCCCAAACCCACCGCCTCCCCACCCGCGGAGCAGTCTCCTCCCCTCTGTTGTTCCTATCCCTGCTTGTACAGCCCCATTAATATTTAAAGCCAGCTTATTAGCCTCAGTTCATCATTTATTAATTGGGATTGTCTGCAGCAGAGGGTTTACAGAGCTGCTCTGATTTGGCTTTCAGCGCGATTTGCATTGGCGGTGGGGGCGGCTGTGTGCTCGCAGTCCATCTGCTCAGCAGAGGTGTCAATTAGCTCCCCCGGGGAGACATAACCCTGCTACCAGGGCTTGTTCAAAATCAAAGGGGTTGTTGTTCTTGTGTGTCTTGGACACTACAGCTCCCCCTCCCCCGGCACAACCCAGCCCCCTGACATGTCGTAGTGTGTCGGAAGCAGGGTTTGCAGCCCTGTAGACTCCACTCCTCTGCAGGCCCAGAGGACTTGCCCTCTGCCTCAGAGGAGCCACCCTCTGCCCACCATGCCTGCTCCACCTTTGTCTTTCGGAGACTTGTTCAACAGGAGCTGGATTGAGACACCCATTCCCATTCGTTTCCTGCAGGCCCCTGATCGGATGGTACCAGCGTTCACCCTCTTCTGAGCCAGGGTGGGCATGAGCCTTTGCCCTAAAACAGGGGTCTCAGACGCCAGGCCCATGGGCCAGTCCCGGCTGGAGCCATCGCACAACCTGTCCTGGGACTGGACGGGGTGGGGGGAAGAGAGGGCTGTCCGTTACTGGCCCGGCCCCGCCCCTTGCCCTCTCCCCCCCAGGACACCCCCTCCCCGAGCGTGCAGCTTTGGGGATCACCAGGGAAGCCTGGTGCTGCGTGACGGCAGCAGTCCCCCCCCCCCATGGCGTTGGGCGGGCGCGTTTGCTCCGCTTCCCCTGCAGCTCCTGCCACCGTGGGGAGTGCAGGGGATGTGACCGCTGCTGCTGCATAGCGCCAGAGCGCCCCCTTGGGAATCCTCAAAGCCACATGCGTGGGGTACGAGAGACCCTGGGGGGAGAGGATTGGGCAATGGCGGGAAGGGGTGGGGCTTGAGGCAGTAACGGACAGGGCTCCCCTTCCTCCTCCTGCCCCTCCCCCCCAAAGTCCCAGGTCAGATCGCTCCAGCCAAGACTGGCCCATGAGCCAGGAGTTTGAGGCCCCTGCCCTAGAAGAACAGCTCTGCAGCTCATTTCTAATCTAATCCATCCAGCCCCCTGCTCAAAGCTGCAAGGCTTCAGTTGATGACTGTTCTCAGGGTTTGTCAGCGTGGGACGTTACTGCATGACAAGCCTGGGACTGTGACTCTACCATCCAGGAGCGCGTTTAAGTGTCGTAAGTCAAAGCACTCGCCAGGGCCAGTCACGCGCTGCAGGCTGGGGCGTTACGGCACAGCAAGCTAGTGCACCGTAGACTCCCACCCTGCCTCCCTGCCCAGGCGCAGCCCGTGTAGACAGGCCCTCGCTAAGGTGCCATGCTCAGGGGCTGAAGAGGACCACGCGATGCAGGCACTCACCTTTTTCCCTGGCTTCTCTCCGTCTCCGCTCCTCCAGGTCCAGTTTGCTGACTAGTTTACGGTGCTGCTGTAGAAACTCATCGTAAACGTACATGGGGTCGTGGGCCCGGGGCAGCGGATGTCGGTAAGGTGAGCCAGGCTTGCTGGGCAGACTGACCTCAGCAAACTGCCCTGTTTGGGAGAGCGATGCCCTCTGTTGGTTGAGGATGGTCTGTGTTGACTTTTCCAGTTCCGCCAGGAAGGGACCATGGGAGAACCCACCATGTTCTGATGCCCCAGACTCCCTGGCAGGCTGGTACTTGTCTAATGCTTCTCTCTTCCTGGCCCCTTCCTCCAGCTTCTCGGGGCAGAATACCCGTTCCACCTTCACCAAGGGGATGGCTTGTCGGCTGGGCTCATACTGGGCGTGGAGCGAATGGTTCTCCTGGATCCTGCGTGGCTCCATGTTGTTCTCCAGTAAGGACACTGGGTTCCAAAGCGAGGTGGGCACTGGATGATGCTGAGGTTTGGGAGAGATGAGCGGAGGGGGGCCTCCAAAGTGCTGTGGTTGGTCTCGGGCGCTTGGCTCGTGGCGGTTTGGTCCCGATCTGCGGAAAGAAAAGGCCCAGTGAGAGGTGTCAGCGGGATCATAGAAGCAACAATTCTAGTGCCACAGGTGGGCCTAAGAGGAGTGCATAGCAGTCATGCCCTGGCACTGTCATCCAACGCAGATCTTGGCCAAGGAGCCGTGCTGTTCCTCAGAGTCCTTTCAGATTGCTCCGGGGGGGAAGAGACACACATTCAATAAAGGGTCTATGGGAGAGCAAGTCCATTTCAGGGCCTCCTGACACCAGCACTGGGAGGTTCAATTCCTGCTCAGCTTTACCAGAAACATTCAGCTTTTGTTGTGGCTGTAAGGGCCAGAGTGCTAAAATAAAACGTGCAAAACCGCACGCACAATCGTCGCTTCACCTGGCCAAGCAACTGCCATGTCAATGCAGTCACCTGGGTGAATGCATCACTGGTCCATTTGATGCAACTGAGGGCATGGTCACCCAGTTGACACCCCTCACTGGGAATAATGGGCACATTTGCACACTTAACTTTTGGGCAAATGCAGCCTTAAGAGCTCCGGAGAGTGGTCTGATTTTCCCTGGTGCGAAAACCATACTGTGTGACCTTTAAGAACTCAGACACGTCTTGGGCCTCCCAGGAGACCAGCCAAGAGATGGCAGCAGGAAAGTAGGTATTCAGAGTATGAACGCATTTAACACTGGGACAGAAGAATAATTCCCTGCTAAAGTGCATGACAGCCAGCTACCAGGCCTTCAGGGTGTCTCTGAATGGGACTGACCCGACATCTAGTGTTCATTTGGTTAACTGCAGTGGAGTCGCCTTATACACAGCCCTAGTCCTTTACCAGCTGTTGCTGAATGCGATTGCAGAATTAGAGACTGCATGGTAATGCACAAATGAACATGATCAGTCACCTTTAATGCCTATGTTCCCTGACACAAGCTGGGGCGCATTTAACCTGTGACCAGGTTAGTTATTCTCTTTCCGATGCACAAGTTTTGGTCTGAATTTAGCCCCCTTTTTGGGTTAATGAATCACTTGTTCACTGATCTGGATTCTCCCAGGATGGCTTTGTTTTTTAGATGTGTTTGGTAAGCAGCTGGGCTAAAAACCATGCTGTGACTGCTGGCTGTTTGCAAGCCATTCATAGTTTGGTATTGAGCATCTCAGGCATGATACGGTATTTTCCTTGCTCAGACTGGACAGACTTGTCAGTTCTTAAAACACCTGGCTAAAACCAGTGAAACTCTGGGGATCTTCCCAAATACCTGCTGGCCATGGTAACTAATACAAGCCATGGCTCGTAACCACCTAGGCCTGGGAAGGGATGTTCAGTTGTAGTTATCTGACTAATCGTGTCATCAATAACATTTGTATCGACTACATGATTAGCAGAGCCGCAGCGGGCGTAGTGCCAGGAGCCAGCTAAAATGCTCTGCAGCTCGGCATTTTAAATGTAGTAAGAGCCGCAGGGCTTTTCCTACATTTAAAATGCAGAAGCTTAGCGTCCTGGACCACTGCGAGCCTGGACTGCTCAGTCCCGGCTCACGCTGAGTCCAGCAGCCTTTGTTCACAGCAGCCAGCCCTGTCCACAGCGAACGGAGGCTGCTCCGGCACCAGCCCGTTCGTGGCAGACAGGGCTGGCCGTGGACCGGGGCTGCTGCTGCAAGCAGCCCTGGTGCGCGGGGAGGCCTAGCTCCCTGCTGGGACCGCACAAACAGGGACTACTGCTGCAACAGCCTCCCCGATTTCCCCCCCACCCCACCCTGCCGCCCGCTGCCTCTGATAGAGGCTGTGGTGGAAGGGAGGTGGTGGCACTGCAGACGGAGCTGGCGCTAGGGAGAACCAGCTTTTAAGCCAGCTCCCTCCAGCACTGGCTCCTGTTACTCCCCTCCTTCCTGCTGCCTCTCATAGAGGCAGTGAGGAGGTGGGGTGGGGAGCGTGTAGTCAATACTCCAGGGCACTACTCGCTAACATCTCTACTCCCAGCGCAAGGCTCTGATCATGCCTTTTGATCTGTGTGGGGACTGCTGTGCTTGCACGGAGCTCTGTTCCACGGGGAGCCGCACAGCAGCAGCAGCAGCAGTCTGCCTGCGAGGGTCAGAACCCAGGACCAAGGAGGTAAACCTATTTTAAAGCCAGCTACAAACGACAAGATCCAGCCTCGGCCCGTGTTCTGCTGAACAAAGGCGAGGAGATAGGGGCACTGCACTCAGTGCTCTAGGCGCACAAAGGGAACGACACCGGGAAGCCCTTCTTAAGTAACCGGTAAAGGAATAAAACTGTTCGCAGAATAAATATTTCATGCGCTGAAGCTGTGCATTTAACAGTTTTCCACTTCAGAGCCCCAGACCTCCGTGCAGTGAAGCGTCAAGTTCAGATCAGTGCTACAATTTATATCACAGCTGCCAGGGAGCTGTGGAAAGCAGAGGTCCAGACACCCACAGCGAGCAGGAGACAAGCCTCTTCTACCTCCGACCTGGAGCACTCCCCCCACCCGCCAGCACCCACGAGCTCCACAGGCCAGGCTAGGACAGATCGATCCCGTCGTAGCTGCAGAGCACTGAAGAAATTAGCCCATGTCACAGCAGCCTGCTTGTTTAATAGACCTTTCAGGAAGCAGGGAAGCAACGCGGATTCAATTCGACATGGCAGGGTAGCAGGGTTTCTGAGTCAGCTGCCATGGACGCTAACTAGCTCAATGTCTCCGTTGTCAAGCGTGAGTGAGTCCTCTCCAAGGGAGACAGGGCACCTCTGCTGAGCAAGACAGATTAGCACCTGCTTCCTTGTGTCCCAGCACAGCCCCCCTCCCTCCCAGCTGGCCTGGGCTTGGGGAGGGGTGGAGGGAGACGCCCTAGCCCCCAGGCTGCATAGTGGAGGCGGCCTTTAGCTGCATGGCGTGGGTTTGAGGACACGGCAGTGGAGAGTGCAGTGAGACTTTGCCATTGTGCAGCCCTACAATCTGCTCCCATTTGTTCCTGAGTAGTTTGGTGAATCCCCTGGAGACCCCAAAAGGACAATGGGATCCAGTGGCAGAGACGGATGAGCCAGCAGCCCCAAGGTCGCATGGCGATGTGGAGGGCTAGCGGGAGGGGCAGCCACAGCAGGAGGTGTTGCTGGAGGCTGCGTGTTTTCTTGCTGCTCTTGCCCCAGAGACACCTTCCGACGTGCTGAGCTGCTCCCAGCGCTGAAGGCTGACGCGGCCCTGCAAGGTGGAGAGGGGCGCTGGGCCGCAGGGCTAGGCTGGGACGGGGGCTGGCCTCGGAAGGCCGGGTTGTACCCCGGGCTCAGCTGGTACCCGACACAGACGGATGCTCTGACGGAGCAGTCAGACCTGGAAAGAATCCGGACTCTTCCGCTCTCATTAAATAGCAACAAGATGTTGCCCCTGTACTTACTGGGACTAAATGTAAATGCTGGTGAATGGTGCCAGACTGACAGCCCCAGGACAACACTTCTTCCTGCCCTGCCAAGGTGTCGGAATCCTGACCTGGGAGGAGTTGCCACTCGGGCATGTCATGGACCGCGGCCCCCGCAACCTGCGTGCTGATCCTGCCAGCAAGGGCAGCATTTAGCAACATCTAGTGTCTAGCAACTGGTCTGAGGACGCCAGGCTGGACTGAGGACACACTGGGCAGCCCACAGGAGGTATTCACTTGCTGTCACTGCCAGCCCAGGCCAGTTGGAACCCAGAGGCCTAAAAGGGAAAGGCCCGTTAGCCCGCTGCTCGCCCCCCAAGCCGGCCTGTCCCTGCGAGAAAGGGGCCCTGCCAGCCTTTCATGGTAGCTCAGCTGCCTGGATGCAGCCTGGAGCCCTTTTAGGTAGACGCAAGCAAAGCCGAGAACTTCCACCCAAGTCAGTGGTTGCCTCCTGAATCGCACAAGCCAGGCCGGGCAGCTCTGCTGCTCCAGTTCCAGAGCTCCGGAGCGTGGCGGCGCTGGAGCCAGCCCTTACCTGGAGTTTTCTGCCCGGTGCTCAGCTTCTGGCTGGTTCGGAGGCCGCCCAATCTCCAGGTGCTGCTCCAGCACCTGCTGCCGGAACTCCGACACCTGGGACTGGCGGTCCTCCTTCTCCTGCCGCAGCCGCCGCTGGCGTGCCAGCCACTTCTCCTCCTCGTTGGTGCGCTGGATGAGAAGAGCCGTGGCCGCGCTGCTCCCGGCGAGGGGAAAGACACTGTGGTTGGAAATGAGGCTGGGCACGGGGTGGTGGGAGGCGGGCGGCTGGTGCAAAGGGTGCTGGACGGCCTTAGGCGTCGGGATGGTCGCGTCCTTGGGTTTCTCTGCAGGAGGAAGAGGACACGCGCGGGTCAGGGAGAACTGTCCACTCAGCGCAGCCCCTCCGTTTGTGGATGACAGCTGGGCCAGGGGAGTGACCAAGGGCAGCGAGCTTTGCATGTGGCATAGTCACGGGCCCAGTCAGCATCCCAACACAGATCTTAGAAAGTTCAACTAGCGCACAGACAGCCCGCCCGGTGGGCAAAACAGGGCCGGCAGCTGCAAGATCTAGGCTGTAGCCCTGACCTCGCCACAGGCATCTCTGGGATCTCAGGCAAATCCCTGAACCCTCTTGGCTTCACCATCGGTGGAAGGGGGTTAATAGCCTTCCTGCTTCACCCAGGGGCTAAGAGGCTACGTTCACTGATGTCTGGGGCGGGGATGGAGGGGGCTAGGAAAGGACAAAGCTTTGGTACATCGCTAGCCCCAGGAAGCTGCTGGGGGCCCCATCCTGCAGTCAAGGTGGCCCGCCTGCCCAGAAATGGCTCGACACAGTGGCATTCCGGTTGGGACAAGATCCTGGAGCTGGGGCTGGTTTGCACCTCTCAGCTGGCAGGGCTGAGCCTTGCTGTGAGCTTTCAAGGGCTCTCCCAGTGAGCTGCGAGTCTCACAGAAGGCTCACGCGAAGGACAGGCCCAGTGGGAGGCCTCAGCTGGGCTCTGCGGCACGTGGGAATTACCTGGTCTTGTTGGCGTCAGCTGCTCAGCTGGTTTAACACGCTCCTCCGCTGGGTGGCTCCTCAGCCCATGTAGCTCCGCCACCGGCAGAAACGGGCTCTCCATGGCTTTGGCCAGGTTCAGCTCCTTCTCCCGGGCCCTTTCTCGTTGTCGCTCCAGCTCCCGCTCCCGCTCCCGCTCCCGCTCCTTCTCGCGCTCTCGTTCAAGCTCCTTCTCCCGTTCTCGCTCCCGCTCCTTCTCCCGCTCCCGATCAGCCTCCCGCTCCCGCTCCCGCTCCTTCTCACGTTCCCTCTCGCGCTCCCTCTCGCGCTGCCTCAGCTCCTCGTCCAGCTGCAGCCTGGCATGGCCAACAGAACGGCAAAGTTAGTCTCTCCACAGGCCTCCTTTCCCCCCGCCTCCCCGCCCAGCGGCTGCGTGCAGCCTGACCCAGGAAACAGCCCTTACCTCTCAGCGGTCAGGCTGGACATCCGCTCAGACTGAAGGGCCGAGAGCGACGAGTGGGGCAGCTCGGTGGGGTACCTCACTCCCGACAGATGGAGGTGCATGGCTGACGGATGAAGAGGCGGGAGCGAACCCGGCGTGGGGATTGGGTAGAAGGGAGACCGCAGGGCCGAAAGGCAGTAGGAGTCATCCATCCTGGAGCGAGAGAACCGGGCAGGTTGAGAAGCCGCCCAGCTCCCCTCTCCAGCAAGCAGCAGAGGCGAGGAGCATGCGGCTACTGCAGGGGAAGCACCCATGGGAGAGGGGACTTCGCATGTACGGTGGGCTCCTGTCAACCCGCCAGGGACGAGTGTCCCGGCCTGACTGTCACCACGCGCAGTCTGACGACTCAGAGCCTGCTCCCCTCACCGGCCCTCCGCTGACTTCCCACCGGCCTCCCTGCGGAGAGCCATGGCTCTGCCCCACAGGAACTGGAGACACACAAGTGAGAAGCAAAGGAGACAGACACTCCCCACGTTCCCCAGAGCTGAGGGGGCCCCCAGGCTAGTAGATTGTGTGCGCCAGCCTGCAGCAGGGTGGCGGTGGCTGGAGCACCAGTGCAGGCTCCCCAGTGCTGAGCCTCAGGGGCCAGACCCAGGCAAGCCAGGGACCACATCCTCTCCCCCCCCCGAGCTAAGGAAAGGGGCATCGGCGCTGCTCCCAGCAGCAGAGCAGATGCGCGCCTGGCAGGAAGGGTTCACGCTCAAGGAGCTAGTTATCAGCCCAGCCGCAGGAATTCCCACTGCTGTGGCAAACGACCTCCCTGCAATGCCTTATTACCATTGCACTGAAGCACCCAGGGAACCATCAATTGTGGCTAACGTGTACTTATTTCTGTGCGGCTTCCAAAGCCGACGCTGGGGTAATTGATTGCACCGCTCTGCCTCAATCCACGGCCCCCGCAAGGTGAGGGGAGCAGCTGCTGTCGGCTGGACGCCCGGAGAACAACAGCCGCTGCTCGCTCCCTCTCTCCTTGGCCTCTGACGCTCACCTGAAGGCTGGATGAGGGAAGGGGTGGTGGGCCAGGTAGCCAGGGTGGTAGTAAGCAGCGGCAGTGGCTGGATCCAGGCTGATGGGAGGCAGGGAAGACATGCGCAGCTCCTCAGCGGTGTGGTAGGGCCGGAAGCTCCGCAGGTAATCTTCAGTGACCGCGCTGGGAGGCACCACATGGTGGACAGGCCGCTGCAGGCTGCTGGCGGGGAAGGAGGGAGGGAGAGAGACAGTGACCTTCCCAGACCTGGAGATTTGCAAGCATCTGTATGTCCTTATTAGCTTGGATCTAGGGAGGGGCAACTCCTACTAAGAGACTAGTGGTTGAGCACAGGAATTACCTGCCCTGCGCCAGCCAGACCCCCCAGTCCTTGCACCCCCGTGGGGGCACTTCCAGGGCAGGCCCACTCCCAAACCACGCTCAGGGGACGAGCAAAAGCCAGGGGGCTGCCTGGAGTGAACGCTACAGAATGCAACCCACCCAATCGCCCTCCCTTCAACTGCCTGGCCCCAGGATCGGCCTGGGAACGGTGGGGCAGCTTGAGCGGAGTGCTGCCCCCACTAGTGAGAGCTGTCAGCGCAGCCGCTGTCGCTGCCAGCAGCCATGCCAGGGAGCACAGTATCACCCAGCCACCATTCCTGGGGTGTGTGTGTTAGATCTCCCCAGTCAAATGTAACCCAGCACGTTTCCCGTACAGTCCTTCAGAGGATGTGCACAGGAATCTTAGGTCTGCGCTGGGGGCGGGTCTGGGTTGGGGAGGGAGCCAGCACTGGTGTTTGGAATACTGTTCTCCAAAGCAGATTGTTTGAATTACATGTGGTCCTGCCCCACGCCCCACAGCTGTCCCCCAGCTCCCCCCTCCCACCCCTCCAGTCCTTGGAGACAGTCTCAGGCTTCAGTTTTGGTTTGAATTTGTCGCCTGCTCCTGGGTTGGTTGCTTTGAGGTTTTGAAGCATACATGGAGAAAGACGGCTTCAGAGTTGTGGTTTGTGTTTGCGTTGGAAGAACCCCGGATAGGACAGGCGGGAGCAGCACACAAAAACCTCATGGCTCAAGGCAACGTCTGTGATGAGATTCCCAGCCACAGAACACGCGTCCTGGAACTTGATGGGAGGTGAACGGGCAAGTAATACAACGGGTGAGCCACTCCGGGGACTAGCAAAAGCCAGGGGGTTGCAGATCTCGGTTCTGTGTTCCTCGGTTCCTGCTCTCTGGCCTATGCCAGGAGCTAAACAAACATCCTCCTACAGAACGGCCTGCTCTCCGGGGACGCCGAATTCTTTGGGGCGCGGGTGGGAGCGAAAAGAGCCCCCAGGGAACTAGCTTGGAACAGGGCAGGCAGACGCCAGGCACTGAGGCACAATAGCAGGCCACCCCCCTGGAGGATTCGCGTGTGGGAAGTGCCAGAGCCTCGCTGGCAGCACACGCATAAACCCGACACCGCGGGAGGCTGATGCGGCAGCGCCTGTTCCCAGCACGCGCCCAGGGACTCGACTCACTTTAAAGGCGGGAAGCGGGAATCCTGGACGACGGCGGTGGGGGGGATCCCGAAGGAGTAAGGTGTCCCAAGGAGGTGAGACGGGACAGCGGGGCCCCCGGCTTTCTCCTGGGAGAGCGGCGGCTCGGCCATCAGGCGCTCGCGACTGCTGCTGCTGCCTCTCGATCCTGCTTCTTGCTACAAGACAACAAACGACCTGTCAGTGTCAGGGACAAACCGCCCGGGGCAGAGGGTGGGGGGAGGACAGACGAAAAGGCAGCAGATGTGCTCCCTGCTAGTCTGGGGGGTCCCAGGGTCACCCTGTGGAGAAACAGCCCCACTTCCACTCAGCTCCCCAGCAATGGGTTTCCTGGAGGAGGCTATCAGCTCCTGTCCTGCAGTCAGACCCACGGCAGCTGCAGGGAACTGCTCAGGAAGACTCCCTTTCTCCCGAGTGATGTTACTGGATTCTGGGATGAAAATGCAAAATGCAGCCCCTTTGCTATGCTGGCACACAGTGGGCCAAGGGAGGTGCCCAGGTACTGGCCTTCCGGATATGGCTTCTGGGAAATACCAGCCGGCGTTCCCCACCTGTTGTGAAAGGGCAGCGAGGGAAGTGACTGTAAGTGGTGCTGCTGCGAACCTGCAGCCCACACGTACGCCACGGCTGCCTGCCTAGGTGACTCGTGTGACAAACTCCACCCGGGCAGGTCCTTACATGCCAGTGGGGTTCCCGCCCCATGAGCGCAGTCATAAAAAGAGCCCGAGAGGTTCCTCCGTTTGGCTTCACGCCAGCTCATCCCTTCAGGGGCAGCTTTGCTATGGACTGAGCCCAAAAGAACTCAGGCCTCTTCCTACCAAAGGACGTACCGCAGAGACTTGGAGGATAGCGGTTCATCCATCTCTGCTCCGAGCCTGCACGGAGAACGTCCCTTTGGTGCATGTATGTCCTTGGATTTCTTTAACCATTTTACTCTCCACCTTTTCTCTCTTTTACTAATAGCCCTTCAGAGTAGATCTTCGATTCTAAAGGATTGGCTCTGTTGGGTGAGATCTGAGGTGCAAATCGGCCTGGGGCTATGGCTGGTCCTTTGGGATCGGAGGTGGTGAGATGGGTTTTCATCACCCCTCACCTGCGTAAGGACGGGTACCAGTGGTGGCCCAGGAGTGTCTAAGGAGGTTGCTTGTGTGATTTCTTGCTGGCCAGTGTGGCAAACAGAAATGCTCTTTTGACTGGTTTGGCGCCTTATAGATGAGGCCCTCCCGTAGCCCTGTTTCGAAGCAGTTTGCCCCGATTTGACCCTCTCAGCAGAGCCCCCAGAAACCTGCTCCATTACACCCCGTCCTTTGGGAGCGGGGAGCAGAGGGGCCTATGCCAAGGCTGCGCCACGTGGACGACTAGCCTGGCCAGCCCCATGGCTCAGCGTAGTTTCTGTGGTGCAGCTGTGCATCCTGGCTGGCCGTGGAAGCGCCCGGATCTAGGGAGATGTGCTTCAGACTGAACCTAGGCCAATCTCTCCTCCCACCCCATGGCCCTGCGCACACACCGTCCCCTGACTCCTCAGCGCAGAAAACGAGCACGTGGGAAAGAGATGGAGGGGCGTCGGGCGCTGGCCCCTGGGAACTTTGCCAGGGGGCGAACGGAAGACGGATGTGAGCTTCATGCACACGCACACATTCTCGTCCAAACATTGCCACAGTTTAAATCGCTTAAGACAAGGAAAACGCAGAGGGTCTGGGAAGAGCCGGAGGTTCCAGCCAGCCCTGCCGGGCTGAGAGCGCAGGCTCCAGCACAGACCTGCGGACGGGCTGAGAAGACCGCGTGAGCTCTGCGGGAGGAAGGAGCGATCCGCACGGGGCCGTCCTTCACGTCCCCGCCAGCCCATCGTCCCTGGAGCACGGCTGGGATGGCAGCTGCTCGCTCGCTGTCCCAGCTCTCCTGGCGCTGCGGGGGGGGACACAGAAGGGGACGGGGGCATTAGGAAGCTGGCGTTTGTGCTGGGATAAGGCAGACTGGTCTGTCGTCAGCCATTCCCCTAGGCAGCCCTGGCATCAGCTGCAAAGGCAGCTCCTTGCTGGTGTGGTCACAGCACCCCTGCACGTGTGAAAATAAGGGAAGGAGGCACTGGGGCTGCTGTTGCCACCACAGCCATCACCCTCTCCTGGCTGGAGACGCCGCCCCCCATTGCGGGGACAGACACTGACAGGGCTCAGGACATTCTGCGTAACCCTTCAGGGGCTCAAGAGGGCACGGTGGGGAGAAACCACGGGCAGAAAGTGGCGTGCTCGGGGGGGGGGGGCACAAGAGCTGGGGGGCTGACCCCCCACCCGCAAGGGGGGACAAGGCCCTCTGGCTCTGACAGAGGTTGGCATGGGCCTTGGAATGGCCCTGTTAGACTTGTCCCCTGGCTGTGGTTGGACCACCCTCCCGTGGCAGCAGCCTGGGGGTGGGGCGTGGGAAGGAAAGCAGGAGGGAGAGCGGTGAGAGGAGGGTTACAGCCAATGCCTTTGGAAGCTGCCAAATGGCACCCCGAGTTGTGGGCTCCCACGGGTGAGCTGCAAGCCCAGCAGAGGAATGTTTAATGCGAAAGAAAATCCCTGAAGTCGCCCAAAGGAGGAGCACGACGCGAGGCTCGGCTGCGCGGGGCACGGCAGAGAAAACGCTCGCGCCGACGGGCGGGGAGCGGCTTTCTGGGCCGTGTTTAGACAGGGCCCAGCGCACTGAGGCCACGGGCCAGGACCGGGCGCCTATAAAATCCTGCCACAAAGAGCTCCCGGGCCAAAGGACGGAGCCTGCCCTCTCCACAAGCTTCCCTCTGGCAGGATGGGCAAGGCAGGTGGCCGGGGAGTGGGAGACGCCGCACGTATAAACCTTCATCCCGTTGGCCTCCTAACACGCTGCTGGGCGATCAAACAGCCTCCGCTGCGTGGGCCGTTCTGGCCGACAGCCCTGGCTGGCTGGGCTGGTCCCTGTTCGGATCCAGGAGGAAATCCCATTCCCTGAGCCGTTTCCCCTCCCCCGGGGCTGCCCTGCTCCAGCGCTGGCTCCGGGTCACCGCCCGCTGCCCAGCGCCGCTCCCGCCGAGCACGCGGCCTATCCAATGTCTGCACTGCTGTTTCTGCTGAGCCCGCCGGCGTAATGTGCGCTGCCCCCGGCCGAGAGCCAGGCGGTGCTCTGCGGCCCCCGGGCAGGGAGAACAACTTTCTAATGGCTCCGCGGGAGCCGGCGGCGCTCGGCAGGGCCCTGCGTGTGTGCGGAGGCGGAAAAGTGGGTCAGAGACGTCCAAAGAAGTCAAAATCAGAGTTCCCGCGCCGCGCTCAGGGGTCCCCCGCCCCTCCTGGAGCTGGTTTTCTGCGCATTTCCGGAGCCACTTCGTGGCGAAACACGGGTCAGCCCCCCCAGTCTTTCCCCCAGCCCTTTCACTGGGGCTCAGACACCTGCCCTGCTCCGCACAGGGGGCAGATAACCCCACCCTCACAGCTGTAACCCGCCCCGTGCCGGGCATGCCTCGCCCCAGGGCTGGCAGCCACTGACACACTTGCCTGCCGAGCCCTGCGCACGGTACCACAGCTCCGGATAAGCTCAGCCGTGCTCTGCCTCCTCTGAGCAATTCATCCCGTTAGCCCTCCCCGTCCAGGACTGCACCCCAGCAGGGCCATCCCTAGGGGGTGCAGGGCCCGGGGCAACCCCCAGGCAACCCCACCTCCCGCGCCAGGTCCCATGCCCGCACCGCCCCCCTTGCCCTGCCCATGCCACACCTCTTCCCATCCCTGCTCCGCCCCAGCCCTTCCCCCAAGTCCGTTCCCCGAGTGATAAGAGCTGGAGGGGGCCAGGGCCACACTGGCCCCGCAGCTAATGGGGGGGCCCGTCCCGTCCAAAGGACAGTTGAGGTGGCCGTCGCAGGGCCCCCCAAAGTGCGGGGCTTGGAGCAAGCTCTGCACACCGTCTGCCTTTGAAAACAAAGGGAGAGGAATTAACCCATTTCCCACGGGTCGTGGGGACCCCCCGTCACTGGCAATTCTGGAATCCAGACGGGATCTTCCTTCTAAAAACTGGCCCGCGCTGGGGGTCGGACCAGACTGTCACGAGGGCTCCTCCGGGCCCTGTTGTGGGACGCCAAGGAACCCCCAGTTCCCCCTCCCTGACCGCTGCTCCAAGGATTTCCCACCGACGCCTTCCCTGCAGCCGGGGGTCTGGGCGTGGTGCAGGGAGACCATTCTGCAGCCCAGGATACTGCTCCGTGGACAGCCCAGTGGGTTGGCTACCCAGGGCCAGGCCTCTCGCCCCCGTAGGCTGGGTACCGGCAGGCTCGGCTGGACTCATCGGGGGTCGCCTTGCTGTCTTGGGTCACAGCAGCACCCGGCAAGGCTCGCAGGCCATGCTTGGCTGCTACCATCACCATCTTCCTCTCCCTGCCCTGCTCCCTTGGGCAGCCCTTGGCGGAGCTGCGGATTTCCCCCTCTCCGGACATGGCTCTCCCCCAGCGCTTCCACCGCACGCCAACAAGGCCTCCGCACACCCCTCCGCTTGGGGCTGGAGCACGGACTGGCTCTGGGGAGCGGAAGGGACTGGAGGGGCCACGCCAGCCGACGCTGGTGACGCGTGCTTCCCGCAGGCGGCGCTCAGCTCCTCCGCAAGGCGAGAGGAAGGGAGCTGAGCCTCACGTGGGCACCGGGCACCAGTCCGGGCCCTCGGCTGGACGCTGGAGATGTTCAGCTGCGCGCTCAGCTCCTCCGGCCCCCCCTCCAGACGCCCGGCCAGAGGAGCCAGCCGTTCCTCCTGTCTGGCACGCATCTCCCAGGGAGACGGGGAGCTCGGGTCTGCAATGTCTGCCCTTCTTACGGGGGCCCATCCATCTGCACGGCCCCGCAGAGCGGCATCTTGGAACACACGGCGGCTAAGATTTAAACGGCACCGGGCCAGCACCGTCGGGGGACCTGCCTCCATCCGTCAAGTGTATTTACTAACCCGCGCGCAGCCCATGGCTCCGCCAGTCGTCCTCGGCGCGTCCGCAGGCACATCGGCCATAATTAATTGAAAGAGATGGGCCCCACTGATGGGAATTTCTAATGAGCAAGAACATCTGTTCGCTCGGCGCCTCGCAGGCACCCGGACCCCCACGCTTGGCTGCCTTCACGCCCCGCGGGCCACCTCTGACCCGCTCCAGACGGCGCGTTCGCGGGCTAATGAGGCGACGGGATGGGAGGGAGGGGTCAGGGCGACGGGAGCAAAACCCTTTGGCAGGCAGGGGGCGGGGGCATCAGGGAGAGGAACATGAGCCAAAGGGCAGCCGCGGTGCCACGTGGGGCCTCTCGGTTTGAGCCAGGCCCGGCGCTGGAGGAGCAGGAGGGCGCCCCCAATGGGGGTGTGGGTCCGTGCGCAGCTCCCGGCCCATCATGCCCGGGTGGAGATAAGACAGGCGAGTGCGGGGGAGGGAGGAGAGCTCCCACCCGGCCCCCGTTTCACCTGCCTTCAGATTTACAGGCAGCTTTGTTCTCCGGCGCCATTAATCATCCAGGGAGGACACAGACGCCTGTGGAGCTCGAGACAGCCCAGCAAGTATAAATCCAGCCGGCCTTTGATAACGGCCATAAAACAAACAGGTCAGTCAGGCGTTGCACACGGGGCCTTGGAAAGCCAGCCCTGCAGACAGGCTGCCATTGGCACCCCCCCACCCCCCATCAGCCAGACAGCAGGGGCTCCGGACGCGGCCATTTGGAATGGGACTGGGACTTTTGTTCCTAACCCAGGACGAAAACCGCCGTCTCCTCAGCTCAGAACCCAGCTGGCGCACGGGGGGCGAGGGGGTGTGTGTGTCGTGGCAGCAGGGCAGGGCAGGGAAACTCCTGCCCAACCGATCCCACCCCCCTCTCCACGTCACCGGGCCGTGCCGACCAGAGAGGAGGGACCCAGGCAGCCTGTCATTCCCAGGAGAGTGGCGAGGGATCTCCGCCCGCGCGAACGCAGGCCGTGCCCTCTTAGGTGTAACACAGACCGTTCTGCACTTCATCTGGCCGCCCCAGGCCCCCCCGTGCCCGGGGAAAGGTCGGCCACCCTGGAGGAGGCGCAGCCGGCGGCTGGGCTGCTCGGCTCCCCGGTTGGATTTCGGCAGTGGGATCGCCCCTCTAACGTGACACAGTGATTTCCCCACGGCCTCCCGCCCCTCCAGGAGGGGATTAAAGCCTCGGTTGCGTCTTTCTGCGGGGACTGCAGGGCCGTGTGTCATCTGCTCATCCTGCTCCGGCGCCCTCCCCACCGGGCCTGTCTCGCGGGGCGCTGGAGGCTTTGCAAGCGGCCGGGACGCGCGGCAGAGGGGGAGCTCGGTGCGGTGCGGCGGGGCAGGCGCTAGGACTCAGGCTGCGGCGAGGCCGGGGACAGGGGCGCCCTTGGGGTGCTGCGCAGAGAATGGGGGAAGGACACTAACAACGCCTCCCCCAGCTAGAGGCAGGGAGACAATGGCTCTCCCTGTAGAGACGGCCACTCCC
Organism: Pelodiscus sinensis; assembly: GCF_052426305.1. NCBI lineage: Eukaryota > Metazoa > Chordata > Testudines > Trionychidae > Pelodiscus > Pelodiscus sinensis. The sequence continues at coordinate 45,516,676 of NC_143063.1, forward strand.
CCGGGGCAGCCCCCGACCCTCTCTGAGCCAGTCGAGCTGCCCCAAGTACGGCTGTCACTCCCCCAAGCCCAGAGCCGCGCCGCACTCTGCCCACGGGTGATGGGACCTGGGCGGGAGGAGGGGGGGGCATGGCAGCCCCCAGGGCTCTCACCTGGCACAGCCGGGCAGCTCCCCGGGAAGCAACGGGGAGCGATGGGAAGGGGAGAGCCGTGCCCGCGGCGCTCAGCCCAGGGAACGGGTCTCTGGTCCCTGTGGCAGATGGGGACATGGCCCCAAGCCACAGGGCCCGGCAGAGGAAGGCTCATGACCGGAGCCCCACGAAGCTGGGGAGGGGCAGGGACGCGGTGCCGAGGCGAGGCAGTGCTGTTGGGGGCAGATCTCAGGGGACCGTCCCCCGCTCCCCATGCCCTGTCAGGAACACGGGACCCCTACAGTTCCCTCCGAGGCCACCTCCCCTCGGGTCGGTTGCCGCGGCAGCCAGAGGAGGGAACCTGGCTAACTCCTGGGCTCTGGAGAAAATCGTGTCTCTGCCCTTCCGTTTTCCCGTCTGTGAAATGGGCCCCAGGGCTCCAGCCTTCCCTGGCACGTTGCGGGCTGCCGGCGCGGTGTGGGACGGATCCCTCTCCTGCCTCCCTCCTGCCTGAGGGGACAGCTTGCCCAATGGGTAGCGTGCCGCGCCAGCCCAGGACTTGAGGAGACTGCGATCCAAGTCCCCGCTCTCTCACAGACTGCCTGAGCGACCTGGGGCAAGTCACCCCTCAGCATGGCCCAGGGGACATTCGGCCTGCGCTGCCCCTCCAGGGCGACTGAGGGGTGACCTGGCCCCTTCCAGCTCACCCTTTCCCTATGCTTTGCCAGCCCCGGGGAAGCCCAATTGCCTCCTGGGTACAAGTGGGGAAACTGAGGCACGCCCATGGATGCGTGTGGACCTCTACAGCAGCACAAAGCCCCGCGGGAGGCAGCGCGCGCTGCGCCCCAGGCAGACTGGCTTGTGAGGCCTTGGGATTCGCACACGGCCATCCCCTCCAGAGAGCTGTGCACACGGGCCGGAGAGGATCAGGAGGAGGAGGAACGGCCTCTTTGTGATGTTAGCAGCCGCTAGCGCACGCACGCCTGTTGTGCGTGGGGCAGTGACCTCCCTGTGTCAAGGCGCCAGGCCGCAAGCCCGGCTCCACCAGACACTACACCAGAGCGGGTTAACCTAGATCTTCAAAAGGTCACTGCTTCAGGAGCAGCTAACGCGGGGGGGGGGGTGAGGGGAAATCAATGCAGCAGCCCTTGGGGGGCAGGCTGGGAGCGCAGCACTGGGAGCGCCCTGCCCCTCCCAAGGCGTCGGCGGAAGGCCCTGCTTTGCGGGACCTCCGCTGGGATTCGCCCTGCGTCCCTGGCAGCACCAAGAGTTTTGCTTCCCTCCCCCTCTCGGCGTCGCGCTTTAATTAGTATTTCCAAGTGGGGTGATCCCTCCGGGAAGCCGCCGTAAAATACCAGCGAGGACCGTGAACAATGAGTCTTAATTAGCAAGCGCTTCCAGCCCCGACTGCTGCATGGGCATGGGCGGGGGGGACAGGACAGGACAAACCACACGGGGTCGGGGCGCCAGGAGCCCCAGGGCTGCTGTGCATGGAGCTGTTTACTGCAGGCTGCCTGGAGATTAGAGACAGAGGCTGCCCCGGCTCTCACTCCTTTTATCACACTTGGCATTGGAACCAAAACCCTTTGGCTGGAGAGCAAAGTTCCCACCCAGCGGCTCCTGTGCACGGTCTCAGACACAGAGAGCAAACAACGCTGCACACATGGGGCTTTGTCCTCGGAGCCTGGCACACACAGCACACGCCCCTGCGGAGAGTCATCGCACTCCTGTGGCGCTGGATAAGAAACTGCCACCTCCTCTGGCATGCTGGCCAGCCTCTTTGGAGCAAGGTGGAAGGCCCCTGCACTGCTGGGATAAACCTGCCTCCAGGGAGAATTCCCTCCTGACCCCAAAAGTTAGATGCAGGTTTATGCTCTGAAGCATGAGAGTTTCCATCCCTTGTAAGTGTGAAGCACGTGCACAGAGACACACACACAGACACACATGCGTTACCTGTCTGCCTTCGCTTCTCCAGACCCCATTCACAGTTTTCGTCGGGGCGATGGTCACCACGGGGGGCGTGCTAGGCACGCTGTGCCCGCCCGGTGGGACGATGATGGGCCCCATGGGTCCTCGCTTGGGCGTGCTGGCAGGGGAGCTGTGGTTGGTGGCTGGCGAGGAGACGGGGGAAGACTCGCTGCTTATTGAAGACCCTTTAAAGAAACCGAGAGAGGGGGTCAGAAGGGAAATCTTTGACCACGCCCTGGAGAGCAGCACGTCACCTGCTCACCCCTACCGACAGCCGGATCGTCAGGCTGTGGAGTCGGACGTGTCGGGCTCCGGGCACGTCCGAGACACACGTGAGGTTAGCAGATCACACCCTGTGCTGTGCCTCTTCTGAGCCGCTGGCCTCTCCGAATGGGAGCTCGCCCCCCGGGGACTCCCCCCAACGCGGTGCTGAGGGATCCAGGGGGATACTGAGCTCCACACTGGCTGTCACGGGCCCGCAGCATCGCACCCACTAGGAACGGTTCCCAGAGTCCCTTTGCCCTCACCGCCCCACCCAGCACAGGGTCACGCCTGTCACTGGAGCCCTGCCTGGCCCAGGCTCGAGGGCTGGGACAGGAGAGGGGCTGAGGGGCTCTTTCTCTCTCCCTCCCGAGCAGGCCTCCCAATGAAACGCTACGGAGGCAGCAGGGCAACCCAGGCACCCCGGCCACCAGCCCGAGGCCCCCGCAGGCCGGTGTAGAACCCCAGCGGGTGGCAGGTCTGAAAATGCCCTGGCGGGGCTGAGCAGATCTGTGCCAGCCCGGAGGTGAAGGACGGGGGAGATGGATGAAGGCAGCCTCAGGCACTGGGGCAATTCCCCAGCCTAATTAGAATGGTCCCGCTGCTGGAGGGAGAGCACCAAGGGCGTAGATCCCCCCAGCATGCTGAAGGAGGTGACCTGTGAGGCGGGTTTGCTGGGCACGTCTCAGGGTCTATTAACTCCTCTCTTCCCCGATCCCTCAGGCAGAGATGGCGGAAACCAGCTTCGGTTTCCAACTGCGGTGCCTTGCTGAGGCGACAGACCCTCCCTACCTCCGGCCTGCCAGAGGTGGCCGCACTTCGGTGGCAGAGCCAGGGTGGGAAGGACGGTGCTATTCCCAAGAGACCGCGCTCCCGCCCAGCCGGCCGACGCTGGCTCCCTGCCCGGGGCGAGAGAGGCCCCGGGGGAAGCGGGACGCCCGCCCGCAGGAGAGCTGCTGCCGCTGAAAGGGGTCAGAGGCATCCAAAGCCATTAGCCGCTGATTTATAATTCACGACCCCTCGATGCAGCACGCGGCGCTGTCGGCGAGCGAGCACGTGGGCCGCCCGGCGCTCATTAGGGAGACGCCGCCGTGCGCTAAAAGGCTTTGCCACACGCCGTGTAAATGGCCCGGAATTGATCCTCTCTCCTCAGTCCCCTCAGAATAGCTCTGTAACCTCCCCCCCCCCCGCATCGGCCAGTGCAGGGGTCCAGCCCGGTCTGCGCCGCCCACAGACAGGAGGGGCTGGGCCGAAGTCCATTGCTGAGGCCGGCTGTGCAAATGGCTCCTGCCTCTGGTCCTCTCCCCCCGGGCCGGGCACACTTGGGAAGCAGGCCCCTTGCTGGGGGGATTGGAGGGCCCGGTTTTTCCGTGGCAATTTTCAAGGCCCTCTGGCCCATAGCGGGGCTTGCACGTTGGAAAATCGGCTCTCAAGTCGGCAGCTCTGCTCAGCCATAAGACGGGGGCTGGGTGTCATATCACGAGCCTGCCCACGGGGCAGTTTGGGGTGTCACACCCCCTCCGCCCCCAGGAAAAAACAGCCGGCGGAGGGGTGACAGCAGCGCCCTCCTCACACAGCACCGGAGTCTAATTCTCCAGCGCCCGTCAACGCCTCAGCCCAAATCGCCCCCTGTGACGCAGTGGGGGTACCTGGCTGGTTTCTACGCTGCTGGCTCTGGGGTAACCCCCACTGGCTGCCGTGGGTACCGCGGCCCAGAAGGACAGGCCATGAGTCATTATGCAAAGAAGGTCTCAACCTGTCTGACCAGTCACCCCCCATGGAGAGGAACAAAGGAAGGGGGAATGCGGCCCTGGCTGGGGGCAGGGCTGGAAGAGGAGAGTTAGTTCCTGTCTGGAAAGCAGGGGAGAAGGAGCTGGGGAGGGGGGCTGGGACTCCCCTATCTCAAGGGGGGCACTGAGGCCTCTTAGCCCCAGTTCCTGTAACCAGATTACATCTGTGTTGTGCCATACTCTGGAGGAGCAATAAACCATCTGTATTCTACTGGCTGGTGGAGTCTGTTCATGCCATTTCGGGGGTGCAGGAGACGGGGACCCCAACGCGCCGTCACACCCCACTCCGGGCAGTTCTCTTGCAGCGCCACGACGTTCCCCCCAGTGCCCCTCTGGTGCTCGTGCAATACGGCACCGTGAAAAGGTACGGCCCCGGCGGGAGGAGGTCACTAAAGCAGCGATGGGCAGCCTAGGGTAGTGAGCGGCTGTTCCGCCATCTCCATGGGTGGCAAGACTGTGGGAACCAGAGAGTGTCCCGGGGCAGGGCAGTTTTGCTCAGTGCGCTGGCGTGCCCGGAATCCGCCAGCTGCACCGCAGCAGCGCCGGGACTGGTTGCAGAGGGAGCGCCCGGCTCTCCCGCTCGCGTGCCTGCACCTCGCCTCACGTGCCCTGGCTCGACGTGCCCTCCCCACAGAACGGCACGCCCCCTACCGCCCCGCCCCTCAGGGATATGCTGGGGGGATCATTTGAGATCTGGCTCCCCGGGTCTACCCCTCAGCCCACCAGGTCCCTATTGACCCTCGAGCACAGGATGCGGGTGGGGGCTTTTACTGCAGCATTAGTTTACTTTGGAAAAAAGAAGATTAAGGGGGGACATGAGAGCGGTTTTCAAATATCTAAAAGGGTGTCACAAGGAGGAAGGAGAAAATTTGTTCCTCTTGGTTTCTGAGGACAGGACAAGGAGTAATGGGCTTAAAGTGCAGCAGGGGAGGTTTAGATTGGACATTAGGAAAAAATTCCTAACTGTCAGGGTGGTCAAATATTGGAATAAATTGCCAAGGGAGGTGGTGGAATCTCCCTCTCTGGAGATATTTAAGAACAGGTTAGACAGACATCTGTCAGGGATGGTGTAGACGGAGCTTGGTCCTGCCTTGAGGGCGGGGGGCTGGACTCTCGAGGTCCCTTCCAGTCCTATGATTCTATGATTAGAGGCAAAAACCTGACCCACAACGAACCCCACTAGCAGGGCCATGCTCATCCAGTGAGGAAACCCATTCCTTCCTGACCGCCGCAGTGGCCATCCCAACGCCCTACTGCATGGAGATTTTTTTTCATACCTAATCTTTTATTTTGAAATTCCCTACTCCCGCTATACAAGCAGCTTTGCTGACACACTTTCCACAAAGGCAGCGGGGGATTTTCTGAACATTTTACATATTTTCCCTCGGCAAAAAGATAAATCACGCTGTAAATTGTACTGTGCTGCTGTCATCTTTGGCTGGGCTTAGGCCAAGAAGTTATTGACTAGTGAACTGGTGCAGTCAAACACTGCTAGCGCACAAGAAGCTCTCCTTCGAGCATGGAGATTAGCGTTCCCTTTAGATTGACTCAGGGACCGACGAGTTTTATCGCTGCTCAGAAACGATTCCAGGCCCTTCTAACACCGGGCTAGGCTACTGAACTCTCCCTGTGGCTGAGAACAGGAGTCTTTTCCAGGGGCACCGGGTCTCTTCGGGTACGTCTACACTGCGGTGCTATTTCGGGATACTTCCGGCATCCCAAAATAGCTATTCTGTCTCTTTTTGAGCAAGCCCATTATTTCGAATTCTAACGGGCTCGCTCTTCTGACTGTCCCTGCCAACCTCGTTCCAGGAGGTGTAGACGGAATTGCTATTTGGAAACACACTCGAAATAAGCTACGCCATTTGCGTAGCTCACACGCCGAAGCTGATTTCGAGCTCCGAGTGCCGTGTAGACGCACCCTCTCTGGGTTCGGTTCTGCACCGCGCACGCGGCAAGGAACAATGGGCGGCCCGATCCTGAGAGGCGCAGACCTGCCACTGAGGTGCCTCCCAGAATCAGGCCGTCTACGTTTTCTCTGCATCTGACCTGCCGCTATGTCCGGGGGGGGAGGTGGGTGTATTTGTCCACTTGGCCAGAACCCCAAACACTCCCAGGATCTCTGCAGGGGACCGGAAAGAGGACGTGGAGCTGCACCAAGACAGGGAGGAGCTCGGCTCTACAATACACGACCCTGCACGCAGGCAAAGCTTCCTGCAAGTCCTGATAGTCCAACTCCCAGCCAACGCACAGAGTTTTCCAGCCCTCAGCCCGGCTGACTGAGCAGCATGGCCATGCATCGGTGGCTCTGGCGACGGGGGATCCAAGCACGCACAGCAGGGTGCCACACACAGGCAGGGGCACAGTCACCCGAGAAGGCGGCTACTTTCTTTCAAGAGAAATTTGCCAGGCCCCGCGGCTGAGGCTGCCAAGAGCGAGCAGGGGCGCTTGCAGACGCAGGCGTCCGGATACATCGAGCCGCACTTGTAGCCCTTGGGCAAGGCGCTGGCATTATTTGCATAATACAGCTGTATTTTAAACGCTACCCGCCCCGGGGATGCCAGTGATATTTGCAAGGGAAACATAAACCCTTCGCCGTGGAATGAAAAGAACCGAGCGCAACGCACGTAGAAGAGCAAGGCTGGGCCAGAAATACAAATGGGATGCTAACTAGGGCACCCGGCGCTCATCATGTGCTTCGCTGCAAGTTGCTAGCGCGTGAAAATGCGCGAGGACGGGCCAAGTGCCGGGAGAGGAGAATTCCGAATTCCTGGAAGGCGCCTGCTTTACGGCCTTGGGGACAGAAGTCCCCCGCTTACCAACTGAGCAGCGGGATTGGGGGCGGGGGTGACCCCACGTCGCTCTGCCCACGCGCTTCATGTCTGGTGCCCCGTCAGTCCTTGGCACTCTGCTCCGCCAGTCAACAAGGGGCCCGATTATCAGCTGGTGGAAATGGGCAAAAGGCCAGTGCAGTCCGTCCAACAAGGAGTCCTGTGGCACCTTAAAGACTACAGGTTGAACCTCTCTAGTCCGGCACTCTCTGGTCCGGCAATTTCCCTGGTCTGGCATGATTTCAGTTCGCTGGATGACCACTTAGCATGGGCGTGGCCAAGTTTCCCGCGGTCCCATAAAGTTTGTCTGCAGCCACCAGGCCTGGCTCTCAGAGTTCTGTGCTGCTATTTAGCTCCAATTTACCCCTCCGTGTCTTCTAAGCGCCCAGTACGCAGTGGAAGTGTTGGTCATGCTGCTGGATAAGATCAACCTCCTGTGGTCCAGCAAATTGTCTGGTTCAGCATTGGTCAGGTCCCGAGGGTGCCGGACTAGAGATGTTCCACCTGTCTGAGGTTCAACAAGCTTTCGTGTGCCCCAATCGATGCGTTAGTCTTTAAGGTGCCTTGGGATTCCTCGCCGTGGTGCTGACCCAGACGACGGCGGCTCCCGCTCTGAGACAGAGCAGGTAACGGCTCTGCATCCCTTAGGGAATTCAGTCCTGATTAGCCCCGATTCGGAGAACGGGCGTCGCGAGATGGCTGCTTCCCCGGTGGGAAGGGGCTGCAGGTGCCTTCAGCCATCGGGGTCCCGACCGGCCTGGCAGGATACAAACAGGTGACAGGCTCTGCCCCTTGGTCCCACCCCCCAGCTGGTCGCTAATGGTGCCCTGGCTGCACGAGGCACCCTCAGCTACCAGGTTGACCACGAGGCTGGACTGACGTCAGAAACGAAGCTCAGCAGGCGAAAGAACTCACCATGCGCCGAGTGCAATGGGAACTCGGCACCTAAGTACCCGCGAGGGCGGGGGCCTGGCAGACGCCACGTTTCTGTGGAAGGGGCCAGAGGCCACGGTGATGGGCGGCAGGATAAGATCTTCCCCCAATTCCCCGGGGGGCTCCCTCACATAACTGCTCCCCCTGCACCAGTGCCAGCGGCAACGCAGGAGCCCGCGAGCCTCTCGGCGTGGGGGCAGAGGGCACGGACCCTGGTGCCGAGCCACCTGGGACATGGATAAGCAGCAGATCACCAGACCTGCTGCATGTGGGCCCGGCGTGGCTCTCCGGGCAGGCTCGGGATGGGGGAAATGGACGAGCGGAGGAAGCTTACCCAGCGGCGGTGTGCGGGGAGGCATTATGAGCTGCGGTGCCCCGTTAATTATTCCCGAGCTCTGTGGCGGAGAGAGTGGGGGAGAGAAAGGCTGCCCGTGACAAAGGAGGCAGCCGATACGGATTTGACACCCTCTGAGGTCTATCTTGTCAGCGCAAGGCCAACAACAATTAGCACCTAATCCCCTCTGAGCTGGGAAGCCATTACTCACCACGCGATAGCGTTCACAATCAATACCGTCACAATGAGCCGGGCAATTAATGAAGCTAAAGTCTTACTTCAGAACCTTAATTCGCGCTGTGTGGCTTTAAACGGGCGGGTTTGTGATCGTTCTAATTAACTGGGGCTATTCAGCCAGGAGTTAGTCAATGAAACTAATCTGGATTGGAGATGACAAGAGGCGCAGTGTGACGGTGTCACCTTTGTTCTCTGACCTCCTGCTTTCCGCTCGGCGGTAGCAGATTAGCCGGCGAGGCTGACAGGCAAATGTAATTAACAGCTGAGACCCCGCAGACGAAGACGAAACCAGAGATCTGAACCCAGAGAAGCCCACACTCGGCTGCACGTTGGGGATTTCTTTGTCTCTCCGTCCTCCCCGACGCTGCGCCTCCCGTTCCGAACATGCTGCCTCCTGGCTGAAGAAGGGCGGATTTCTGCCCAGCCAAGGCCTGGGGGACCCTGCCTCCTGGACAGTGCAAAGGCCTGAGGTAGGAATGACTCACTAGCAAAGCAGCCCCCTCTCTTCCCCGCCGGCCGTGCTGTCTCTCCCCTCCCCCCCCCCAGCAAAGCCGTGCACAGCTGTGAGCAAAACGAGGCACCATCTGCCGGGAAGGAACGTGGCGCCCCGAAGACACGCTTGTTTTCCAGCTCCTTACCGGAGACAGAGCAAGGGCCTCGGAGCCAGGGCCCCTGGGTTCATGCCCAGCTTCGGGCAAGTCCCTTAACGTCCCTGCGCAGCTGTTGAACCAGGCGTAGAAGAGATTGCGAGCGGGCTGGTCAGCCCCCAGGGTGAGCCGAGCCCAGGTGCGAGCCGCCCCCCCGCCGTTACGGCATCCTCACCGCTGCTGATGTCCGGGCCCTGGTTCCGACAATCCGTACCTGTGAGCTGGGGGAGGCCTCGTCGGAAGCCTCGTCTCTCTCTCTGCTGGGCACGCAGGGGAAGGCACCGGAGGGCGTGTTAGCTCGCACCCTCAGCAAGCTCCCGGCCTGAGGGAGAGCACCCCCCGGCCCCTAGCCTAGGTCGCAGCCCCCCAACTGAGGGGATTTCTTTGTGCCTCCTTCCTCCCTCTCCGCTGCACCTGAGGGTTGTGTGTGGACCAGGGATGTCAGATAGCAGGTAACAGGAGAGTCGACGAACCGCATGAAATCTTAGCAGTTACACGACCATTCGACAGTCCCCGGGGGTGGGGCCGGCAGCAGCGCGGGGTGGCAGCAGCCCCTGTTCACGGGGGAGGGGGGTCCAAGCTCCTCATGAAGAGAGGCTGCTGAGGGACGAAGCAGGCTCTGCCTATCGTGAGCCTCTGTGACGGAGGCAGCAGTGCGGCGGGGGGGAAGGTGGCACCGCAGAGACGGTGCTGGGGGGGGGTAACCAGCTTTTAAGCCGGCTCCCCACCAGCACTGGCTCCTGCTCCGCCCACTTGCTGCCTCTGATACAGAGGCAGCAAGTGGCGGGGAGGGGAGGCGAGTAGTCAAGAAGATGAAGGGAGAAGCCTAGGCTGGTTAATCATCTACTCGCCTGCTCGTTCACATCCCTAGTGTGACAGGTGAGGGGCTGGGCCGCAGGCGGTCAGAGCAGAGCAGACAGGCCCCAAAGGGGTGGCTTTGTCAGAGGCGGGGGGAGAGCCTAAGTCCATCGGGTCAGCTCCTAATGCAGCCGGTCTGACGTCTGAGAGGTCAGAACCCAGCAGGACTGAGTCAGGACAAAGGGCTTTGCCACGTTCACAGGGTTTGCGTTGCCTGGGCTCTCCCATCCCGCGCTGCTGCTTGCCTGGCGTGGCCATGGGCCGCAGCGCTGGGCGGGTCAGGGCAGGGACAGGCACCGCTGTGCGCCAGGCCAGCAGCCTCCTGGGGCCCCATGGTCCCCACACAGGCCAACGTGGGGTCGGATTGCCCTGCCCTGTGGGAAGCCATAGCCAGGCAGCGCCCAGGGAATCCAAGGCAGCTGCGCGGGCAAAGCCTTCCAGGGTTCCCAGGGGAGGCCACCGACCAGCTGAAACTGCCCCAGCGGCCGGGCTGCGGGCGGTAGGGACGTTCCTTCCAAGTCAGACACGCCTGCCCGCTCTGGGGGATCACACCAGGGGCTGGAGGGGCTGTTTTTAATGACTCTGCTCTCGTAGAAAAGCGTCATCCGGCGGGGCCGGCCACGCAGCGAGGTCGGGCGTGGCCGTCTCTCTCCTGGGGAACAGTGGCATCGTGGGGGAGGCCCCGCACGGCCCACGCCCTGAGTGGGCGGCTCTGTTAAGATGCCGATCATCTACGTGACCGTAAACCCCAGAGGCTCCAGCGGAGACACCCGGCCCCTGCCGTGCCAGGCGCTGCACAAAGACGGCCCATCCGCCTGGCGCGCTAAGCGGGCAAAGAGCAGGAGGGCAAACAGAGGCGAGCGGCTTGCCCAGGTGACCCCAGTGCTCCTGAGTCGCAGGCCAACGTCGGATCAATGCCGCTCGGTCAGCAACCCACCCCGGGAGCTGCCCTGTGTCAACAGGGCCCTGTCTGCTCTGACATGGCCCTGCGGCTCACACCACAGACCCCCCCTTCCTGGAGGTTAATATCCCTTTAACGGATTCGCCCAACACCACAGAGGGAAAAAAAAAAAAAACCCGACTTTGAACTCTGTGCTGAATCTCCAAGCTCCCGGAACTCAATTAACATCCATTTGCTATCGCTAACGATGTTAAGCAGCTCCCGCTTTCTGCCTGCTGCTGGCTCCCGGCGAGGAGGGCTCACACACCCGCCTTCCCCACCGCTTCGGAGCCTGCCTGGCCTCCTCCTCCGAGGGGGGAGAGAGAGACACTGCAAGAGAAACCAGGCCGCTCCCATCCCCACCGGGCACGGCACCCCCGGCAGAAATCTTAGGCCACGCGCTCCGGCAGCAATTCCAGCCGAGTGGGCAGCAGGGGTGGCTGGACAGAGCATCCTGTGCGGGGATGGGGCAGCGGCTTCCTGGGGCCCGGTGTGGGTCAGTCTGGGGCTGGTGAGAGAGAGGAAGGAGGGCTGGGCTGCAGCATAGGCCTCCCCCGCTCGTCTCAGCCCTGACGGCAGCTCCCAGGCTGGGCCTCCCGGACATGAACAGAGCCCCCCGGGGTGGCGTCGTGATGTGAATAAATATCTGTGGAGGCCAGGGCGTGCCCCCACCTCACATTTTACCAGCCGTAAGGGCAAGTGATGGGGGGAGGGGCAGAGAGGGCAAGTGGGGGGCGTGGCCTTGTGGGAAGGGGCGGAGCAAGGGCAGGGGCTGGGGGGGAAAAGGGGTGGGGTGGGGGTGGGGCCTTGTGGGAAGGGGCGGAGCGAGGGCAGGGGCTAGGGGAGAAGGGGTGGGGTGGGGCCTTGTGGGAAGGGGAGGAGCGAGGGCAGGGGCTAGGGGAGAAGGGGTGGGGTGGGGCCTTGTGGGAAGGGGAGGAGCGAGGGCAGGGGCTAGGGGAGAAGGGGTGGGGTGGGGCCTTGCGGGAAGGGGAGGAGCGAGGGCAGGGGCTAGGGGAGAAGGGGTGGGGTGGGGTGGGGCCTTGTGGGAAGGGGAGGAGCGAGGGCAGGGGCTAGGGGAGAAGGGGTGGGGTGGGGGTGGGGCCTTGTGGGAAGGGGAGGAGCGAGGGCAGGGGCTAGGGGAGAAGGGGTGGGGTGGGGCCTTGTGGGAAGGGGCGGAGCGAGGGCAGGGGCTAGGGGAGAAGGGGTGGGGTGGGGCCTTGTGGGAAGGGGAGGAGCGAGGGCAGGGGCTAGGGGAGAAGGGGTGGGGTGGGGCCTTGTGGGAAGGGGCGGAGCGAGGGCAGGGGCTAGGGGAGAAGGGGTGGGGTGGGGCCTTGTGGGAAGGGGCGGAGCGAGGGCAGGGGCTAGGGGAGAAGGGGTGGGGTGGGGCCTTGTGGGAAGGGGCGGAGCGAGGGCAGGGGCTAGGGGAGAAGGGGTGGGGTGGGGCCTTGTGGGAAGGGGCGGAGCGAGGGCAGGGGCTAGGGGAGAAGGGGTGGGGTGGGGCCTTGTGGGAAGGGGCGGAGCGAGGGCAGGGGCTAGGGGAGAAGGGGTGGGGTGGGGCCTTGTGGGAAGGGGAGGAGCGAGGGCAGGGGCTAGGGGAGAAGGGGTGGGGTGGGGCCTTGTGGGAAGGGGAGGAGCGAGGGCAGGGGCTAGGGGAGAAGGGGTGGGGTGGGGCCTTGTGGGAAGGGGCGGAGCGAGGGCAGGGGCTAGGGGAGAAGGGGTGGGGTGGGGCCTTGTGGGAAGGGGCGGAGCGAGGGCAGGGGCTAGGGGAGAAGGGGTGGGGTGGGGGTGGGGCCTTGTGGGAAGGGGAGGAGCGAGGGCAGGGGCTGGGGGAGAAGGGGTGGTTGGGGGCAGGGCCTTATGGGAAGGGGTGTAGAGAGGGCAGGGGCTGGGGGAGAAGGGGTGGGGTGGGGCCAGCGTGGGAGTGGGGCTTTGGAGGAAGGGGTAGCGTGAGTCAGGGACCCAGGGAGAAGGGGTGGGGGTGCGGGTGGGTCTTGCAGGAAGGGGCAACACAGGAAGCAAGACCACTGTTCGGGGACCAGGTGCCCCCCCCCCCCTTTTAGGGACCTTCCGCCGTTCCTGGTAGGGGCTGAGCTGCTCTGACTCATGTCTCCGGTGAGCCAAGCAACACCTGAGTCTCACTCTCCAGCAGCTAGAGCGCCGGGCCTCCTCCCGCGGCCTCTAGCACCCACCGAGGGCAACACCCCACCTTGCCTCCGCCAGGCAAACGCCCCCCGGGCTCTCCGGGCTCTTTTCCCCCGCACTTCTCCTAACAACCCCCTTCCTCTCTCCCCCAAGCCTCCCGGCCCAGCCCAGCTCATCTATTATACATCTAGGAGACGCTCCGTCTCCCAAACCCAGGCAGGCGGGGACGCTGAAGACGGGGAAGGATGCGGCAATCAAATTATACAGTAGTTAAATCTCAATCAACAGAGAAAATGTGCAGCTTTTTATTAGGAGCCCAATTTGCGGGCGCGGAGCGTTGTCGAGAGCTGCAAAGGAAAATTACCGCATTGGCGAGGCTGGCTGGCGCTGGAGAGGAAAATTCAAGCATCAGGAAATCAATGTCAGAATCCACTAATGTCGCTGCTGATGGGCTAAGCAGCAAGACGGGCGGAGGAGGAGACAGAGAAGGAAAATGGGGCGGCCAAGTCGCCAGCATTTTGCCAAGGGAGTCTTTGCTTTGGGTGGGAGCGGTGGGGGCGGGAGGGACCCGCCGACCAGCTCCCGTTATGCCAGGCAGGGTTCCCGTGCGATTAATGTTCTCTTCCGGAAGGACGGGCAATTCCCACCTTAATTATTCATTAATCCTCTGCCAGAGTGACCCTCTGCAGCCCAGAGTAACCCTCCTGTCCCGCTCCAGGCCCTGTGTCCGTGGGAGGCTGGTCTCTGGGCACCGGCCGGCCAGTGCACAATGTTACGGAGCAGGAAGCAGAGAGGAATGGGCGGGCAGAGAGATCTCCCCTGCCACTGGCAGCCCACAACTCCCCCCCCCCCCCCCGCCCCGTATGGCAAGACACAGCCTGGAGCAGCCAGATTGACGCTTGTCTGCATTTTTCACTCCCTTCCCCGTGAGAAATTCTGCTGGCAGCAGCAAATGATGCGCAATGACTGAATCCCCCTCCCCACCCCAAAGGAAACAGATGGGCTGCCAAACGGGCGGCGGGGAGGGGGGGTCCGGGGACTGACGCGCGCCAGCCACGCGCTGCTGAGGACTGGCGCGTGGCTCGGCCGAGGAGCACGGCCAAGGCAGACGAGCCCCGAGCCGGCTGCCCCTGGGGTGCGCGTGGCAGTGCTGGGATTTCTGTGCGGCGCAGACGCCCGTCTCTTCCCTAAACCAGGGCCGGGCCTGGCAGCCCGTGGCCCGTAGGCTAGCGAGGCTCGTCCCAGGTGAGGGGGTGGAGAAAGAAAGGCAGGCCAGGGACCCGGCTTCTCTGGCTCAGTCGCCGAGCCTGGCACCCCGGCGGCACCGCCACCATGCTCTGGCATCAGTCGGCGGGAGCACGGGAGTGACTGCTCGCCCTTGTGCCAGGCAGAGTCACGGCAGCAATCCTGCCAGCGATCCCAGGGGGGCAGGAGCTACCCCAGCCGGGCCCAGCTCTGGGTGATGGCTGGGGTGCAGGGTACCGAGGAAGGAAGGAACGGATGAGGCTTGGAGAACACTGCGACCCTGGGGACCTTTGGCAGGAGGCAGGGCAGCGTCTGGCGGCCGGAGCAGCTTGCTTTGCTTTCTTGCTGAGGGAGCCAGCGCTCCAAAGCTGGCTTCCTCAGGGCAAGGCCCTCTGTAGCCAGGGAGACGCTCCCTCAGGCCGAGCCCTGCCGGCTGGCACCGCGAGTGCTGCCTCTGTGAGCAGCGCTGGCTGCCTGGTACAGGGAGGGAGTCTGGGGGCAAGGGCAGGCTGAGGCCACCAGCCAGCAGACCGTCTCGGCTAGCCCCGTCCGATAGCACTGCTGGGTGGTTTCTACTCGCCGGGGGTAGCCTGTTTGGAGCCGTCTCCGAGATGAGGAGAAAATGGCGGAGAGAGGGAAATCCCAATGGGAAAAGGGGGCATACAACGGGCCGGAGCAGGGGAAAGAAGACGGGAGGGAAGAAAAGGGACAGCCCATGGGGCTGGCTGGGCACTGTGTGTCCGGCTGCTCCCTGCTGGATGGGCCGAGCCCCGCACTGTGTGCGCCTGGGTGCGGTCGCGCCGCAATGCGCCCCACGCGCCCGGCCTGTCGCGCCAGGGCACATCTGGCTTGTTGCCAAGTCTCCCTTTTAAGTCACGTGGGTTCGAAGGACCGGACCCTTCCCCCACGTTTTGGGAACACGCAGAAGAGTTCGCGGTTCCGCCGGGCTCCTCCGGCCACAGCAGCTTCACACCCAGGTGAGGGGCTTTCGCCGTGGACACACGGGTCCAATTTCCGTGCGCTTGTCACGAAACCCTACGCTTCCCCGTGGGGCGCCAGGGGGCTCTGCAGGTGGGCTGCCCTGGACGGGGGGGGGAGAGACTTCCGCTCCGTCCCAGCCCGCCGTTGCATGGACAAGGCTTACGCACCTCGGGAGCATCGCGCACGAGCCACCCTGCCTGGAATACATACGTAACAACAGGTGCCCACCAACGGCTCTTCCTGGTCTCTGGGGCTCCCGCCCAAAGAGGGCCCAGCAACCCCCGGCGTGGCTACGCCCGCCCAGACACACACGGCCAGACGGCGCCCAGGGGAATGCGGGTCCAGTGAGCTCCGGCGAAAGGAATGAACTTACTGGAGTAAGTCGAATGGGATCCCGCTGGGCCCCTCTCACAGAACGGCACGTCCTGGCCGAGGCGTGAAAGCAGCCGGGCACGCTGGCCGCCAGGTGAGAAAGGGAAGGAAGCCGCACCACGTGCCCCATTGCAGCTGCAGCAGGGAGGCCAGCACGCGAGCTGAGCCAGCGAAGGAGCGCTGCCCGCGAGGTAGTCACAGGTCTGTGTTTTCCCCGACTGCGGTTCCAAACCTGGCACCGAGCCGCATGGATGAGACTCCGGAGCGTGGGGCCGGGAAGTGCTGCCTCTCCCTACCCCCACACAGCCCCCCACTTCTTTCTCTAACTCCTACCTGCGCTCCTCCCCCGCTGGCGCCCGCGCGCTGCCTTTGGCCGGGTTCCCGTGAAATAGCCCATGAAAGAGAAACCCATTCAGATGTGCATGTCTCCAGGCCGGCACCCAGCAGTCGCCGGCGTGGTGATTAGCAGGGCAGTTTGGCTGGTGAGCGAACACTCGGAGGAGCCTCAGGAAAAATAAAACTTCACTGAAGCATGGCAGCGGAGCAGCGTGGCGGGGGGAGGGAGGGAGGGCCGGCGTCTCTCCTCCGCGCTCTCCGGGGGGATGGCACTTGGGGCCGTCCCTCGGAACGGAATCTTTACACTGCCCCCTCCGGACACGCTGCCGAGCGCAGCCATTAGCCTGGGAAGCAGCGGGCCACGAGGGAGCTCTCCCAGGGAGGGGCGGGAGATGGAGGCGCAGACCGCGGCTCCGAAGGGGGCTCGTAAACCCAGGGCTCCGCTGGCCCCGCAAAGAGCCAGGGGAGAGCTGGAGCGGCTGGAACCCCCCAGGAGAATCTAAACCGTGGCTGTGAGTTATCAGAACGAGAGGAGGAAAACCGTGGCGTGTCACGGGCCTGCCGTGAGTGCGAGGGGGCGGTGCAAGCCAGCTCCTCCCACCCCCTCATGGCGTCCACAAGCGGGCACAAGGCGGCTCCAACTCCCCATCCCACCTGCTCCCTGCCATCTCTGCCCAGCGTGGGCGGCAGTGCACCCAGATCTGGGCCGACACGGCCCCCACACCTGTTCCTCTGCCCTGCGGCCCCTTCCTCCCCTCTCTGCCCCCGCCCTGTGGTGCCTCTGCTCTCCAGAGACTCATCGTCTGCCCCAGCTCAGCCTGGCAGCTCCAGCCCACCATCAGTCAGGGCAGCCGGCTCCACCAGCACCAGGGTCCCGCCATCCCTGCTCCCGGGCGCTGGAAGGGCTGTTCCAGTGGGCTGTGGTGCCTTTCCCAGGCGGCAGCGGCGACAGCCCAGCCCCAACACCCAGCCAGTCACCGAGCTCCGCCCGCAGGCATGGCGCTGGGCATGACAGAGGAGAGCGGGCGGCTGAGGGCAGCACAGGGAGGGGGCAATCTAAGGCCTGGCTGGGGGCCTGCTAAATGCTGTTGCCGTGGCATTAGCCAAGGGCTCAGGGCTCGCAGTGGGCCCAGCAGCCTTGCCAGTCAGGGCGTGGGGCAGCAGGGGATCCCCTGAGGCTGTGCTGCCCAAGGCACTGTGAAATGCCACTCCCCATCTCCGCAGGGCCCTTGGCCTGCCTGCCCCGACTCCAGGCCACGGGTAGGCCCACGGCTAAGCCCTGCCACCCTAGGGCGGAGGAGGGCTTGTTGCAGGAGCTAGAGGGTTGCAGGAGGGCTGGAGGGGACAGCAGAGGCATGGGGAGGGGCCCTACAGTCCACTGGGATGCCCTCCGCAGGGGTGCTGTCTGGACTCTGGGGACAGTCGCGGTACATGGTACAAGGGTCTCTCCTGGGTCCCCACCCCTGCATCCACAATGCTACTGACTGAGCCCCCCGACAGGCCAGGCCCACCCCGCTATTCAAACCCAATCCAACCTGGCTCTGAACCTCACCGCTGCCCCCTGGCCCACCCAATCTCAGGCCTGCCGGTGCCATCCTGGAACAGGCCGGAGGACGGCCCAACCCCGGCCCCCGCACGAGGCTTGGCACGGCTTGACAAGGGTCCTGCTCCCCAGCCGGCCGGCCCGGAGATAGCTGCCCAGCGGGGGCAGGAGGGGCGCCCAGGCCTGCTGCGCACCCCCCCCCCAGGGCACCAGGGTGGCTCCCGCAGAGCCAGCTGGGTGAGGTCTGGAAAATAACCTCCTCTCCGGTGCCAGCTCCCCTCCCCCGCAGAGCCGGGATCCAGGGAAAGCTCGGGCGGCAGGGGAAACAGGCTGGCACGGAGACAAGCAAACAGGCCCCAGCAGGAGCCGCCTGGGCTGGCGTGAGAGGTGGGCCCCAGGCCTGGGGAGGGGTGGCAGCTGGGGCGTGGCGACGTGGCACTCAGCCCGGCCTCGCTCCGTGGGCGAGGGGTGCGGACAAGCTGCTGGGCTAGCTTCTTCCGTTCGGGTGGGGAGGGGGCAGCATTTCGGGGCTGGCACGGCACGGCGGTCCCATTGGCCTCGCTGGGGCAGCGCGGTGCCACGCCAGGGCACCCCCCGGGAACATGGCTGCCTGCGCCGTGGCTTGCCCGAGGCCCCTGCTCCTGCCCCCCGGTGCCGTGGTGAGGGAAAGCCACCTGGGAGCACAGGCCCCGTGGCCCCCCGTGGCGCAGCCAGAAGGGGGGGGGGCAGGCAACGGGGCCGGGGACAGCAGGCGGGGGAGGGATCTGGGTTCTGCTGTCTGCTCTAGACGGCAGATGCTGCTTTGAGAGTGGAGCCTCCCGCAGAGCAGAGTCATCTGTGCATGACGAGCGGGAACAGCAGCCACGGCTCCCCCTGCACCTTCTCTTCACAGCTGGGATCGGAGCGCCCGCCCGCCCAAGGCCTGAGCTCCGAGTGCTTCCCCAGGACTGACCCCCCCCCCAGATGGCTGGCCCCCGCCGCTAAATTTAAGTGGCGGGTGGGGCAGGTAATAGGGTGCATGGCAGCTGCTGCAGCCTGAGCTGGCCTTTCAATGATGGGGACGCGCCCAGAAGCTAGGGTGATGGGCAGTAACTCCTTTCTCTCCCACTGCATTGCTGACCTAGCTGACACGGCGGATCCCTGTGCAGTAGCTGCAGGCCCGAGGGGCGAGGGAGCATAGGGGCCCTCTCCCCCAGAGACTCTGAGATGCGTGCTGTACCTAGGTTAATCCCGGCAAGTAACATTCTGCCCACCCAGAATCCCCCTTCAACTTCAGCCAGACCAGCGTTTCCGCCCCTCATCCCACAAGACTGCACGGCGTGCTGCTGCGGGCCGTTACACAGCTGCTGCCCTCCGTCCCAGAGATGGCTGCATCTCCTGTACAAAACAGTCGCCGCACTCCACCCCAGAGGCAGCTGCATCGCAGCCTGGGGTAGACAACCTCTGTGTAAAAAACGGCTGCATTTCCCACCGGCGGGGACTGCACGAGGAGGGGGTGGGAGGAGGAATCCTTGTGCAACCGCTGCCTTATTCCGCTCCACTGGTGGCTGCATTTCAGTCACGGGTAAGTGGCCCCTATGTAAACAGCAGTTATATCCCACCCCAGAGACGGCTGCATTTCAGCACAGGGTGATACGATCCCTTTACAGCCCTTATCTTAGCCTCACTGGGAGCAGGGCACTGGGAGTCTTAATTCAGGGCTCTGAGATCCGG
Organism: Pelodiscus sinensis; assembly: GCF_052426305.1. Classification (NCBI taxonomy): domain Eukaryota; kingdom Metazoa; phylum Chordata; order Testudines; family Trionychidae; genus Pelodiscus; species Pelodiscus sinensis. The sequence continues at coordinate 45,535,937 of NC_143063.1, forward strand.
GGGCAAAAGAGGCTAGAGAGGAGTAACGCCACCACCACGTGCCACGACTGATTCCCCCGCGGCGGGTGCTGTGCTTGGCACTGGAGAGGGAAATCCCTTCCTGTCCCCCACTCGCCTGTGCCCTGAAGCCTGAGGGTTGCCTCAAGTAAGGTGCTGCAAGCGCCTGGGGTCAGCTCCGGCCCCAGCCGCCCTCCGGCCCTGGTGCGCTCTGTCTTAGGCACCCCCCCGCCCCCGGGAGTCATTTCATTCTCCCGGCTCCTGGCTTACCTCTGGGTTCCTCTGCCTGCTTGGCCAGTTTGCGCAGGGCGGCGGCGAAGCTGGAAGAGGGCGCGGGCGGGACGGACAAGGAGCTGTTGCCCGCCGGGCTGCCATTGGGCACCAGGGCGCCATTGAGAGGAGAAGGGGTGAGGGGGCTGACGGTGGCTGTGTTCCGGGTCGCTGTGGAGAGCATTCCTAGGGAAGGTGACTTTGGCTCATGGCTCATGCCTGAAACAAGGAAAAGAACAATCCAGGTCACCAGGAGCGAAGGCGTCAGGCACCCGAGAGTCGCTAAGCCCCGCCGGGACAGGGGGCAGCCTGGCCCGAAACTGGCCCCCAGGGCAGCCGCCCACCCTGGCCCCATGCAGGGCTGCCCAGCCGCAGGTCTCAGGGCGCGCTGCGAAGTCAGCCTCCCCTCTGCAGAGGTGGCGGCGAGGGCAGGGAAGGGGACGGGACTGCCCCAAAGGCAATCGGAATTGAAGCCATGTCTCCCAGCTGCCCAATCTCCAGCCAGGCAGCCCCCGGCAGTTGGGGGGAGGAGGGGAGGGCTCTGCGAGTCTCCTTAAGGGAGCTGCCGACCCCTTTTTTGCAGGGAAGTTTCCCCGTGAGCTAGCCTGGCCTCAGCTGCAGAGGCCCCTGCGCACGCCCCCAGCTCAGTCTAACTGTGTTCGACCACCACAGCTCACCATGCACCTGGGCCGTCTGCCTCCCCGTCTCTCCGGGCGCGTCTCCCACTTGTGTTACCCTCCCCACGCCCCGCTCCGGAGGGGCAGGCCGCCCCGTCTGACAGAGACGACAGCCCCATGGCCCCTTAGCTTCCTAACTTCCATGGCAACGTTCCCCTGGCAGCTCAGTCCCCCCCCCTCTGTGCTCCACCCCCCGGACTGTCCCTTCCACTCCTGCAGAACCCCCCCAAGCTCCCTCAAGTCACCAGAGCCCCAGCTCCAAAAGGACCCTCCCGCCACACCGAGCCCAGCAAGGCCCAGCTCACCACGCGCCTGACGCGCCCCCGCCCGCCCCCTCCGGTGGAAACCCGTCCCAAAAGAGTCCAGGGTCCAAGGAAAGCAAGAGGAGACGGAGGCGCGGCCCTGCCCCAAGGGGAGGCTGGGGGCCAGACCCCAACCAGGACTGTCTCAGGAGGCTCGGGCAGCCCCGATCTGAGCGAGGATCTGGTCAGAAAGGCGCCTTTGGACTTTCGGGCCTGTTCCCGAAATCGCCATTACGGGGGGGGGAGGGGGGGGGAGATCCAAGGTGACACAAAATAGCTCGCCGGACCTCTGATTTTGCCGCCCCACTAGAATCCGCAAGATCGGACCCTGCGGGAGCAACCAGGCCTCCCCCTTTCCCAACCCAAGAGGATTTCAGCCCACAGCAAGAAAGTCTTTGAAACCCTCCCGATGGGACCGGCCGCCCCTCGGCCTGTGGAGTCGCGCGGCCCCTCCTGTCCCCTCCGCCACACGGCCCCGACCAGAGAGGCAGGCCCAGACCCATGAATCAAATGCCCCACACCCAGGGTGGCCGGCCCCCTGCCCGGGAAAGGAGGGGAGAAGCAAAGAGCTTACAGCGCGTAGGCCGGCGGGTGGGTCCCGGCTTCCGTCAGCGGGGGCTGCCAGGCACCGGGGCTGGGGGGTTTCGTTTCCGCCGCCCACGGTGGATTCTCACGAAGGCGGCGCGCAGGGAAACCCCATTCTTCCCAGCCCGCGCGGGGAGCTTATCTAACAAAGCAGCGGCGCACAGGCACGGTTCCCACACCGCACAGGCTGCCGCTCTCGGCCGAACAGCTGCCGCGCAGTCACATGGCCCCAGCTGATCTGGACTAGCCAGGGCGGCTTTTAGATAACAGGGGTGTTTTGTCAGCGCGGCGCCCAGCAGCAGGCTCCACTGAGCGTGTCTGGAGCAGCATCGATCCAGGCGTCTGACCCCTCCGCGTCCTCCGCGCCGTGGCGCAAGGCCGGCGTGGGGGAGAGCGCGAGAGGGAGCCGGCTGAGCTGCTGCGCTGCCCCAGGGACACCCGAGGGCTGAGCGAGCATTAGCGCGAGCGGCACAGAGGACTGCCCAGCCGGATGCAGGAGTGAGGGGGGGCTCTTAGCTGTAGCCTCGCAGCTGCTGCCCGGAGCAGAGCGCTGGGAGAGGCCACCCCGTGGGGCTGGCGGGCCTCTGCCCGGATGAGCTGGGAGTCCATTGCCCGCCCCCATCACTTTGCTCCGGGCTTCTGGCTCAGCTGGGAATGCATGGACTCCAACACAGCCTGGGGACGAGGGGGAGTCCTGGTGCTAGGCGGTTCTGCCGATGCCCCTCAATCCCGACCCGCAGCACTTCTGCGGGGACAGGCCCGGCCGGACCCTGGCACAGGAGCGCAGGCAGCACGGCGGCGAGAGGACGGGAGTTGTCCCCGACTCGGCAAGCCTCTGGGACGCTGAGCAGCCAGGCTCCGGGGCGTGAACGCCAATCACCGGGACGAGGGAGCCCAGAGAACCCGGCAACCCCAGGCAGGAATGGGAGCCGGCCCCACCTCCTAGCACATCCCACACGCAGTCTGGCGAGGCCTGGCCCAGCGCCTCTCCCCACTCCACGCAGTCCCCCGGCCACCCCGGAGGCTCCCCCGTGCGCAGGTCGGACGGGTCCGTCTCCATGGCAGTCTGGCCGAGGCCTGGTGCCGTGTGGCAGCCCAGCCGGCCAGGGGCGAGCACCCCAGGCTCTGTGACCCGTGAAACGCCGGAGCTTGCGCCGTTCGGCCCTTCCTTGCGCCGTGCGCAAAACAGCCTCGCCAGACAGGAGGGCTCGTCCTCCCCACAGGGCTCCGGCCTGGCAAACCAGGCTGCCTTTTGCCAGCAGACCCCGTGTCTCGGAGCAGGCGGGCTGAGGGGGCCGGAGCCCTCTATAACCCCGATTCCTTTTCTCCAGCAGGCTCACTGGCCACGGGAGCAAGAGGCGTGTCAATGGCAAAGTGCTAACCCGCCAGGCCGGAGAGCCTCCTCCGGGACTGCCACGTGCTCCCCCTGGCGCATGCGCACACACACACACACACACATACACCCCTTTTCCTGCACCCTCACCCCCTGCCGCGCCCGCCCCATGCGACGGCGCCCCGCTGCGAGCAGGGCTCCCGGCACGGCGCCACGCAGAGGGGCCTGCGTCTGCGTTCAAAAAGGGAGGCTGCAGAAGGCAAGAGCTAGCGCAGGAGCAGCTGCGGCACGTCCGTGGCGAGCAGGGAGCGCGAGCAGCCCGATTCCCGGGGAAGATGGAAGGGGAGGGCGGCGGTTCTGGAGTGTCACTCAGTATTTATTAATCTTTGGCCCCGGTGGCCTCGAGAGACGCCCGGCGAGCCCGCGCACTCAGCCTCTCCCCTCGCCTCTGCCCTTATTATACAGGCATTTATTAACTTCCGCGCTCTCAGCCATTGACTGGAGCCTTGTCTACATGATGGGCTCATGTAAATTCATTATCCTAACAGCCGGGAATCAACCCCTGCGCGGGAAAGGGGGCTGACGGAGGGGGGCTGCACGCGCCAGGCACCGAGGCCCCCTGCAGCTCCTAGAGCCCAGGAATCTGCCCATCTCCAGCGCTGGGAACCTCCCCAGCGCCACCTCCCCAGCCGGGCCACCTTCACACAGGTGCTGCCAGGGATCGTGAGGCCTCGTGATGACTCAGACGCCTCCCTGGGCCACGCCACAAGCTCCCCTTGGCAGGGCACTTTGAGGCCTGCGCACAGGCCGGCTCCTGCTGCCACACCCCTCCTGCACGCCCGGAGCCGGGGCGGGTTAATCAGTAGCTCCCCCATTCACACACCCTGCCGCACCAGCTGTCCCAGGCACCCGCCGATAGAGAGCCAGCCTCTTCTCCTCCATTCAGTAAGGCATCTGTATCCCGCTGCACCCCCCTGCCCAATAAATGGCTCAAGAAGCATTACTAATCAGTCCTCTGCCTGCCTCCTGCCGATTTCATAATTACTCCTTCCTTTCATCCCCGGCTCCGCACAGACACCAGACCCCGGGCCTGCTGCCTCGCTGCTCTGTAATTACAAGCTAATAGCCTCGATGAATTTTCTGCTGGGGCCCAGTTCAAGCACCAGTCCCACCCCCTTCCCCCTTGACGCCTCCCCCCCTTGGGGTAATTACACCCTGGAATGCCGGGCGCAGCAGGCCTCCGCATTTCCTCACAGGCACGCCCTGGCTGCCTGAATTCCCTAATCACCCCTCTCGGTAATTCTTCATTACCAGGGAAAGAAATGTTTGTGAACAAATAAAGGACGCCCCAGAGCTGGGTGCATTGGGCCTTCCCCACCCCTGCAAGGTTAGCCTCCATGCGCCGCCCTGCGCCAGAACAGCATCATCCCCTTCCAGCAGAGGGCAGCAGGATGGACAGACAGACACATAGAGCTGGTATCATCCCCCTCCAGCAGGGGGCAGCAGGATGGACGGACCGACAGAGCAGGGCTCATCTCCTCCAGCGGGGGGCAGCAGGACAGACGGACAGACACAGAGCAGGGCTCATCTCCTCCAGTGGGGGGCAGCAGGACAGATGGACAGACACAGAGCAGGGCTCATCTCCTCCAGCAGGGGGCAGCAGGACAGACGGACAGACAGAGCAGGGCTCATCTCCTCCAGCGGGGGGCAGCAGGACAGACGGACAGACACAGAGCAGGGCTCATCTCCTCCAGCGGGGGGCAGCAGGACAGACGGACAGACAGAGCAGGGCTCATCTCCTCCAGCGGGGGGCAGCAGGACAGACGGACAGACACAGAGCAGGGCTCATCTCCTCCAGCGGGGGGCAGCAGGACAGACGGACAGACAGAGCAGGGCTCATCTCCTCCAGCGGGGGGCAGCAGGACAGACGGACAGACACAGAGCAGGGCTCATCTCCTCCAGCGGGGGGCAGCAGGACAGACGGACAGACAGAGCAGGGCTCATCTCCTCCAGCGGGGGCCGCGGGACACATGCACAGCATGTGATGCTCAGCTGAGCGCCGAGGCTGCATAACGCATTCATTCTTGCCATGGCCTTCGGCGTGTTCCTAGCTCCCTGGCCCAGTGGGGGGATGGGAGGGAGGTGAATGGCAGCGCTCTCATCCCACAGAGGCCTGGGGGCAGGAGAGGAAGGACAGAGTCCGGGGGCCGGAACAGAGCGCTCCAACCTGGACTGATTTCCACGGTTCAGTGTCTCGGAGGCACGGCCCCCGCAGCCGGAGCCAGGCTGCAACTCCAATGACCGAATGCCGTGCGGCTGCAGCTCTTCTCACGCACACTGGCCCAGGGGGATTCCCTCTGAACCGCGACCTGCTCACCCACCCCAGCCACCAGGAAACTCACCCTAGCACCCGTAACGTGGTGCAGCCGCCACGCGCGTTCCCCGGACAAAGCCGTGCTTACACCCCTCACCCCTGCCTCCGGACCACGTTACACCGGGTCAGAGCTGAGCTCAGCCAGGCCTTCCCCGGGAGCCACACCTGCTCTGGGCCTGGCCTGCTGGCCAAGTTGGGTCCCCCCGCTGCTCCATGGACACAGCCTTGTGCCCGATTTCCATCGGTGCACGTGGCTGCAGCGTGGCCCTACTTTGTGGCTGAGAAAACACTGGGAGGGAAGGGTCCCTCAGCCCGGCTCCCCTGGTTCCCCTGGCAGTCAGCGTGAAGCATGAAGAGCTACTCAGGCGCTGACCAGCACCCGCAGCAGGGCTCTGCCTGCTGCCCCCCACACATCTGCGCGACCCGACGCGGATCTGAGCACAGGGTATGCCAAGCGGCGCCGCACAAGCCCACCTGTGCTGCCCATTCATGCACGCAGCTCTTTGTACGTCCAGACACGCGGTGCTCTGCTCCCCGTGGGACGGACACTGACACATGGCGCGTACCGTGGCACCGGGTTGTTCCGCGCAAGCCAGAGAAGAGATCTTCCGAAAGAGAGCGTCCACACTGCCAAAGGGCATCGAAAAAGCCATCTGCTTTGTCGACAGAGCGTCCAGACTGAATGGACGCTCTCTCGCATGTAAGCTGTGGTTGCTACAGACGGAGTGACCACCAGAGCACCTGTGCTTTTTCCTCTTTCCTCTTCTTCTGAAAAACCTCCCTCTCCCCTGTCCACACAGGCCTTTTTCCGAAAGAGCTCTTTTGCAAAAAGGCTTCTTCCTCGTAGAATGAGGGTTACCAACGCCAGAAAAACCCCTCTGTTCTTCCGATTTTCTGGCGGAAGAACGTGCTTGCAGTGTGGATGTTCAAGTTTTGTCGCGAAAACGGCCGTTTTTCTGCAAAACTCCGTAGTGTGTAGACAGCCTGAGTTCACAAGGGTTTGCACGGCCCTGAGCGTGCGCCTCCCAAGTGCTGCGGGTTTTGCACGGGGTTTGGCTGGCACACGCCAGTGGGTGTGGCTCGCACGCGCTCATGGCCTCTACCCCAGGGTCAGCTGGGGCCTCAGGTTTTTCAGAGCCCCCCTACCCTCCACTGCGCCACCAGGGGCAGCCCTGGAGTGTCCTGCTGTGAGGGGCCGGTCCCTTCACGAATCACTTATTTCCACGGCGATCCCAGCGCTGGGGCTGGAAATGCTTCAGACCCCAGCTCGGCACCACGAGCGCTCGGAGATCCGCCACCCACTCACCAAACTGCAGCCCCTAGCCCGCTCCACAGCAGGGCTGCACCGCCGCATTTCCCCCTCCTCCACCGAGTGGGGCCAGGGAGTTCTCCGGAGGGGATTTCTCTGCAAAAGATGCCCAGAGACGCCGTGGCCCTGAGCGCCCCCATGGCATGCAACCCATCCGTTGAGGGGCTCTATCAGATAAACTTGTGCCTCAGCCCTCGTGCCACTCCTCCCACGTGGCGGTGCAAGAGGAGAGCCGTGGGGCTGACTTCACGAGGTGCCTGCCCCCTTAAGACAGGACCGACAGGAGATCAACTCCTTTCCTTGCCAGCAGGAGCAGGGGAGATGGAAAGGGGCTCCCTTTTGGGGACTAGCTATGACAAGGGGAGGGGGTGGCTGGATCTATAGGTCTCACAAAGCCCTGAGAACAACCACGGGGGAGTGACAAGGGGAGCCCTTTGGGCAGGCCAAGTTTCTCTCTGGGGTTATCTCCCCTTTAATGAACAATAGTTTGGCCTCCAGCCTGAGCCACAAGCGGCTAAAAGTGGCATCAAATATTCAAGAGAGAGCATTTGGTGTTAAGAAACGAGGGCAGAGCAGGCAATGAGACAACAGCCAGGCCCCAGGGGAGGGGAGAAGTCAGCTCTGCTTAGCTCTCCCTTTCCCCAGCCACAAACTCATCTGCAGAGACCAGCCGGGGGATAAGGCCAAGAGCATCAGCAGAGACCTCCCTCTGTGCCTTGTGGAGGACGGGGCGCAGGCCTGCATGGCTGCCTGGGCCTGTGGGTGTCTCACACACTCCTGGGCCTCCCGGATCTGGAGTGTAACTGCTGGACGGCTGGGATTAGCAACGAGAGTGACCTTGCAACGCCACCCAGGGGAGTGAGAAAGTCCGGCCACGAGCACGGCAGCCAAGCCCACCTCACCCCTAGTGTAGACGTGGCCAGGGCAACAGAAAAGTTCTCTCCGTCTGGAGGCCAATTACCTGGCAGAATCCCTCCCTCCCCTAGTGCCTGGCGTAGGAAGTGGCTACGCGACCGTGTGAAAACGGCAGCGCTGCAGCTGTAGACAGAGCTTCAGTCCAAGCCGGAGCTCAGGCCGGCAGGTGAGGGCCCAGATAAGGGTCTCGATCCAGGTTCTCAGGCCGGAAGGGACCACAATGATCTGACTTGCTGTGGGGTGGCCCTGGATGAATTCCTGCCTGAATCCAAGGGACCTTTCAGAAGAAACCATCCAGCCTGGACTTACAAATTGCAGGTGTGGGAGAACCCGCCACGGCCCCCATGAGCGGTGCTGCCGATTCGTGCCTCACGCTTACAGATCAGCACCGCCCGCCCATGCTGAATTTGGCTGGTTTCAATTTCCAGCCGCTGGCTCCTGTCAGACCTCATCTGCCCCGGTCAAACACCCACGATCAACAGTCGGCAGGTCCCTACAGTCGGCGACCAAGTCCCTCCCTCCCTGTCTCTGCGTCACACCAGACAGATCGAGCGCCCCAAATCAGTCATTACAAGGCAGGTTTGCAGCCCTCTCTGACCCCTCTCCAATGTATCTGCCTCTTTCCTGAGCTGTGGCCACCCGCGCTAGACACGATATTCCAGCAACAGCTGGACGAGGCCCAAATACAGAGGCGGGACGGTGTCCCCGCTGCTTGCAGCGATTCCCGTTTGCACATGCAAGGACCGGCACTGCCGGGCTGCCCGATGCAGCCCGTGTTTTCAGCCGCTTCGCGGGAGCAGTGTCATAACCAAGCGTGAACCAGTTCCGCCACTTGATCCCCAGCGACGCAGACACAGTCTAAAGAGTTCAAGGTCAGAAGTGTTCACACCACCGCTCTGGCTGGAGTCCAGCTCAGGCCAGGACATCTGGCCTGCCTAAATTCCTTCCCGGCAGTTCCAACCAGAGGCCGTATTCTTCTGCCCTTGGTGCCCAGGACTTCTGTGTAGTTGTCTCCACGGGACAACTGCCGTGCCCCACACCAGAGCTGGCTGCCTTTCAGCGAGGAGGCAACTTGAAGACAGGCGTTGCATACACCTGCGCTACATCACTTGTACCAGCTCTTGCGCCTGTACCAGCTGCAAAACTCCGTGCGCAGAGACCAGACTTATCTGGGTGCAGAAATTACACAGCAGGGATGAGGTAACACACTTGGAGCATCGCAGGGGAGAGACGCTTCAGAGGCAGGGCGGTGGACAGGGCAGATCGGAGGTGACAGGATGAAATGAGAACGAAGGTGAGTATCAGGAAATTCTTGACTGACGCCTCAGGCAATGCGAGGGACGCGGTGCCAGGTCCCAGCTCCAGACTTTAAAGCGATACCAAGAGCAGAGCAACACGCTGCAGGCAAATTCAGCACTAGCTCAACCAGAGGGGTCTACTAATTCTTCTGCAGCCCCACCCACTCATTTCTGGACCTTTGTTACGGAGCTGAGGTAAGATACACGGGGCTGGATACTGATCTCCCACCGGTGTAAATCCGGAGCAACTGGATTCACCTGCAAGACCAGAATCCGGCTCAGTAATTTTAACCCGTACTCCTGTGGCATAAGCCACTCCTTCAGAGGCGCTGGAGAAGTGGGTTTTGCCCAGGAAAGCTCATGATATTATATATATGTAACCCACACGCCGAGTGGGTGTGGTTCACTGTCCCATGTAGTGGCACTTAGACCACGTCCAGCGAGAGAGAAGATCAAGGGCGCTCTACAGCCTAAGCTAAGAGCCAGCTGGCTTTATAGCTCAAGCTGTAGCGGTTCCTACACTGAGGTCCCAGGTTCAAATCTGCCTGGTGGAGGTTACATGTGTATTTGTTAGTCCCTAAGGCGCCATGGAACTACTTGGTTTTAAAGTTACAGATGCACACGGCCGGCGGTCCCTCTGAGTAATTTTAACAGAGTTTGCCCTCAGTTCTTCAGGAACCAGCCAGCTCGCCTGGCACCCCCGTGCCGGATGGGATCAGGAGCGCATCCGGCCCCACCTGCTATTTCTGGGGTGACACAGTTGCCAGCGAGGGTTTGCCTGCAGGGCTCACACAGGGCTGGAGAGAGAAATGATCCTGAGGTAAACAGCCAAAGGGCCCCACGCAGCAGCCAGGGCTCGGGAGCAGTCCTACGGGGAAGGCCCAGCAGGAACGCTGTACATTAACCCCTAGACATGCTCCCTCCTGGATCCCAACGCACTTAAGCAGGGAGCCAGCCGGATTTGACAGGTGGGGAACAGAGTCCCAAAGAGGGGAGGGCCCGATTCCCAGAGGTACTGTGCATAGACGCCGATCTCAGGGGGAAATCAATGGGAGTGAGGGGCCTACAGAGCCCCCTGACCCCGGGTGTCAATCCTGGGCCCTCGCCCTGGACCCCAGCCCCAGCCCTGGGCTTTCTGGCCACGTGTGCAGGCTGTGTGCTGGGAGGGGGAGGGGGAGGGGGAGGGGGAGCGCTTCCTATGGCAACGGGCCGGATCGGGGCCCACCCGAGAGGCTGCGGGTTCACATCACGCCCTCGCACGGCGTGGGTCTCCCTCTCCCGGCGAGCCACGGGGCTGGGCTGACGGGACAGATCACTCAGTACTTCGCCGTGAGCTGTGCATTCCCTTGAAGCATCTGGGCACGTTCTCCTGGTCGTAACTCTGGGCTGAACCCCAGCCAGCCCCATCATCCGTCTGCTAGTCTGGCAGCCGCCCGGCCCCCGCTCCATCTCACTGGCACACCCGGGGTTTGGACCCTGTCCGGCGTGGCCCCGGGTTAGCCTCACAGGCGTCGCAGTTGCACGGGAGAGCACAAGCCCCCTGCGTTCAGCCAGCTCCGGGCAGGGACGAGCAGGTGTTTCCATTTCTACAGACGGCCCCCGCCACAGCCCGCGGTTCGAATCCCAGCACTGCCTGCTCAGCGCGCCAGACGACAGCCAGCCCCGGGAGAGCGGCGCCGCCTCAAGGAGGCTCTCCAGGGGCAAGCCACCTGCAGCGGAAGGCCCTGAAGGGGTGTGAAGAGCTCACTGCTTGTGCACGGGCTGAGCCTGCGGCTGCTGAGCCTGCAGGGCCGGGGAGCAGCTCGGTCATGGCCCAGCCCAGCTCCTGGGGTGCCCAAGAGAAGGGATTTCATTGGTCTGACACCCAGGGCAATGCCCCCTCTAATTGTTTCCATCCAGGCGCCAAATAAATTTTGTTATGCGCACCGAGGCGTGTGCAAATGTGCACCACCAGGGGAAACACAAACCCAGCTATTCAGTGGGTGGTACTGGAATCTCTCCGGAGGGACGGCACAAGCGCCCCTCTTACAGGGAACATTGGCTCATGGCGGGCCTGGGAGCCCGGATACTTGAGTCCCAACACTGATGATCTCTGAGATCTCAGGCTGAAATAGCCCCCAGGGCCGGGGAACAGTTTCAGATTCCATGAGGCTGGGCTGCAGGACAGCGCAGGAATGAGGGATTCGGGCTCGTGGCCTGGACCGTCAGAAGCAGCCAGCAGAGCAGGCTTGCCCAGTGGCGGAGGGAGCGTAGCAGCAGCAAAGCCCTGGCAGGGTTCCCAAGGCTACATGTGGGTTCGCAAGTTCCAGCCCTCCGTATGATCGTCCCCTTGATTGCCACCCAACTCACACGCAGCCGAGCAGCAGCATTCGCCAAAGGGGAAGGTCTCCTTGGGTCGCGCTGCACCGGCTAGCCAGGAGCTCAGCTCTGGGCCCTTGGGACCCTGCTACCCGGAAGCCAGGGGGAGATCTCTCTCGTCACCCCCAGAATGGGAACAGGCAGCA